>NC_133128.1:95062149-95434552 GCF_048418815.1 Hemitrygon akajei | reverse complement strand
AAACACTGACCCAGTCCAAACACTGACCCAGACCTCACACTGACCCAGTCCTTACACTGACCCAGTCCTTACACTGACCCAGACCTCACACTGAGCCAGTCCATACACTGAGCCAGTCCTTACACTGACCCAGACCTCACACTGAGCCAGTCCTCACACTGACTCAGTCCTTACACTGAACCAGTCCTCAAACTATCCCAGTCCATACACTGACCCAGACCTCACACTGACCCAGACCTCACACTCAGCCAGACTTCACACTGAGCCAGACCTCACACTGACTCAGTCCTCACACTGACTCAGTCCTCGCACTGACTCAGTCCTCGCACTGAACCAGTCCTCACACTGACTCAGTCCTCACACTGACTCAGTCCTCGCACTGAACCAGTCCTCGCACTGAACCAGTCCTCGCACTGAACCAGTCCTCACACTGAACCAGTCCTCACACTGACCCAGTCCTCACACTGACCCAGTCCCAATACTAACCCAGTCCATACATTCACCCAGTCCTCACACTGACCCAGTCCATACACTGACCCAGACCTCACAATGACCCAGTCCATACACTGACCCAGTCCTCACACTGACCCAGACCTCACACTGATCCAGTCCATACACTGAGCCAGTCCTTACACTGACACAATCCTTAGCCTCAACGAGTCCTTACACTGACCCAGTCCTCACACTGTCCCAATTCATCCACAGACCCAATTCATACACTGTCCCAGTCCTTACACTGTCCCAGTCCATACACTGACCCAGACTTCACACTGACCCAGTCCATACACTGACCCAGACCTCACACTGACCCAGACCTCACACTGACTCAGTCCTTATACTGACCCAGTCCATACACTGACCCAGTCCTCACACTGACCCAGTCCTCACACTGACCCAGTCCTTACACAGATCCAGTCCATACACTGAGCCTGTCCTTACCCTGACACAATCGTTAGACTGACCCAGTCCTTACAGTGTCCGAATTCAGACACAGACCCAATTTATACACTGTCCCAGTCCTCAAACTGACCCAGTCCTCACTCTGACCCAGTCCTCACACTGACCCAGACCTCACACTGACCCAGACTCGCACTGTCCCAGACCACACACTGACCCAGTCCATACACTGACCCAGTCCATACACTGACCCAGACCACACACTGACCCAGACCTCACACTGACCCAGTCCAAACACTGACCCAGTCCAAACACTGACCCAGACCTCACACTGACCCAGTCCTTACACTGACCCAGACCTCACACTGACCCAGACCTCACACTGAGCCAGTCCATACACTGAGCCAGTCCTTACACTGAGCCAGTCTTTACACAGGCATGATCCATACATGGATTCAGTCTTTACACTGACCCAGACCTTACACTGACGCAGTCTCTATTTTTACCATTAAAATGACCCAGTCGCTACACTCTCCCAGTCCATTTACTGACCCAGTCCTTACAGTAACGTCATTACACTGACCCAGTCCTTACATTGACCCATTAATTACACTGACCCATTCTTTACAGGGTGCCTGTCCTTACACTTACCCAGTCCTTACAGAGACCTGCTCCTTGCACTGACCCAGTCCTTACATTGACCCCACCTTAAACTGACCCAGTCCCTAAACTCTCCCAGACCCTTTACTGACCCATTCCTTGCAATGAACCAGTCCTTTCACTGACCCAGTCCTTGCACTGACACAGTCCTTGCACTGACACAGTCCTTGCACTGACCCAGTCCTTACACTGACCCAGTCCTTTCACTAACCCAGTCCTTACACTGAGCCAGTCCTTACAATAATCCAGTCCTTACACTGAGCCAGTCCTTAAAATGACTGGGTTATTTATACTGAGACAGTTGAAACATTGGCACAGTCCTTAAACTGACCCATTCTGTACACTAAACCAGTCCTTACAATGACTCAGTCCTTTCATTACTACAGCCATTACACTGTCCCAGTCCATACACTGAGCCGGTCCTTACCCTGACACAATCGTTAGACTGACCCAGTCCTTACAGTGTCCGAATTCAGACACAGACCCAATTTATACACTGTCCCAGTCCTCAAACTGACCCAGTCCTCACTCTGACCCAGTCCTCACACTGACCCAGACCTCACACTGACCCAGACTCGCACTGTCCCAGACCACACACTGACCCAGTCCATACACTGACCCAGTCCATACACTGACCCAGACCACACACTGACCCAGACCTCACACTGACCCAGTCCAAACACTGACCCAGTCCAAACACTGACCCAGACCTCACACTGACCCAGTCCTTACACTGACCCAGTCCTTACACTGACCCAGACCTCACACTGACCCAGACCTCACACTGACCCAGACCTCACACTGAGCCAGTCCATACACTGAGCAAGTCCTTACACTGACCCAGACCTAACACTGAGCCAGTCCTCACACTGAACCAGTCCTCAAACTATCCCTGTGCATACACTGACCCAGACCTCACACTGACCCAGACCTCACACTGAGCCAGACTTCACACTGAGCCAGACCTCACACTGACTCAGTCCTCACACTGACTCAGTCCTCGCACTGACTCAGTCCTCGCACTGAACCAGTCCTCACACTGACTCAGTCCTCGCACTGAACCAGTCCTCACACTGAACCAGTCCTCACACTGACCCAGTCCTCACACTGACCCAGTCCCAATACTAACCCAGTCCATACATTCACCCAGTCCTCACACTGACCCAGACCTCACACTGACCCAGTCCATACACTGACCCAGACCTCACAATGACCCAGTCCATACACTGACCCAGTCCTCACACTGACCCAGACCTCACACTGATCCAGTCCATACACTGAGCCAGTCCTTACACTGACACAATCCTTAGCCTCAACGAGTCCTTACACTGACCCAGTCCTCACACTGTCCCAATTCATCCACAGACCCAATTCATACACTGTCCCAGTCCTTACACTGTCCCAGTCCATACACTGACCCAGACTTCACACTGACCCAGTCCATACACTGACCCAGACCTCACACTGACCCAGACCTCACACTGATCCAGTCCATACACTGAGCCAGTCCTTACACTGACACAATCCTTAGCCTCAACGAGTCCTTACACTGACCCAGTCCTCACACTGTCCCAATTCATCCACAGACCCAATTCATACACTGTGCCAGTCCTTACACTGTCCCAGTCCATACACTGACCCAGACTTCACACTGACCCAGTCCATACACTGACCCAGACCTCACACTGACCCAGACCTCACACTGACTCAGTCCTTATACTGACCCAGTCCATACACTGACCCAGTCCTCACACTGACCCAGTCCTCACACTGACCCAGTCCTTACACAGATCCAGTCCATACACTGAGCCGGTCCTTACCCTGACACAATCGTTAGACTGACCCAGTCCTTACAGTGTCCGAATTCAGACACAGACCCAATTTATACACTGTCCCAGTCCTCAAACTGACCCAGTCCTCACTCTGACCCAGTCCTCACACTGACCCAGACCTCACACTGACCCAGACTCGCACTGTCCCAGACCACACACTGACCCAGTCCATACACTGACCCAGTCCATACACTGACCCAGACCACACACTGACCCAGACCTCACACTGACCCAGTCCAAACACTGACCCAGTCCAAACACTGACCCAGACCTCACACTGACCCAGTCCTTACACTGACCCAGTCCTTACACTGACCCAGACCTCACACTGACCCAGACCTCACACTGACCCAGACCTCACACTGAGCCAGTCCATACACTGAGCAAGTCCTTACACTGACCCAGACCTAACACTGAGCCAGTCCTCACACTGAACCAGTCCTCAAACTATCCCAGTGCATACACTGACCCAGACCTCACACTGACCCAGACCTCACACTGAGCCAGACTTCACACTGAGCCAGACCTCACACTGACTCAGTCCTCACACTGACTCAGTCCTCGCACTGACTCAGTCCTCGCACTGAACCAGTCCTCACACTGACTCAGTCCTCGCACTGAACCAGTCCTCACACTGAACCAGTCCTCACACTGACCCAGTCCTCACACTGACCCAGTCCCAATACTAACCCAGTCCATACATTCACCCAGTCCTCACACTGACCCAGACCTCACACTGACCCAGTCCATACACTGACCCAGACCTCACAATGACCCAGTCCATACACTGACCCAGTCCTCACACTGACCCAGACCTCACACTGATCCAGTCCATACACTGAGCCAGTCCTTACACTGACACAATCCTTAGCCTCAACGAGTCCTTACACTGACCCAGTCCTCACACTGTCCCAATTCATCCACAGACCCAATTCATACACTGTCCCAGTCCTTACACTGTCCCAGTCCATACACTGACCCAGACTTCACACTGACCCAGTCCATACACTGACCCAGACCTCACACTGACCCAGACCTCACACTGATCCAGTCCATACACTGAGCCAGTCCTTACACTGACACAATCCTTAGCCTCAACGAGTCCTTACACTGACCCAGTCCTCACACTGTCCCAATTCATCCACAGACCCAATTCATACACTGTGCCAGTCCTTACACTGTCCCAGTCCATACACTGACCCAGACCTCACACTGACCCAGTCCATACACTGACCCAGACCTCACACTGACCCAGACCTCACACTGACTCAGTCCTTATACTGACCCAGTCCATACACTGACCCAGTCCTCACACTGACCCAGTCCTTACACAGATCCAGTCCATACACTGAGCCTGTCCTTACCCTGACACAATCGTTAGACTGACCCAGTCCTTACAGTGTCCGAATTCAGACACAGACCCAATTTATACACTGTCCCAGTCCTCAAACTGACCCAGTCCTCACTCTGACCCAGTCCTCACACTGACCCAGACCTCACACTGACCCAGACTCGCACTGTCCCAGACCACACACTGACCCAGTCCATACACTGACCCAGTCCATACACTGACCCAGACCACACACTGACCCAGACCTCACACTGACCCAGTCCAAACACTGACCCAGTCCAAACACTGACCCAGACCTCACACTGACCCAGTCCTTACACTGACCCAGTCCTTACACTGACCCAGACCTCACACTGACCCAGTCCTCGTACTGAACCAGTCCTCGCACTGAACCAGTCCTCGCACTGAACCAGTCCTCGCACTGAACCAGTCCTCACACTGAACCAGTCCTCACACTGACCCAGTCCTCACACTGACCCAGTCCCAATACTAACCCAGTCCATACATTCACCCAGTCCTCACACTGACCCAGTCCATACACTGACCCAGACCTCACAATGACCCAGTCCATACACTGACCCAGTCCTCACACTGACCCAGACCTCACACTGATCCAGTCCATACACTGAGCCAGTCCTTACACTGACACAATCCTTAGCCTCAACGAGTCCTTACACTGACCCAGTCCTCACACTGTCCCAATTCATCCACAGACCCAATTCATACACTGTCCCAGTCCTTACACTGTCCCAGTCCATACACTGACCCAGACTTCACACTGACCCAGTCCATACACTGACCCAGACCTCACACTGACCCAGACCTCACACTGACTCAGTCCTTATACTGACCCAGTCCATACACTGACCCAGTCCTCACACTGACCCAGTCCTCACACTGACCCAGTCCTTACACAGATCCAGTCCATACACTGAGCCTGTCCTTACCCTGACACAATCGTTAGACTGACCCAGTCCTTACAGTGTCCGAATTCAGACACAGACCCAATTTATACACTGTCCCAGTCCTCAAACTGACCCAGTCCTCACTCTGACCCAGTCCTCACACTGACCCAGACCTCACACTGACCCAGACTCGCACTGTCCCAGACCACACACTGACCCAGTCCATACACTGACCCAGTCCATACACTGACCCAGACCACACACTGACCCAGACCTCACACTGACCCAGTCCAAACACTGACCCAGTCCAAACACTGACCCAGACCTCACACTGACCCAGTCCTTACACTGACCCAGACCTCACACTGACCCAGACCTCACACTGAGCCAGTCCATACACTGAGCCAGTCCTTACACTGAGCCAGTCTTTACACAGGCATGATCCATACATGGATTCAGTCTTTACACTGACCCAGACCTTACACTGACGCAGTCTCTATTTTTACCATTAAAATGACCCAGTCGCTACACTCTCCCAGTCCATTTACTGACCCAGTCCTTACAGTAACGTCATTACACTGACCCAGTCCTTACATTGACCCATTAATTACACTGACCCATTCTTTACAGGGTGCCTGTCCTTACACTTACCCAGTCCTTACAGAGACCTGCTCCTTGCACTGACCCAGTCCTTACATTGACCCCACCTTAAACTGACCCAGTCCCTAAACTCTCCCAGACCCTTTACTGACCCATTCCTTGCAATGAACCAGTCCTTTCACTGACCCAGTCCTTGCACTGACACAGTCCTTGCACTGACACAGTCCTTGCACTGACCCAGTCCTTACACTGACCCAGTCCTTTCACTAACCCAGTCCTTACACTGAGCCAGTCCTTACAATAATCCAGTCCTTACACTGAGCCAGTCCTTAAAATGACTGGGTTATTTATACTGAGACAGTTGAAACATTGGCACAGTCCTTAAACTGACCCATTCTGTACACTAAACCAGTCCTTACAATGACTCAGTCCTTTCATTACTACAGCCATTACACTGTCCCAGTCCATACACTGAGCCGGTCCTTACCCTGACACAATCGTTAGACTGACCCAGTCCTTACAGTGTCCGAATTCAGACACAGACCCAATTTATACACTGTCCCAGTCCTCAAACTGACCCAGTCCTCACTCTGACCCAGTCCTCACACTGACCCAGACCTCACACTGACCCAGACTCGCACTGTCCCAGACCACACACTGACCCAGTCCATACACTGACCCAGTCCATACACTGACCCAGACCACACACTGACCCAGACCTCACACTGACCCAGTCCAAACACTGACCCAGTCCAAACACTGACCCAGACCTCACACTGACCCAGTCCTTACACTGACCCAGTCCTTACACTGACCCAGACCTCACACTGACCCAGACCTCACACTGACCCAGACCTCACACTGAGCCAGTCCATACACTGAGCAAGTCCTTACACTGACCCAGACCTAACACTGAGCCAGTCCTCACACTGAACCAGTCCTCAAACTATCCCAGTGCATACACTGACCCAGACCTCACACTGACCCAGACCTCACACTGAGCCAGACTTCACACTGAGCCAGACCTCACACTGACTCAGTCCTCACACTGACTCAGTCCTCGCACTGACTCAGTCCTCGCACTGAACCAGTCCTCACACTGACTCAGTCCTCGCACTGAACCAGTCCTCACACTGAACCAGTCCTCACACTGACCCAGTCCTCACACTGACCCAGTCCCAATACTAACCCAGTCCATACATTCACCCAGTCCTCACACTGACCCAGACCTCACACTGACCCAGTCCATACACTGACCCAGACCTCACAATGACCCAGTCCATACACTGACCCAGTCCCCACACTGACCCAGACCTCACACTGATCCAGTCCATACACTGAGCCAGTCCTTACACTGACACAATACTTAGCCTCAACGAGTCCTTACACTGACCCAGTCCTCACACTGTCCCAATTCATCCACAGACCCAATTCATACACTGTCCCAGTCCTTACACTGTCCCAGTCCATACACTGACCCAGACTTCACACTGACCCAGTCCATACACTGACCCAGACCTCACACTGACCCAGACCTCACACTGATCCAGTCCATACACTGAGCCAGTCCTTACACTGACACAATCCTTAGCCTCAACGAGTCCTTACACTGACCCAGTCCTCACACTGTCCCAATTCATCCACAGACCCAATTCATACACTGTGCCAGTCCTTACACTGTCCCAGTCCATACACTGACCCAGACTTCACACTGACCCAGTCCATACACTGACCCAGACCTCACACTGACCCAGACCTCACACTGACTCAGTCCTTATACTGACCCAGTCCATACACTGACCCAGTCCTCACACTGACCCAGTCCTCACACTGACCCAGTCCTTACACAGATCCAGTCCATACACTGAGCCGGTCCTTACCCTGACACAATCGTTAGACTGACCCAGTCCTTACAGTGTCCGAATTCAGACACAGACCCAATTTATACACTGTCCCAGTCCTCAAACTGACCCAGTCCTCACTCTGACCCAGTCCTCACACTGACCCAGACCTCACACTGACCCAGACTCGCACTGTCCCAGACCACACACTGACCCAGTCCATACACTGACCCAGTCCATACACTGACCCAGACCACACACTGACCCAGACCTCACACTGACCCAGTCCAAACACTGACCCAGTCCAAACACTGACCCAGACCTCACACTGACCCAGTCCTTACACTGACCCAGTCCTTACACTGACCCAGACCTCACACTGACCCAGACCTCACACTGACCCAGACCTCACACTGAGCCAGTCCATACACTGAGCAAGTCCTTACACTGACCCAGACCTAACACTGAGCCAGTCCTCACACTGAACCAGTCCTCAAACTATCCCAGTGCATACACTGACCCAGACCTCACACTGACCCAGACCTCACACTGAGCCAGACTTCACACTGAGCCAGACCTCACACTGACTCAGTCCTCACACTGACTCAGTCCTCGCACTGACTCAGTCCTCGCACTGAACCAGTCCTCACACTGACTCAGTCCTCGCACTGAACCAGTCCTCACACTGAACCAGTCCTCACACTGACCCAGTCCTCACACTGACCCAGTCCCAATACTAACCCAGTCCATACATTCACCCAGTCCTCACACTGACCCAGACCTCACACTGACCCAGTCCATACACTGACCCAGACCTCACAATGACCCAGTCCATACACTGACCCAGTCCTCACACTGACCCAGACCTCACACTGATCCAGTCCATACACTGAGCCAGTCCTTACACTGACACAATCCTTAGCCTCAACGAGTCCTTACACTGACCCAGTCCTCACACTGTCCCAATTCATCCACAGACCCAATTCATACACTGTCCCAGTCCTTACACTGTCCCAGTCCATACACTGACCCAGACTTCACACTGACCCAGTCCATACACTGACCCAGACCTCACACTGACCCAGACCTCACACTGATCCAGTCCATACACTGAGCCAGTCCTTACACTGACACAATCCTTAGCCTCAACGAGTCCTTACACTGACCCAGTCCTCACACTGTCCCAATTCATCCACAGACCCAATTCATACACTGTGCCAGTCCTTACACTGTCCCAGTCCATACACTGACCCAGACCTCACACTGACCCAGTCCATACACTGACCCAGACCTCACACTGACCCAGACCTCACACTGACTCAGTCCTTATACTGACCCAGTCCATACACTGACCCAGTCCTCACACTGACCCAGTCCTTACACAGATCCAGTCCATACACTGAGCCTGTCCTTACCCTGACACAATCGTTAGACTGACCCAGTCCTTACAGTGTCCGAATTCAGACACAGACCCAATTTATACACTGTCCCAGTCCTCAAACTGACCCAGTCCTCACTCTGACCCAGTCCTCACACTGACCCAGACCTCACACTGACCCAGACTCGCACTGTCCCAGACCACACACTGACCCAGTCCATACACTGACCCAGTCCATACACTGACCCAGACCACACACTGACCCAGACCTCACACTGACCCAGTCCAAACACTGACCCAGTCCAAACACTGACCCAGACCTCACACTGACCCAGTCCTTACACTGACCCAGTCCTTACACTGACCCAGACCTCACACTGACCCAGACCTCACACTGAGCCAGTCCATACACTGAGCCAGTCCTTACACTGAGCCAGTCTTTACACAGGCATGATCCATACATGGATTCAGTCTTTACACTGACCCAGACCTTACACTGACGCAGTCTCTATTTTTACCATTAAAATGACCCAGTCGCTACACTCTCCCAGTCCATTTACTGACCCAGTCCTTACAGTAACGTCATTACACTGACCCAGTCCTTACATTGACCCATTAATTACACTGACCCATTCTTTACAGGGTGCCTGTCCTTACACTTACCCAGTCCTTACAGAGACCTGCTCCTTGCACTGACCCAGTCCTTACATTGACCCCACCTTAAACTGACCCAGTCCCTAAACTCTCCCAGACCCTTTACTGACCCATTCCTTGCAATGAACCAGTCCTTTCACTGACCCAGTCCTTGCACTGACACTGTCCTTGCACTGACCCAGTCCTTGCACTGACCCAGTCCTTACACTGACCCAGTCCTTACACTGACCCAGTCCTTTCACTAACCCAGTCCTTACACTGAGCCAGTCCTTACAATAATCCAGTCCTTACACTGAGCCAGTCCTTAAAATGACTGGGTTATTTATACTGAGACAGTTGAAACATTGGCACAGTCCTTAAACTGACCCATTCTGTACACTAAACCAGTCCTTACAATGACTCAGTCCTTTCATTACTACAGCCATTACACTGTCCCAGTCCATACACTGGCACAATCCTTACAGGGTACAAGTCCATACACTAATAAAGTTCAAACAATGAACCAGTCCTTACACTGACCCAATGCTTACATTGACCCAGTCATTGCTCTGCCCCCTCCTTACACTGACCCATTCCATACGGTGAGCCAGTCCTTACGCTGACTCAGTCCTTACACTGACACAGTCCTCACTCTGTCACAGTCCTCACACTTTCACAGTCCTCACACTTTCACAGTCCTCACACTGACACACAGTCCTCACACTGAGCCAGTCCGTACACTGTCCCAGTCCTTAAACTGTCCCAGACCTCACACTGACCCAGTCCATACACTGACCCAGACCGCACACTGACCCAGACCGCACACTGACCCAGACCTCACACTGACTCAGTCCTTATACTGACCCAGTCCATACACTGACCCAGTCCTCACACTGACCCAGTCCTCACACTGACACAGTTCTCACACTGACCCAGTCAATACACTGACCCAGACTCGCACTGTCCCAGACCTCACACTGACCCAGACCTCACACTGACCCAGTCCTCACACTGACCCAGTCCATACACTGACCCAGATCTCACACTGACCCAGTCAATACACTGATCCAGTCCTTCCACTGAGCCAGTCTTTACACAGGCATGATCCATACATGGATTCAGTCTTTACACTGACCCAGACCTTACACTGACGCAGTCTCTATTTTTACCATTAAAATGACCCAGTCGCTACACTCTCCCAGTCCATTTACTGACCCAGTCCTTACAGTAACGTCATTACACTGACCCAGTCCTTACATTGACCCATTAATTACACTGACCCATTCTTTACAGGGTGCCTGTCCTTACACTTACCCAGTCCTTACAGAGACCTGCTCCTTGCACTGACCCAGTCCTTACATTGACCCCACCTTAAACTGACCCAGTCCCTAAACTCTCCCAGACCCTTTACTGACCCATTCCTTGCAATGAACCAGTCCTTTCACTGACCCAGTCCTTGCACTGACACAGTCCTTGCACTGACCCAGTCCTTACACTGACCCAGTCCTTACACTGACCCAGTCCTTTCACTAACCCAGTCCTTACACTGAGCCAGTCCTTACAATAATCCAGTCCTTACACTGAGCCAGTCCTTAAAATGACTGGGTTATTTATACTGAGACAGTTGAAACATTGGCACAGTCCTTAAACTGACCCATTCTGTACACTAAACCAGTCCTTACAATGACTCAGTCCTTTCATTACTACAGCCATTACACTGTCCCAGTCCATACACTGAGCCGGTCCTTACCCTGACACAATCGTTAGACTGACCCAGTCCTTACAGTGTCCGAATTCAGACACAGACCCAATTTATACACTGTCCCAGTCCTCAAACTGACCCAGTCCTCACTCTGACCCAGTCCTCACACTGACCCAGACCTCACACTGACCCAGACTCGCACTGTCCCAGACCACACACTGACCCAGTCCATACACTGACCCAGTCCATACACTGACCCAGACCACACACTGACCCAGACCTCACACTGACCCAGTCCAAACACTGACCCAGTCCAAACACTGACCCAGACCTCACACTGACCCAGTCCTTACACTGACCCAGTCCTTACACTGACCCAGACCTCACACTGACCCAGACCTCACACTGACCCAGACCTCACACTGAGCCAGTCCATACACTGAGCAAGTCCTTACACTGACCCAGACCTAACACTGAGCCAGTCCTCACACTGACTCAGTCCTTACACTGAACCAGTCCTCAAACTATCCCAGTCCATACACTAACCCAGACCTCACACTGACCCAGACCTCACACTGAGCCAGACTTCACACTGAGCCAGACCTCACACTGACTCAGTCCTCACACTGACTCAGTCCTCGCACTGACTCAGTCCTCGCACTGAACCAGTCCTCACACTGACTCAGTCCTCGCACTGAACCAGTCCTCACACTGAACCAGTCCTCACACTGACCCAGTCCTCACACTGACCCAGTCCCAATACTAACCCAGTCCATACATTCACCCAGTCCTCACACTGACCCAGACCTCACACTGACCCAGTCCATACACTGACCCAGACCTCACAATGACCCAGTCCATACACTGACCCAGTCCTCACACTGACCCAGACCTCACACTGATCCAGTCCATACACTGAGCCAGTCCTTACACTGACACAATCCTTAGCCTCAACGAGTCCTTACACTGACCCAGTCCTCACACTGTCCCAATTCATCCACAGACCCAATTCATACACTGTCCCAGTCCTTACACTCTCCCAGTCCATACACTGACCCAGACTTCACACTGACCCAGTCCATACACTGACCCAGACCTCACACTGACCCAGACCTCACACTGACTCAGTCCTTATACTGACCCAGTCCATACACTGACCCAGTCCTCACACTGACCCAGTCCTTACACTGATCCAGTCCATACACTGAGCCTGTCCTTACCCTGACACAATCGTTAGACTGACCCAGTCCTTACAGTGTCCGAATTCAGACACAGACCCAATTTATACACTGTCCCAGTCCTCAATCTGACCCAGTCCTCACTCTGACCCAGTCCTCACACTGACCCAGACTTCACACTGACCCAGTCAATACACTGACCCAGACCTCACACTGACCCAGTCCATACACTGACCCAGACCTCACACTGACCCAGACCTCACACTGACCCAGTCAATACACTGATCCAGTCCATACACTGACCCAGTCCATACAGTGACCCAGTCCTCACACTGACCCAGTCCTTACACAGATCCAGTCCATACACTGAGCCAGTCCTTACACTGACCCAGACCTCACACTGAGCCAGTCCTCACACTGACTCAGTCCTTACACTGAACCAGTCCTCAAACTATCCCAGTCCATACACTGACCCAGTCCATACAGTGACCCAGTCCTCACACTGACCCAGACCTCACACTGAGCCAGTCCATACACTGAGCCAGTCCTTACACTGACCCAGACCTCACACTGAGCCAGTCCTCACACTGACTCAGTCCTTACACTGAACCAGTCCTCAAACTATCCCAGTCCATACACTGACCCAGACCTCACACTGATCCAGACCTCACACTGAGCCAGACCTCACACTGAGCCAGACTTCACACTGAGCCAGACCTCACACTGACTCAGTCCTCGCACTGACTCAGTCCTCACACTGAACCAGTCCTCGCACTGAACCAGTCCTCGCACTGACCCAGTCCTCACACTGACCCAGTCCCAATACTAACCCAGTCCATACATTCACCCAGTCCTCACACTGACCCAGACCTCACACTGACCCAGTCCACACACTGACCCAGACCTCACAATGACCCAGTCCATACACTGACCCAGTCCTCACACTGACCCAGACCTCACACTGATCCAGTCCATACACTGAGCCAGTCCATACACTGAGCCAGTCCCTACACTGACACAATCCTTAGACTCAACGAGTCCTTACACTGACCCAGTCCTCACACTGTCCCAATTCATCCACAGACCCAATTCATACACTGTCCCAGTCCTTACACTGTCCCAGTCCATACACTGACCCAGACCTCACACTGACCCAGACCTCACACTGACCCAGTCAATACACTGATCCAGTCCATACACTGAGCCAGTCCTTACCCTGACACAATCGTTAGACTGACCCAGTCCTTACACAGACCGAATTCATACACAGACCCAATTCATACACTGTCCCAGTCCTCAAACTGACCCAGTCCTCACACTGACCCAGACCTCACACTGTCCCAGACCTCACACTGACCCAGTCCATACACTGACCCAGACCTCACACTGACCCAGACCTCACACTGACCCAGTCCTCACACTGACCCAGTTCTTACACTGAACCAGTCCTCAAACTAACCCAGTCCATACACTGACCCAGACCTCACACTGACCCAGTCCTCACACTGACCCAGTCCTCACACTGACCCAGTCCATACACTGACCCAGACCTCACACTGACCCAGACCTCACACTGACCCAGTCCATACACTGACCCAGACCTCACACTGACCCAGTACTCACACTGACCCAGTCCATACACTGTCCCAGAGCTCACACTGACCCAGTCCATACACTGACCCAGTCCTCACACTGACCCAGTCCTCACACTGACCAGACCTCACACTGACCCAGTCATCACACTGACCCTGTCCTCACACTGACTCAATCCTCACACTGAACCAGTCCTCACACTGAACCAGTCCTCATACTGACCCAGACCTCACACTGACCCAGTCCTCACACTGACCCAGTCCTTACACTGACCCAGTCAATACGCAGATCCAGTCCATACACTGAGCCAGTCCTTACCCTGACACAATCGTTAGACTGACCCAGTCCTTATAGTGTCCGAATTCAGACACAGACCCAATTCATACACTGTCCCAGTCCTTATAGTGTCCGAATTCAGACACAGACCCAATTCATACACTGTCCCAGTCCTCAAACTGACCCAGTCCTCACACTGACTCAGTCCTCACATTGACCCAGTCAATACACTGACCCAGACTCGCACTGACCCAGACCTCACACTGACCCAGACCTCACACTGACCCAGTCCATACACTGACCCAGACTTCACACTGACCCAGTCCATACACTGACCCAGTCCTTACACTGACCCAGACCTCACACTGACCCAGACCTCACACTGAGCCAGTCCATACACTGACCCAGTGCTTACACTGACCCAGACCTCACACTGAACCAGTCCTCACACTGACCCAGTCCTCACACTGACCCAGTACTCACACTGAGCCAGACCTCACACTGACCCAGTCATTACACTGACCCAGTCCATACACTGACCCAGACCTCACACTGAACCAGTCCTCACACTGACACATTCCTCACACTGACCCAGACCTCACACTGACCCAGACCTCACACTGAGCCAGTCCTCAAACTGACTCAGTCCTTATACTGAACCAGTCCATACACTGACCCAGTCCTTACACTGACCCAGACCTCACACTGACCCAGACCTCACACTGAGCCAGTCCATACACTGACCCAGTGCTTACACTGACCCAGACCTCACACTGAACCAGTCCTCACACTGACCCAGTCCTCACACTGACCCAGTCCTCACACTGAGCCAGACCTCACACTGACCCAGTCCATACACTGACCCAGTCCATACACTGACCCAGACCTCACACTGAACCAGTCCTCACACTGACCCATTCCTCACACTGACCCAGACCTCACAGTGACCCAGACCTCACACTGAGCCAGTCCTCAAACTGACTCAGTCCTTATACTGAACCAGTCCATACACTGAACCAGTCCTCACACTGACCCAGTCCTCACACTGACCCAGTCCCAATACTAACCCAGTCCATACATTCACCCAGTCCTCACACTGACCCAGACCTCACACTGACCCAGTCCATACACTGACCCAGACCTCACAATGACCCAGTCCATTCACTGACCCAGTCCTCACACTGACCCAGACCTCACACTGATCCAGTCCATACACTGAGCCAGTCCTTACACTGACACAATCCTTAGCCTCAACGAGTCCTTACACTGACCCAGTCCTCACACTGTCCCAATTCATCCACAGACCCAATTCATACACTGTCCCAGTCCTTACACTGACCCAGACCTCACACTGACCCAGACCTCACACTGACTCAGTCCTTATACTGACCCAGTCCATACACTGACCCAGTCCTCACACTGACCCAGTCCTTACACAGATCCAGTCCATACACTGAGCCTGTCCTTACCCTGACACAATCATTAGACTGACCCAGTCCTTACAGTGTCCGAATTCAGACACAGACCCAATTTATACACTGTCCCAGTCCTCAAACTGACCCAGACTTCACACTGACCCAGTCAATACACTGACCCAGACCTCACACTGTCCCAGACCTCACACTGACCCAGTCCATACACTGACCCAGACCTCACACTGACCCAGACCTCACACTGACCCAGTCAATACACTGATCCAGTCCATACACTGACCCAGTCCATACAGTGACCCAGTCCTCACACTGACCCAGTCCTTACACAGATCCAGTCCATACACTGAGCCAGTCCTTACACTGACCCAGACCTCACACTGAGCCAGTCCTCACACTGACTCAGTCCTTACACTGAACCAGTCCTCAAACTATCCCAGTCCATACACTGACCCAGTCCATACAGTGACCCAGTCCTCACACTGACCCAGACCTCACACTGAGCCAGTCCATACACTGAGCCAGTCCTTACACTGACCCAGACCTCACACTGACCCAGTCCATACACTGACCCAGTCCTCACACTGACCCAGTCCTTACACAGATCCAGTCCATACACTGAGCCTGTCCTTACCCTGACACAATCGTTAGACTGACCCAGTCCTTACAGTGTCCGAATTCAGACACAGACCCAATTTATACACTGTCCCAGTCCTCAAACTGACCCAGTCCTCACTCTGACCCAGTCCTCACACTGACCCAGACTTCACACTGACCCAGTCAATACACTGACCCAGACCTCACACTGTCCCAGACCTCACACTGACCCAGTCCATACACTGACCCAGACCTCACACTGACCCAGACCTCACACTGACCCAGTCAATACACTGATCCAGTCCATACACTGACCCAGTCCATACACTGACCCAGACCTCACACTGACCCAGACCTCACACTGAGCCAGACTTCACACTGAGCCAGACCTCACACTGAGCCAGTCCTCAAACTGACTCAGTCCTTATACTGAACCAGTCCATACACTGAACCAGTCCTCACACTGACCCAGTCCTCACACTGACCCAGTCAATACACTGATCCAGTCCATACACTGACCCAGTCCATACACTGTCCCAGTCCTTACACTGTCCCAGTCCATACACTGACCCAGACCTCACACTGACCCAGACCTCACACTGACCCAGTCAATACACTGATCCAGTCCATACACTGAGCCAGTCCTTACCCTGACACAATCGTTAGACTGACCCAGTCCTTACACAGACCGAATTCATACACAGACCCAATTCATACACTGTCCCAGTCCTCAAACTGACCCAGTCCTCACACTGACCCAGACCTCACACTGTCCCAGACCTCACACTGACCCAGTCCATACACTGACCCAGACCTCACACTGACCCAGACCTCACACTGACCCAGTCCTCACACTGACCCAGTTCTTACACTGAACCAGTCCTCAAACTAACCCAGTCCATACACTGACCCAGACCTCACACTGACCCAGTCCTCACACTGACCCAGTCCTCACACTGACCCAGTCCATACACTGACCCAGACCTCACACTGACCCAGACCTCACACTGACCCAGTCCATACACTGACCCAGACCTCACACTGACCCAGTACTCACACTGACCCAGTCCATACACTGTCCCAGAGCTCACACTGACCCAGTCCATACACTGACCCAGTCCTCACACTGACCCAGTCCTCACACTGACCAGACCTCACACTGACCCAGTCATCACACTGACCCTGTCCTCACACTGACTCAATCCTCACACTGAACCAGTCCTCACACTGAACCAGTCCTCATACTGACCCAGACCTCACACTGACCCAGTCCTCACACTGACCCAGTCCTTACACTGACCCAGTCAATACGCAGATCCAGTCCATACACTGAGCCAGTCCTTACCCTGACACAATCGTTAGACTGACCCAGTCCTTATAGTGTCCGAATTCAGACACAGACCCAATTCATACACTGTCCCAGTCCTTATAGTGTCCGAATTCAGACACAGACCCAATTCATACACTGTCCCAGTCCTCAAACTGACCCAGTCCTCACACTGACTCAGTCCTCACATTGACCCAGTCAATACACTGACCCAGACTCGCACTGACCCAGACCTCACACTGACCCAGACCTCACACTGACCCAGTCCATACACTGACCCAGACTTCACACTGACCCAGTCCATACACTGACCCAGTCCTTACACTGACCCAGACCTCACACTGACCCAGACCTCACACTGAGCCAGTCCATACACTGACCCAGTGCTTACACTGACCCAGACCTCACACTGAACCAGTCCTCACACTGACCCAGTCCTCACACTGACCCAGTACTCACACTGAGCCAGACCTCACACTGACCCAGTCATTACACTGACCCAGTCCATACACTGACCCAGACCTCACACTGAACCAGTCCTCACACTGACACATTCCTCACACTGACCCAGACCTCACACTGACCCAGACCTCACACTGAGCCAGTCCTCAAACTGACTCAGTCCTTATACTGAACCAGTCCATACACTGACCCAGTCCTTACACTGACCCAGACCTCACACTGACCCAGACCTCACACTGAGCCAGTCCATACACTGACCCAGTGCTTACACTGACCCAGACCTCACACTGAACCAGTCCTCACACTGACCCAGTCCTCACACTGACCCAGTCCTCACACTGAGCCAGACCTCACACTGACCCAGTCCATACACTGACCCAGTCCATACACTGACCCAGACCTCACACTGAACCAGTCCTCACACTGACCCATTCCTCACACTGACCCAGACCTCACAGTGACCCAGACCTCACACTGAGCCAGTCCTCAAACTGACTCAGTCCTTATACTGAACCAGTCCATACACTGAACCAGTCCTCACACTGACCCAGTCCTCACACTGACCCAGTCCCAATACTAACCCAGTCCATACATTCACCCAGTCCTCACACTGACCCAGACCTCACACTGACCCAGTCCATACACTGACCCAGACCTCACAATGACCCAGTCCATTCACTGACCCAGTCCTCACACTGACCCAGACCTCACACTGATCCAGTCCATACACTGAGCCAGTCCTTACACTGACACAATCCTTAGCCTCAACGAGTCCTTACACTGACCCAGTCCTCACACTGTCCCAATTCATCCACAGACCCAATTCATACACTGTCCCAGTCCTTACACTGACCCAGACCTCACACTGACCCAGACCTCACACTGACTCAGTCCTTATACTGACCCAGTCCATACACTGACCCAGTCCTCACACTGACCCAGTCCTTACACAGATCCAGTCCATACACTGAGCCTGTCCTTACCCTGACACAATCATTAGACTGACCCAGTCCTTACAGTGTCCGAATTCAGACACAGACCCAATTTATACACTGTCCCAGTCCTCAAACTGACCCAGACTTCACACTGACCCAGTCAATACACTGACCCAGACCTCACACTGTCCCAGACCTCACACTGACCCAGTCCATACACTGACCCAGACCTCACACTGACCCAGACCTCACACTGACCCAGTCAATACACTGATCCAGTCCATACACTGACCCAGTCCATACAGTGACCCAGTCCTCACACTGACCCAGTCCTTACACAGATCCAGTCCATACACTGAGCCAGTCCTTACACTGACCCAGACCTCACACTGAGCCAGTCCTCACACTGACTCAGTCCTTACACTGAACCAGTCCTCAAACTATCCCAGTCCATACACTGACCCAGTCCATACAGTGACCCAGTCCTCACACTGACCCAGACCTCACACTGAGCCAGTCCATACACTGAGCCAGTCCTTACACTGACCCAGACCTCACACTGACCCAGTCCATACACTGACCCAGTCCTCACACTGACCCAGTCCTTACACAGATCCAGTCCATACACTGAGCCTGTCCTTACCCTGACACAATCGTTAGACTGACCCAGTCCTTACAGTGTCCGAATTCAGACACAGACCCAATTTATACACTGTCCCAGTCCTCAAACTGACCCAGTCCTCACTCTGACCCAGTCCTCACACTGACCCAGACTTCACACTGACCCAGTCAATACACTGACCCAGACCTCACACTGTCCCAGACCTCACACTGACCCAGTCCATACACTGACCCAGACCTCACACTGACCCAGACCTCACACTGACCCAGTCAATACACTGATCCAGTCCATACACTGACCCAGTCCATACACTGACCCAGACCTCACACTGACCCAGACCTCACACTGAGCCAGACTTCACACTGAGCCAGACCTCACACTGAGCCAGTCCTCAAACTGACTCAGTCCTTATACTGAACCAGTCCATACACTGAACCAGTCCTCACACTGACCCAGTCCTCACACTGACCCAGTCCATACACTGACCCAGACCTCACACTGACCCAGACCTCACACTGAGCCAGACTTCACACTGAGCCAGACCTCACACTGACTCAGTCCTCACACTGACTCAGTCCTCGCACTGACTCAGTCCTCGCACTGAACCAGTCCTCACACTGACTCAGTCCTCGCACTGAACCAGTCCTCACACTGACCCAGTCCTCACACTGACCCAGTCCTCACACTGACCCAGTCCCAATACTAACCCAGTCCATACATTCACCCAGTCCTCACACTGACCCAGACCTCACACTGACCCAGTCCATACACTGACCCAGACCTCACAATGACCCAGTCCATACACTGACCCAGTCCTCACACTGACCCAGACCTCACACTGATCCAGTCCATACACTGAGCCAGTCCTTACACTGACACAATCCTTAGCCTCAACGAGTCCTTACACTGACCCAGTCCTCACACTGTCCCAATTCATCCACAGACCCAATTCATACACTGTCCCAGTCCTTACACTGTCCCAGTCCATACACTGACCCAGACTTCACACTGACCCAGTCCATACACTGACCCAGACCTCACACTGACCCAGACCTCACACTGACTCAGTCCTTATACTGACCCAGTCCTCACACTGACCCAGTCCTTACACAGATACAGTCCATACACTGAGCCTGTCCTTACCCTGACACAATCGTTAGACTGACCCAGTCCTTACAGTGTCCGAATTCAGACACAGACCCAATTTATACACTGTCCCAGTCCTCAAACTGACCCAGTCCTCACTCTGACCCAGTCCTCACACTGACCCAGACTTCACACTGACCCAGTCAATACACTGACCCAGACCTCACACTGTCCCAGACCTCACACTGACCCAGTCCATACACTGACCCAGACCTCACACTGACCCAGACCTCACACTGACCCAGTCAATACACTGATCCAGTCCATACACTGACCCAGTCCATACAGTGACCCAGTCCTCACACTGACCCAGTCCTTACACAGATCCAGTCCATACACTGAGCCAGTCCTTACACTGACCCAGACCTCACACTGAGCCAGTCCTCACACTGACTCAGTCCTTACACTGAACCAGTCCTCACACTGACCCAGTCCATACAGTGACCCAGTCCTCACACTGACCCTGTCCTCACACTGACTCAATCCTCACACTGAACCAGTCCTCACACTGAACCAGTCCTCATACTGACCCAGACCTCACACTGACCCAGTCCTCACACTGACCCAGTCCTTACACTGACCCAGTCAATACGCAGATCCAGTCCATACACTGAGCCAGTCCTTACCCTGACACAATCGTTAGACTGACCCAGTCCTTATAGTGTCCGAATTCAGACACAGACCCAATTCATACACTGTCCCAGTCCTTATAGTGTCCGAATTCAGACACAGACCCAATTCATACACTGTCCCAGTCCTCAAACTGACCCAGTCCTCACACTGACTCAGTCCTCACATTGACCCAGTCAATACACTGACCCAGACTCGCACTGACCCAGACCTCACACTGACCCAGACCTCACACTGACCCAGTCCATACACTGACCCAGACTTCACACTGACCCAGTCCATACACTGACCCAGTCCTTACACTGACCCAGACCTCACACTGACCCAGACCTCACACTGAGCCAGTCCATACACTGACCCAGTGCTTACACTGACCCAGACCTCACACTGAACCAGTCCTCACACTGACCCAGTCCTCACACTGACCCAGTCCTCACACTGAGCCAGACCTCACACTGACCCAGTCCATACACTGACCCAGTCCATACACTGACCCAGACCTCACACTGAACCAGTCCTCACACTGACCCATTCCTCACACTGACCCAGACCTCACACTGACCCAGACCTCACACTGAGCCAGTCCTCAAACTGACAGAGTCCTTATACTGAACCAGTCCATACACTGACCCAGTCCTTACACTGACCCAGACCTCACACTGACCCAGACCTCACACTGAGCCAGTCCATACACTGACCCAGTGCTTACACTGACCCAGACCTCACACTGAACCAGTCCTCACACTGACCCAGTCCTCACACTGACCCAGTCCTCACACTGAGCCAGACCTCACACTGACCCAGTCCATACACTGACCCAGTCCATACACTGACCCAGACCTCACACTGAACCAGTCCTCACACTGACCCATTCCTCACACTGACCCAGACCTCACACTGACCCAGACCTCACACTGAGCCAGTCCTCAAACTGACTCAGTCCTTATACTGAACCAGTCCATACACTGAACCAGTCCTCACACTGACCCAGTCCTCACACTGACCCAGTCCATACACTGACCCAGACCTCACACTGACCCAGACCTCACACTGAGCCAGACTTCACACTGAGCCAGACCTCACACTGACTCAGTCCTCACACTGACTCAGTCCTCGCACTGACTCAGTCCTCGCACTGAACCAGTCCTCACACTGACTCAGTCCTCGCACTGAACCAGTCCTCACACTGAACCAGTCCTCACACTGACCCAGTCCTCACACTGACCCAGTCCCAATACTAACCCAGTCCATACATTCACCCAGTCCTCACACTGACCCAGACCTCACACTGACCCAGTCCATACACTGACCCAGACCTCACAATGACCCAGTCCATACACTGACCCAGTCCTCACACTGACCCAGACCTCACACTGATCCAGTCCATACACTGAGCCAGTCCTTACACTGACACAATCCTTAGCCTCAACAAGTCCTTACACTGACCCAGTCCTCACACTGTCCCAATTCATCCACAGACCCAATTCATACACTGTCCCAGTCCTTACACTGACCCAGTCCATACACTGACCCAGACCTCACACTGACCCAGACCTCACACTGACTCAGTCCTTATACTGACCCAGTCCATACACTGACCCAGTCCTCACACTGACCCAGTCCTTACACAGATCCAGTCCATACACTGAGCCTGTCCTTACCCTGACACAATCGTTAGACTGACCCAGTCCTTACAGTGTCCGAATTCAGACACAGACCCAATTTATACACTGTCCCAGTCCTCAAACTGACCCAGACTTCACACTGACCCAGTCAATACACTGACCCAGACCTCACACTGTCCCAGACCTCACACTGACCCAGTCCATACACTGACCCAGACCTCACACTGACCCAGACCTCACACTGACCCAGTCAATACACTGATCCAGTCCATAAACTGACCCAGTCCATACAGTGACCCAGTCCTCACACTGACCCAGTCCTTACACAGATCCAGTCCATACACTGAGCCAGTCCTTACACTGACCCAGACCTCACACTGAGCCAGTCCTCACACTGACTCAGTCCTTACAGTGACCCAGTCCTCACACTGACCCAGACCTCACACTGAGCCAGTCCATACACTGAGCCAGTCCTTACACTGACCCAGACCTCACACTGACCCAGTCCATACACTGACCCAGTCCTCACACTGACCCAGTCCTTACACAGATCCAGTCCATACACTGAGCCTGTCCTTACCCTGACACAATCGTTAGACTGACCCAGTCCTTACAGTGTCCGAATTCAGACACAGACCCAATTTATACACTGTCCCAGTCCTCAAACTGACCCAGTCCTCACTCTGACCCAGTCCTCACACTGACCCAGACTTCACACTGACCCAGTCAATACACTGACCCAGACCTCACACTGTCCCATACCTCACACTGACCCAGTCCATACACTGACCCAGACCTCACACTGACCCAGACCTCACACTGACCCAGTCAATACACTGATCCAGTCCATACACTGACCCAGTCCATACACTGACCCAGACCTCACACTGATCCAGACCTCACACTGACCCAGACCTCACACTGAGCCAGACTTCACACTGAGCCAGACCTCACACTGAGCCAGTCCTCAAACTGACTCAGTCCTTATACTGAACCAGTCCATACACTGAACCAGTCCTCACACTGACCCAGTCCTCACACTGACCCAGTCCATACACTGACCCAGACCTCACACTGATCCAGACCTCACACTGAGCCAGACTTCACACTGAGCCAGACCTCACACTGACTCAGTCCTCACACTGACTCAGTCCTCGCACTGACTCAGTCCTCGCACTGAACCAGTCCTCACACTGACTCAGTCCTCGCACTGAACCAGTCCTCACACTGAACCAGTCCTCACACTGACCCAGTCCTCACACTGACCCAGTCCCAATACTAACCCAGTCCATACATTCACCCAGTCCTCACACTGACCCAGACCTCACACTGACCCAGTCCATACACTGACCCAGACCTCACAATGACCCAGTCCATACACTGACCCAGTCCTCACACTGACCCAGACCTCACACTGATCCAGTCCATACACTGAGCCAGTCCTTACACTGACACAATCCTTAGCCTCAACGAGTCCTTACACTGACCCAGTCCTCACACTGTCCCAATTCATCCACAGACCCAATTCATACACTGTCCCAGTCCTTACACTGACCCAGTCCATACACTGACCCAGACCTCACACTGACCCAGACCTCACACTGACTCAGTCCTTATACTGACCCAGTCCATACACTGACCCAGTCCTCACACTGACCCAGTCCTTACACAGATCCAGTCCATACACTGAGCCTGTCCTTACCCTGACACAATCGTTAGACTGACCCAGTCCTTACAGTGTCCGAATTCAGACACAGACCCAATTTATACACTGTCCCAGTCCTCAAACTGACCCAGACTTCACACTGACCCAGTCAATACACTGACCCAGACCTCACACTGTCCCAGACCTCACACTGACCCAGTCCATACACTGACCCAGACCTCACACTGACCCAGACCTCACACTGACCCAGTCAATACACTGATCAAGTCCATAAACTGACCCAGTCCATACAGTGACCCAGTCCTCACACTGACCCAGTCCTTACACAGATCCAGTCCATACACTGAGCCAGTCCTTACACTGACCCAGACCTCACACTGAGCCAGTCCTCACACTGACTCAGTCCTTACACTGAACCAGTCCTCAAACTATCCCAGTCCATACACTGACCCAGTCCATACAGTGACCCAGTCCTCACACTGACCCAGACCTCACACTGAGCCAGTCCATACACTGAGCCAGTCCTTACACTGACCCAGACCTCACACTGACCCAGTCCATACACTGACCCAGTCCTCACACTGACCCAGTCCTTACACAGATCCAGTCCATACACTGAGCCTGTCCTTACCCTGACACAATCGTTAGACTGACCCAGTCCTTACAGTGTCCGAATTCAGACACAGACCCAATTTATACACTGTCCCAGTCCTCAAACTGACCCAGTCCTCACTCTGACCCAGTCCTCACACTGACCCAGACTTCACACTGACCCAGTCAATACACTGACCCAGACCTCACACTGTCCCAGACCTCACACTGACCCAGTCCATACACTGACCCAGACCTCACACTGACCCAGACCTCACACTGACCCAGTCAATACACTGATCCAGTCCATACACTGACCCAGTCCATACACTGACCCAGACCTCACACTGATCCAGACCTCACACTGACCCAGACCTCACACTGAGCCAGACTTCACACTGAGCCAGACCTCACACTGAGCCAGTCCTCAAACTGACTCAGTCCTTATACTGAACCAGTCCATACACTGAACCAGTCCTCACACTGACCCAGTCCTCACACTGACCCAGTCCATACACTGACCCAGACCTCACACTGACCCAGACCTCACACTGAGCCAGACTTCACACTGAGCCAGACCTCACACTGACTCAGTCCTCACACTGACTCAGTCCTCGCACTGACTCAGTCCTCGCACTGAACCAGTCCTCACACTGACTCAGTCCTCGCACTGAACCAGTCCTCACACTGAACCAGTCCTCACACTGACCCAGTCCTCACACTGACCCAGTCCCAATACTAACCCAGTCCATACATTCACCCAGTCCTCACACTGACCCAGACCTCACACTGACCCAGTCCATACACTGACCCAGACCTCACAATGACCCAGTCCATACACTGACCCAGTCCTCACACTGACCCAGACCTCACACTGATCCAGTCCATACACTGAGCCAGTCCTTACACTGACACAATCCTTAGCCTCAACGAGTCCTTACACTGACCCAGTCCTCACACTGTCCCAATTCATCCACAGACCCAATTCATACACTGTCCCAGTCCTTACACTGACCCAGTCCATACACTGACCCAGACCTCACACTGACCCAGACCTCACACTGACTCAGTCCTTATACTGACCCAGTCCATACACTGACCCAGTCCTCACACTGACCCAGTCCTTACACAGATCCAGTCCATACACTGAGCCTGTCCTTACCCTGACACAATCGTTAGACTGACCCAGTCCTTACAGTGTCCGAATTCAGACACAGACCCAATTTATACACTGTCCCAGTCCTCAAACTGACCCAGACTTCACACTGACCCAGTCAATACACTGACCCAGACCTCACACTGTCCCAGACCTCACACTGACCCAGTCCATACACTGACCCAGACCTCACACTGACCCAGACCTCACACTGACCCAGTCAATACACTGATCCAGTCCATACACTGACCCAGTCCATACAGTGACCCAGTCCTCACACTGACCCAGTCCTTACACAGATCCAGTCCATACACTGAGCCAGTCCTTACACTGACCCAGACCTCACACTGAGCCAGTCCTCACACTGACTCAGTCCTTACACTGAACCAGTCCTCAAACTATCCCAGTCCATACACTGACCCAGTCCATACAGTGACCCAGTCCTCACACTGACCCAGACCTCACACTGAGCCAGTCCATACACTGAGCCAGTCCTTACACTGACCCAGACCTCACACTGACCCAGTCCATACACTGACCCAGTCCTCACACTGACCCAGTCCTTACACAGATCCAGTCCATACACTGAGCCTGTCCTTACCCTGACACAATCGTTAGACTGACCCAGTCCTTACAGTGTCCGAATTCAGACACAGACCCAATTTATACACTGTCCCAGTCCTCAAACTAACCCAGTCCTCACTCTGACCCAGTCCTCACACTGACCCAGACTTCACACTGACCCAGTCAATACACTGACCCAGACCTCACACTGTCCCAGACCTCACACTGACCCAGTCCATACACTGACCCAGACCTCACACTGACCCAGACCTCACACTGACCCAGTCAATACACTGATCCAGTCCATACACTGACCCAGTCCATACACTGACCCAGACCTCACACTGACCCAGACCTCACACTGACCCAGACCTCACACTGAGCCAGACTTCACACTGAGCCAGACCTCACACTGAGCCAGTCCTCAAACTGACTCAGTCCTTATACTGAACCAGTCCATACACTGAACCAGTCCTCACACTGACCCAGTCCTCACACTGACCCAGTCCATACACTGACCCAGACCTCACACTGACCCAGACCTCACACTGAGCCAGACTTCACACTGAGCCAGACCTCACACTGACTCAGTCCTCACACTGACTCAGTCCTCGCACTGACTCAGTCCTCGCACTGAACCAGTCCTCACACTGACTCAGTCCTCGCACTGAACCAGTCCTCACACTGAACCAGTCCTCACACTGACCCAGTCCTCACACTGACCCAGTCCCAATACTAACCCAGTCCATACATTCACCCAGTCCTCACACTGACCCAGACCTCACACTGACCCAGTCCATACACTGACCCAGACCTCACAATGACCCAGTCCATACACTGACCCAGTCCTCACACTGACCCAGACCTCACACTGATCCAGTCCATACACTGAGCCAGTCCTTACACTGACACAATCCTTAGCCTCAACGAGTCCTTACACTGACCCAGTCCTCACACTGTCCCAATTCATCCACAGACCCAATTCATACACTGTCCCAGTCCTTACACTGTCCCAGTCCATACACTGACCCAGACTTCACACTGACCCAGTCCATACACTGACCCAGACCTCACACTGACTCAGTCCTTATACTGACCCAGTCCATACACTGACCCAGTCCTCACACTGACCCAGTCCTTACACAGATCCAGTCCATACACTGAGCCTGTCCTTACCCTGACACAATCGTTAGACTGACCCAGTCCTTACAGTGTCCGAATTCAGACACAGACCCAATTTATACACTGTCCCAGTCCTCAAACTGACCCAGTCCTCACTCTGACCCAGTCCTCACACTGACCCAGACTTCACACTGACCCAGTCAATACACTGACCCAGACCTCACACTGTCCCAGACCTCACACTGACCCAGTCCATACACTGACCCAGACCTCACACTGACCCAGACCTCACACTGACCCAGTCAATACACTGATCCAGTCCATACACTGACCCAGTCCATACAGTGACCCAGTCCTCACACTGACCCAGTCCTTACACAGATCCAGTCCATACACTGAGCCAGTCCTTACACTGACCCAGACCTCACACTGAGCCAGTCCTCACACTGACTCAGTCCTTACACTGAACCAGTCCTCAAACTATCCCAGTCCATACACTGACCCAGTCCATACAGTGACCCAGTCCTCACACTGACCCAGACCTCACACTGACCCAGTCCATACACTGACCCAGTCCTCACACTGACCCAGTCCTTACACAGATCCAGTCCATACACTGACCCAGTCCTCACACTGACCCAGTCCTTACACAGATCCAGTCCATACACTGAGCCTGTCCTTACCCTGACACAATCGTTAGACTGACCCAGTCCTTACAGTGTCCGAATTCAGACACAGACCCAATTTATACACTGTCCCAGTCCTCAAACTGACCCAGTCCTCACTCTGACCCAGTCCTCACACTGACCTAGACTTCACACTGACCCAGTCAATACACTGACCCAGACCTCACACTGTCCCAGACCTCACAATGACCCAGTCCATACACTGACCCAGACCTCACACTGACCCAGACCTCACACTGACCCAGTCAATACACTGATCCAGTCCATACACTGACCCAGTCCATACAGTGACCCAGTCCTCACACTGACCCAGTCCTTACACAGATCCAGTCCATACACTGAGCCAGTCCTTACACTGACCCAGACCTCACACTGAGCCAGTCCTCACACTGACTCAGTCCTTACACTGAACCAGTCCTCAAACTATCCCAGTCCATACACTGACCCAGTCCATACAGTGACCCAGTCCTCACACTGACCCAGACCTCACACTGAGCCAGTCCATACACTGAGCCAGTCCTTACACTGACCCAGACCTCACACTGATCCAGTCCATACACTGAGCCAGTCCTTACCCTGGCACAATCGTTAGACTGACCCAGTCCTTACACAGACCGAATTCATACACAGACCCAATTCATACACTGTCCCAGTCCTCAAACTGACCCAGTCCTCACACTGACCCAGTCAATACACTGACCCAGACCTCACACTGTCCCAGACCTCACACTGACCCAGTCCATACACTGACCCAGACCTCACACTGACCCAGACCTCACACTGACCCAGTCCTCACACTGACCCAGTTCTTACACTGAACCAGTCCTCAAACTAACCCAGTCCATACACTGACCCAGACCTCACACTGACCCAGTCCTCACACTGACCCAGTCCTCACACTGACCCAGTCCATACACTGACCCAGACCTCACACTGACCCAGACCTCACACTGACCCAGTCCATACACTGACCCAGACCTCACACTGACCCAGTACTCACACTGACCCAGTCCATACACTGTCCCAGACCTCACACTGACCCAGTCCATACACTGACCCAGTCCTCACACTGACCCAGTCCTCACACTGACCAGACCTCACACTGACCCAGTCATCACACTGACCCTGTCCTCACACTGACTCAATCCTCACACTGAACCAGTCCTCACACTGAACCAGTCCTCATACTGACCCAGACCTCACACTGACCCAGTCCTCACACTGACCCAGTCCTTACACTGACCCAGTCAATACGCAGATCCAGTCCATACACTGAGCCAGTCCTTACCCTGACACAATCGTTAGACTGACCCAGTCCTTATAGTGTCCGAATTCAGACACAGACCCAATTCATACACTGTCCCAGTCCTTATAGTGTCCGAATTCAGACACAGACCCAATTCATACACTGTCCCAGTCCTCAAACTGACCCAGTCCTCACACTGACTCAGTCCTCACATTGACCCAGTCAATACACTGACCCAGACTCGCACTGACCCAGACCTCACACTGACCCAGACCTCACACTGACCCAGTCCATACACTGACCCAGACTTCACACTGACCCAGTCCATACACTGTCCCAGTCCTTACACTGACCCAGACCTCACACTGACCCAGACCTCACACTGAGCCAGTCCATACACTGACCCAGTGCTTACACTGACCCAGACCTCACACTGAACCAGTCCTCACACTGACCCAGTCCTCACACTGACCCAGTCCTCACACTGAGCCAGACCTCACACTGACCCAGTCCATACACTGACCCAGTCCATACACTGACCCAGACCTCACACTGAACCAGTCCTCACACTGACCCATTCCTCACACTGACCCAGACCTCACACTGACCCAGACCTCACACTGAGCCAGTCCTCAAACTGACTCAGTCCTTATACTGAACCAGTCCATACACTGAACCAGTCCTCACACTGACCCAGTCCTCACACTGACCCAGTCCATACACTGACCCAGACCTTACACTGACCCAGACCGTACACTGACACAATCCTTAGACTCAACGAGTCCTTACACTGACCCAGTCGTTACACTGTCGCTGTCCTCACACTGTCCCAATTCATACACTGACCCAATTCATATACTGTTCCACTCCTTACACTGTCCCAGTCCATACACTGAACCAGTCCTTAAACTGACCCATTCCTTGTATTGACCTTGTCTTAAACTGAACCATTCCGCACAGCGAGTTCTTACACTAACTAACTCTTTTAAATTACCGAGTCCTTACATTAAGCCATTTCTTACATTGAGCCATTAAGCCAGTTCTTACATTGACCAAGTCCTTACACTCAACCAATCCTTACCCTGACACAATCCTTACACTGACCCATGTCCTTACACTGACCCATGTCCTTACACTGACCCAGTCCTTACGCTGTCCCAGTCCTTACGCTGATGCAGTTCTTACACTGACCCAGACCTCACACATTCCCAGTCCATACACTGACCCAATCCATACACTGACGCAGTCCATACACTGACGCAGTCCTTGCATTGACTACGCCTTACACTGACCAAGTCCTTGCACTGAGCCAGTCAATACACTAACTCAGTCCTTATACTGAACCAGTCTATACATTGACACAGTCCTTACACTGAGCCAGACGTTACACTGACCAGGTCTATACACTGACCCGGTCCTTGCATTGATCTTTTCTTAAACTGATCCAGTCCTTACATGCAGCAAGTCCTTGAAATGACTCAGACTTTAAAATGAGCCAGTTGTAACACTGATGCAATCCTTAAACTGACCCAATCCTTCCAGTGACCCAGTCCTTACACTGCCCACTCCTTACACTAACACAGACTTTACACGGAGCCCTGTTTGCAAACTCCTCCAAAGTCCTTAAACTGACCCAGTCCTTACACTGAGCCAGCTATTACACTTATCCAGTCCATACACTAAGCCAGTCCTTACCCTGACACAATCATTAGACTGACCCAGTCCTTACACTGACCCAATTCATACACAGACACAATTCATAAACTGAGCCAGTCCTTACACTGACCCAGAACTTACACACAGCCAGTCCTCACACTGACCCAGACCTTACAGGCTGCAAGTCCTTAAAATGACTCAGACTTTATACTGAGCCAGTTGTAACACTGACGCACTCCTTAAACTGTCCCAATCCTTCCAGTGACCCAGTCCTTACAATAATCCAGTCCTTACACTGAGCCAGTCCTTAAAATGACTGGGTTATTTATACTGAGACAGTTGAAACATTGGCACAGTCCTTAAACTGACCCATTCTGTACACTAAACCAGTCCTTACAATGACTCAGTCCTTTCATTACTACAGCCATTACACTGTCCCAGTCCATACACTGGCACAATCCTTACAGGGTACAAGTCCATACACTAATAAAGTTCAAACAATGAACCAGTCCTTACACTGACCCAATGCTTACATTGACCCAGTCATTGCTCTGACCCCTCCTTACACTGACCCATTCCATACGGTGAGCCAGTCCTTACGCTGACTCAGTCCTTACACTGACACAGTCCTCACTCTGTCACAGTCCTCACACTTTCACAGTCCTCACACTTTCACAGTCCTCACACTGACACACAGTCCTCACACTGAGCCAGTCCGTACACTGTCCCAGTCCTTAAACTGTCCCAGACCTCACACTGACCCAGTCCGCACACTGACCCAGACCGCACACTGACCCAGACCTCACACTGACTCAGTCCTCAAACTGACTCAGTCCTTATACTGAACCAGTCCATACACTGAACCAGTCCTCACACTGACCCAGTCCTCACACTGACCCAGTCCTCACACTGACCCAGTCCATACACTGACCCAGACCTTACACTGACCCAGACCTTACACTGACACAATCCTTAGACTCAACGAGTCCTTACACTGACCCAGTCGTTACACTGTCGCAGTCCTCACACTGTCCCAATTCATACACTGACCCAATTCATATACTGTCCCACTCTTTACACTGTCCCAGTCCATAGACTGAACCAGTCCTTAAACTGACCCAGTCCTTGTATTGACCTTGTCTTAAACTGAACCATTCCGCACAGCGAGTTCTTACACTAACTAACTCTTTTAAATTACCGAGTCCTTACATTAAACCATTTCTTACATTGAGCCATTAAGCCAGTTCTTACATTGACCAAGTCCTTACACTCAACCAATCCTTACCCTGACACAATCCTTACACTGACCCATGTCCTTACACTGACCCATGTCCTTACACTGACCCAGTCCTTACGCTGTTCCAGTCCTTACGCTGTCCCAGTCCTTACGCTGATCCAGTCCTTACACTGATCCAGTCCTTACACTGACCCAGACCTCACACATTCCCAGTCCATACACTGACCCAGTCCATACACTGACGCAGTCCTTGCATTGACTACGCCTTACACTGACCAAGTCCTTGCACTGAGCCAGTCAATACACTAACTCAGTCCTTATACTGAACCAGTCTATACATTGACACAGTCCTTACACTGAGCCAGACGTTACACTGACCAGGTCTATACACTGACCCGGTCCTTGCATTGATCTTTTCTTAAACTGATCCAGTCCTTACATGCAGCAAGTCCTTGAAATGACTCAGACTTTATAATGAGCCAGTTGTAACACTGATGCAATCCTTAAACTGACCCAATCCTTCCAGTGACCCAGTCCTTACACTGCCCACTCCTTACACTAACACAGACTTTACACGGAGCCCTGTTTGCAAACTCTTCCAAAGTCCTTAAACTGACCCAGTCCTTACACTGAGCCAGCTATTACACTTATCCAGTCCATACACTAAGCCAGTCCTTACCCTGACACAATCGTTAGACTGACCCAGTCCTTACACTGACCCAGAACTTACACACAGCCAGTCCTCACACTGACCCAGACCTTACAGGCTGCAAGTCCTTAAAATGACTCAGACTTTATACTGAGCCAGTTGTAACACTGACGCACTCCTTAAACTGTCCCAATCCTTCCAGTGACCCAGTCCTTACACTGACGTTACACAGAGCCCTGTTTGCAAATTCTTCCAAAGACTGAGCTCATATACTGAGCCAGATTTTACACTGACCCAGTCCTTCCACTGAGCCAGCTATTACACTGATCCAGTCCATACAATGAGCCAGTCCTTACACTGACACAATCCTTAGACTCAACGAGTCCTTACACTGACCCAGTCCTCACACTGTCCCAATTCATCCACAGACCCAATTCATACACTGTCCCAGTCCTTACACTGTCCCAGTCCATACACTGAACCAATCCTTAAACTGACCAAGTCCTTGTATTGACCTTGCATTAAACTGAACCATTCCGCACAGCGAGTTCTTACACTAAATCTTTTAAATTACCCAGTCCTTACATTAAGCCAGTTCTTACATTGAGCCATTAAGCCAGTTCTTACATTGACCAAGTCCTGACACTCAACCAGTCCATACACTTAACCAGTCCTCACACTGATCCAGACCTCACACTGACCCAGACCTCACACTAAGCCAGTCCTCACACTGAGCCGGTCTTCACACTGACCCAGACCTCACACTGACCCAGTCCATACACTGACCCAGTCCATACACTGAGCCGGTCCTCACACTGAGCCGGTCCTCACACTGAGCCGGTCCTCACACTCACCCAGACCTCACACTGATCCAGTCCATACACTGAGCCAGTCCTTACCCTGACACAATCGCTTGACTGACCCAGTCCTTACACTGACCCAATTCATACACAGACACAATTCATAAACTGAGCCAGTCCTTACACTGACCCAGAACTTACACACAGCCAGTCCTCACACTGACCCAGTCCTTGTATTGACCTTGCCTTAAACTGAACCATTCCGCACAGCGAGTTCTTACACTAACTCTTTTAAATTACCGAGTCCTTACATTAAGCCAGTTCTTACATTGAGCCATTAAGCCAGTTCTTACATTGACCAAGTCCTTACACTCAACCAATCCTTACCCTGACACAATCCTTACCCTGACCCATGTCCTTACACTGACCCTGTCTTACACTGACCCAGTCCTTACGCTGATCCAGTCCTTACGCTGATCCAGTCCTTACACTGACCCAGACCTCACACATTCCCAGTCCATACACTGACGCAGTCCATACACTGACGCAGTCCTTGCATTGACCTTGCATTAAACTGAACCATTACGCACAGCGAGTTCTTACACTAAATCTTTTAAATTACCCAGTCCTTACATTAAGCCAGTTCTTACATTGAGCCATTAAGCCAGTTCTTACATTGACCAAGTCCTGACACTCAACCAGTCCATACACTGAACCAGTCCTCACACTGACCCAGTCCTCACACTGACCCAGACCTCACACTGACCCAGACCTCACACTAAGCCAGTCCTCACACTGAGCCAGTCTTCACACTGACCCAGACCTCACAGTGACCCAGTCCATACACTGACCCAGTCCATACACTGACCCGGTCCTCACACTGAGCCGGTCCTCACACTGAGCCGGTCCTCACACTCACCCAGACCTCACACTGATCCAGTCCATACACTGAGCCAGTCCTTACCCTGACACAATCCTTAGACTCAACGAGTCCTTACACTGACCCAGTCCTCACACTGTCCCATTTCATCCACAGACCCAATTCATACACTGTCCCAGTCCTTACACTGTCCCAGTCCATACACTGACCCAGACCTCACACTGACCCAGACCTCACACTGACCCAGTCAATACACTGATCCAGTCCATACACTGAGCCAGTCCTTACCCTGACACAATCACTTGACTGACCCAGTCCTTACACTGACCCAATTCATACACAGACACAATTCATAAACTGAGCCAGTCCTTACACTGACCCAGAACTTACACACAGCCAGTCCTCACACTGACCCAGTCCTTGTATTGACCTTGCCTTAAACTGAACCATTCCGCACAGCGAGTTCTTACACTAACTCTTTTAAATTACCGAGTCCTTACATTAAGCCAGTTCTTACATTGAGCCATTAAGCCAGTTCTTACATTGACCAAGTCCTTACACTCAACCAATCCTTACCCTGACACAATCCTTACACTGACCCATGTCCTTACACTGACCCAGTCCTTACGCTGATCCAGTCCTTACACTGACCCAGACCTTACATGCAGCTAGTCCTTGAAATGACTCAGACTTTATAATGAGCCAGTTGTAACACTGACGCAATCCTTAAACTGACCCAATCCTTCCAGTGACCCAGTCCTTACATTGCCCACTCCTTACACTAACACAGACTTTACACGGAGCCCTGTTTGCAAACTCTTCCAAAGTCCTTAAACTGACCCAGTCCTTACACTGAGCCAGCTATTACACTTATCCAGTCCATACACTAAGCCAGTCCTTACCCTGACACAATCGTTAGACTGACCCAGTCCTTACACTGACCCAATTCATACACAGACACAATTCATAAACTGAGCCAGTCCTTACACTGACCCAGAACTTACACACAGCCAGTCCTCACACTGACCCAGACCTTACAGGCTGCAAGTCCTTAAAATGACTCAGACTTTATACTGAGCCAGTTGTAACACTGACGCACTCCTTAAACTGTCCCATTCCTTCCAGTGACCCAGTCCTTACACTGACGTTACACGGAGCCCTGTTTGCAAATTCTTCCAAAGACTGAGCTCATATACTGAGCCAGATTTTACACTGACCCAGTCCTTCCACTGAGCCAGCTATTACACTGATCCAGTCCATACAATGAGCCAGTCCTTACACTGACACAATTCATACACTGTTCCAATTCATCCACAGACCCAATTCATACACTGTCCCAGTCCATACACTGAACCAATCCTTAAACTGACCCAGTCCTTGTATTGACCTTGTCTTAAACTGAACCATTCCGCACAGCGAGTTCTTACACTAAATCTTTTAAATTACCCAGTCCTTACATTAAGCCAGTTCTTACATTGACCAAGTCCTTACACTGACCCATGTCCTCACACTGACCCAGTCCATACACTGACCCAGACTATACACTGACCCAGTCCTCACACTGACCCAGTCAATACACTGACCCAGACCTCACACTGTCCCAGACCTCACACTGACCCAGTCCATACACTGACCCAGACCTCACACTGACCCAGTCAATACACTGATCCAGTCCATACACTGAGCCAGTCCTTACCCTGACACAATCGTTAGACTGACCCAGTCCTTACACTGTCCGAATTCATACACAGACACAATTCATAAACTGTCCCAGTCCTCACACTGACCCAGTCAATACACTGACCCAGACCTCACACTGTCCCAGACCTCACACTGACCCAGTCCATACACTGACCCAGACCTCACACTTTCCCAGACCTTACACTGACCCAGTCCTTACACTAAGCAGGTCTGTACACTGACCCAGTCCCTGCATTCACCCAGTCCTTACACTGACTAACTCCTCACACAGTCCCAGTTCTTGCATTGACCCCACCTTAAACACAGCCAGTCCTTACACTCAACCAATCCTTACCCTGACACAATCCTTACATTGACCCATGTCCTTACACTGACCCAGTCCGTAGACTGTCCCAGTCCTTACACTGTCCGAATTCTTAAACTGACCCAGTCCGTACACTGTCCCAGTCCTTACACTGTCCGAATTCTTACACTGAACCAATCCTTAAACTGACCCAGTCCTTGTATTGACCTTGTCTTAAACTGAACCATTCCGCACAGCGAGTTCTTACACTAAATCTTTTAAATTACCCAGTCCTTACATTAAGCCAGTTCTTACATTGAGCCATTAAGCCAGTTCTTACATTGACCAAGTCCTTACACTCAACCAATCCTTACCCTGACACAATCCTTAAACTGACCCAGTCCATACACTGACCCAGACCTAACACTGACCCAGTCCTCACACTGACCCAGTCCATACACTGACTCAGATCTCACACTGACCCAGTCCTCACACTGAGCCAGTCCTTACACTGACCCGGAACATACACACAGCCAGTCCTCACACTGACCCAGACCTTACACGCTGCAAGTCCTTAAAATGACTCAGACTTTATACTGAGCCAGTTGTAACACTGACGCAATCCTTAAACTGTCCCAATCCTTCCAGTCACCCAGTCCTTACACTGATTTTACACGGAGCCCTGTTTGCAAATTCTTCCAAAGACTGAGCTCATATACTGAGCCAGATTTTACACTGACCCAGTCCTTCCACTGAGCCAGCTAATACACTTATCCAGTCCATACACTGAGCCAGTCCTTACACTGACACAATCCTTAGACTCAACGAGTCCTTACACTGACCCAGTCGTTACACTGACCCAGTCCTCACACTGTCCCAATTCATACACAGACCAAATTCATACACTGTCCCAGTCCTTACACTGTCCCAGTCCATACACTGAACCAATCCTTAAACTGACCCAGTCCTTGTATTGACCTTGCATTAAACTGAACCATTCCGCACAGCGAGTTCTTACACTAAATCTTTTAAATTACCCAGTCCTTACATTAAGCCATTTCTTACATTGAGCCATTAAGCCAGTTCTTACATTGACCAAGCCCTTACACTCAACCAATACTTACCCTGACACAATCCTTACACTGACCCATGTCCTCACACTGGCACAGTCCGTACACTGACCCAGTCCTTACACTGTCCGAATTCTTACACTGAACCCATCCTTAAACTGACCTAGTCCTTGTATTGACCTTGCCTTAAACTGAACCATTCCGCACAGCGAGTTCTTACACTAACTAACTCTTTTAAGTTACCGAGTCCTTACATTAAGCCATTTCTTACATTGAGCCATTAAGCCAGTTCTTACATTGACCAAGTCCTTACACTCAACCAATCCTTACCCTGACACAATCCTTAAACTGAACCATTTCCTCACACTGACCCAGTCCATACACTGACCCAGTCCATACACTGACCCTGACCTCACACTGACCCAGTCCTCACACTGACTCAGTGCTTACACTGAACCAGTCCTCACTCTGACCCAGTCCATACACTGACCCAGACCTCACACTGACCCAGTCCTCACACTGACCCAGTCCATACACTGACCCAGACTTCACACTGACCCAGTTCATACACTGACCTAGACCTCACACTGACCCAGTCCATACACTGACCCAGACCTCACACTGACCCAGACCTTGCACTGACCCAGTCCTCACACTGACCCAGTCCTCACACTAACCCAGTCCGCACACTGACACCGTCCATACACTGACCCAGACCTCACACTGACCCAGTCCGTACACTGACCCAGACCTCACACTGACCCAGTCCTCACACTGACCCAGTCCTCACACTGACCCAGACCTCACACTGAGCCAGTCCTCACACTGAGCCGGTCAATATACTGACCCAGTCCTCACACTGAGCCAGAACATACATTGAAACAGTCCATACACTGAGCCAGTCCATACATTGAGCCAGTCCTTAGACTGTCCCAATTCTTACACTGACCCAGTCCTTACATTGACCCAGTCAATATTCTGATCCAGTCAAAACACTGACCCAGTACTTACACTGACACAGACTTCCCAAGTCCTTGCATTGACTCTGCTATACACTGTGCCAGTCCATATACTCAGCCAGTCCTTAGACTGAAGCAGTCCTTACACTGAACCCGTCCTTACACTGAGCCAGCGGTTACACTGACCCATTCCATATACTGACCAGGTCTATACACTGACCGAGTCCTTGCATTGACCCTCTATTAAACTGACCCAGTCCTTACACTAAGCCATTTCGTACATTGATCCAGACCTTACACTGAATCAATCCTTACATGGAATCAGTCCATACATTGACCCCTTCCTTACACTGACACAGTCCTTCCACTGATCCAATCCATCCACTGAACCAGTCCTTACCCTGACACAATCCTTAGACTGATGCAGCCCTTAAACTGACCCATGTCCTTACTCTAACCCAGTCCTTACACTGAGGCAACCATTATACTGATCCAGACAAACACTGACCCAGTCTTTACACTGTCCGAATCCATACACAGACCCAATTCATACACTGACGCAGTCCTTACACTGAGCCAGTCTGTATACTGAGCTAGTCGATACACTGAGCCAGTTCATACACTGAGCCAGTCCATACACTGACCCAGTCAACATTCTGATCCAGTCAAAACACTGAACCAGTCCTTACACTGACCCCGTCCTTACACTGACACAGTCCTTGCACTGATCCAGTCCATACACTTAGCCAGTCCTTACCCTGACACAATCCTTACACTGACCCATGTCCTTACATTAACCCAGTCCTTACACTGAGGCAGCCATTATACTGATCCAGTCCAACACTGACCCAGTCCTTACACTGTCCCAATTCTTACACAGACCCAATTCATACAGCGTCCCAGTCCTTACATTGTCCTAGTCCTTACATTGACCCAGTCGATACACTGTCCCAGACCTCACACTGACCCAGTCCTTACACAGAGCCAGTCCATACGCTGAGCCAGTCAATACACTGACACAGTCCTCACACTGAGCCAGTCCTTACACTAATCCATTTCGTACATTGATCCAGACCTTACACTGAATCAATCCTTACACGGAATCAGTCCATACATTGACCCCTTCCTTACACTGACACAGTCCTTCCACTGATCCAGTCCATCCACTGAGCCAGTCCTTACCCTGACACAATCCTTAGACTGATGCAGCCCTTAAACTGACCCATGTCCTTACTCTAACCCAGTCCTTACACTGAGGCAACCATTATACTGATCCAGACAAACACTGACCCAGTCTTTACACTGTCCGAATCCATACACAGACCCAATTCATACACTGACGCAGTCCTTACACTGAGCCAGTCTGTACACTGAGCCAGTCCATACATTGAGCCAGTCCTTAGACTGTCCCAATTCTTACACTGACCCAGTCCTTACATTGACCCAGTCAATATTCTGATCCAGTCAAAACACTGACCCAGTACTTACACTGACACAGACTTCACATGGAGCCCTGTTGCCAAAGTCTTCAAAAGTTATTACACTGAGCTAGACCATATACTGAGCCAGTCTTTACACTGACCCAGCCCTTACATTGAGTCAGCTATTATACTGATCCAGTCCATACACTGAGCCAGTCCTTACACTGACACAATCCTTAGACTGACCCAGTCCTTACCCTGACATAGTCCTTACACTGACCCAGTCCATATACTCAGCCAGTCCTTACACATGACACAGTCCTTACACTGACCCAGTCCATACACTGAGCCAGTCCATACATTGAGCCAGTCCTTAGACTGTCCCAATTCTTACACTGACCCAGTCCTTACATTGACCCAGTCAATATTCTGATCCAGTCAAAACACTGACCCAGTCCTAACACTGACACAGACTTCCCAAGTCCTTGCATTGACTCTGCTATACACTGTGCCAGTCCATATACTCAGCCAGTCCTTAGACTGAAGCAGTCCTTACACTGAACCCGTCCTTACACTGAGCCAGCGGTTACACTGACCCATTCCATATACTGACCAGGTCTATACACTGACCGAGTCCTTGCATTGACCCTCTATTAAACTGACCCAGTCCTTACACTAAGCCATTTCGTACATTGATCCAGACCTTACACTGAATCAATCCTTACATGGAATCAGTCCATACATTGACCCCTTCCTTACACTGACACAGTCCTTCCACTGATCCAATCCATCCACTGAACCAGTCCTTAACCTGACACAATCCTTACACTGATGCAGCCCTTAAACTGACCCATGTCCTTACTCTAACCCAGTCCTTACACCGAGGCAACCATTATACTGATCCAGACAAACACTGACCCAGTCTTTACACTGTCCGAATCCATACACAGACCCAATTCATACACTGACGCAGTCCTTACACTGAGCCAGTCTGTACACTGAGCCAGTCGATACACTGAGCCAGTCCATACACTGACCCAGTCCTTACATTGACCCAGTCAATATTCTGATCCAGTCAAAACACTGAACCAGTCCTTACACTGACCCCGTCCTTACACTGACACAGTCCTTACATTAACCCAGTCCTTACACTGAGGCAGCCATTATACTGATCCAGTCCAACACTGACCCAGTCCTTACACTGTCCCAATTCTTACACAGACCCAAATCATACAGCATCCCAGTCCTTACATTGTCCTAGTCCTTACACTGACCCAGTCGATACACTGTCCCAGACCTCACACTGACCCAGTCCTTACACAGAGCCAGTCCATACGCTGAGCCAGTCAATACACTGACACAGTCCTCACACTGAGCCAGTACATACACTGAGCCAGTCCTTACACTAATCCATTTCGTACATTGATCCAGTCCTTACACTGAATCAATACTTACAATGTCTCAGTCCATACACTGAGCCAGTCCTTACCCTGACACAATCCTTAGACTGACCCAGTCCTTACACTGACCCAATTCATACACTGAGCCAGTCCTTGCACTGACCCAGAACTTACACGCAGCCAGTCTTGAAAATGACTCAGACTTTATACTGAGCCAGTTGTAACACTGACACACTCCTTAAACTGACCCAATACTTCCAGTCACCCAGTCCTTACACTGACCCAGACTCTACATGGAGCACTGTTTGAAAACTCTTCAAAAGTCCTTAAACTGAGCCAGTCCATATACTGAGCCAGACTTTACACAGACCCAGTCCTTACACTGACACATTCCTTAGACTGACCCAGTCCTTACACTGACCCAATTCATACTTTGAGTCAGTCCTTACACTGACCCAATTCATACAATGAGCCAGTCCTTACACTGACACACTCCATACAACGAACCAATCTATACACCGAACCAGTCCTTGCATTGACGCTGTCTTCCACTGACCCAGTCCGTATACTTAGCCAGTGCTTACACTGATACAGTCCTTACACTGACCCAGCTGTTACACTGAGCCAGTCCATACACTGAATCAGTCCTTATACTGAACCAGTGCACACACTGACACAGTCCTTTCACTGAGCCAGTCCATGCAGTGGCCCAGTCCGTACACTGAGCCAGTCATTACACCGAAACAGTCCATATACTGACCAGGTCTATACACTGACCCAGTCCTTGCATTGACCCTTTCTTACACAGACCCAGTTCTTACACTAAGCCATTTCATACATTGATCCAGTCCTTACACTTTCCCAGTCCTTACTCTGAACCAGTCCTTACACTGACTCCGTCCTTGCACTGACACAGTCCTTGCACTGCTCCAGTCCATACACTGAGCCAGTCCTTACACTGACACAGTCCTTGCATTGACTCCGCCTTACACTAATCCAGTCCCTACACTGAGCCAGTCTTTACACTGTCCCAATTCTTACACAGTCCCAGTTCATACACTGACCCAGTCCTTACCCTGACACAATCCTTAGACTGAACCAGTCCTAACTCTGTCCCAATTCTTACACTGACCCAGTCCTTAAACTGACCCAGTCCATACAATGAGCCAGTCCTTACACTGACGCAGTCCTTACACTAACCCAGTCCATACAATGAGCCAGTCCTTACACTGACGCAGTCCTTACTCTGACGCAGTCCATACACTGAGTCAGTCCATACCCCGAACCAGTCCTTGCATTTACCCCGCCTTACACTGAGCCAACCGTTACACTGATTCAGTCCATACACTGAGTCAGTCCATACACTGAGCCACTCCATACACCGAGCCAGTTCATACACTGAGCCAGTCCATACACTGAGCCAGTCCATACACTGAGCCAGTCCTTGCATTGACCCTGCCTTAAACTGAACCAGTCCTTACACTGAACCAGTCCTTACACTGAATCAGTCCATACACTGAACCAGTCCATACAATGAGCCAGTCCTTACATTGACCCAGTCGTTACACTGACCCAGTCCTTACATTGAGCCAGTCATTACACTGATCCAGTCCAACACAGACCCAGTCCTTAAACTGTCCCAATTCTTACACAGACCCAATTCATAGTGTCATAATCCTTACTCTGTCCCAATTCTTACACTGAACCAGTCCATATACTGAGCCAGTCCATACACTGACCAGGTCTATACACTGACCCAGTCCTTGCATTGACCCTTTCTTAAACTGACCCATTCCTTACACTAAGCCATTTTGTACACTGATCCAGTCCTTACACTGAATCAATCCTTACAATGTCTAAGTCCATACACTGACACTATCCTTACACTGACCCAGTCCTTACAATGTCCCAATTCTTACTCAGACCCAATTCATACACTGACCCAGTCCTTACAATGTCCCAATTCTTACTCAGACCCAATTCATACACTGACGCAGTCCTTACTCTGACGCAGTCCATACACTGAGTCAGTCCATACCCCGAACCAGTCCTTGCATTTACCCCACCTTACACTGAGCCAACCGTTACACTGATTCAGTCCATACACTGTCAGTCCATACACTGAGCCACTCCATACACCGAGCCAGTTCATACACTGAGCCAGTCCTTGCATTGACCCTGCCTTAAACTGAACCAGTCCTTGCATTGACCCTGCCTTAAACTGAACCAGTCCTTACACTGAGCCAGTCCATACAATGAGCCAGTCCTTACACTGACCCAGTCGTTACACTGACACAGACTTTACACTGAGCCCTTTTTGTAGTCTTCAAAAGTCCTTACACTATGCTAGTCCATATACTGAGCCAGTCTTTACACTGACCCAGTCCTTACACTGTCCCAATTCTTACAGAGTCCCAATTCATACACTGACCCAGTCCTTACCCTGACACAATCCTTAGACTGACCCAGTCCTTACACTGTCCCAATTCTTACACTGACCCAGTCCTTAAACTGACCCAGTCCATACAATGAGCCAGTCCTTACAATGACGCAGTCCTTACACTGACGCAGTCCATACACTGAGCCAGTCCATACACCGAGCTAGTCCTTGCATTGACCCCGCCTTAAGCTGAACCAGTTCTTACACTGAACCAGTCCTTACACTGGCTCAGTTCTTACACTGAACCAGCCGTTACACTGAGCCAGTCCTTAATCTGATCCAGTCCTTGTATTGACCCCGCCTTAAACTGAACCATTCCACACACTGAGCCAGTCCTTACACTGACCCAGACCTTACAAGCAGCCAGTCCTTAAAATGATTCAGACTTTATACTGAGCGAGTTGTAACACTGGCGCACTCCTTAATCTGACCCAATCTTTCCACTGACTCAGTCCTTACACTGACGCAGTCCATACAATGAGCCAGTCCTTACACTGACACAGTCCATACACTGACGCAGTCCATACACTGAGCCAGTCCATATACCGAACCAGTCCATACACCGAACCAGTCCTTGCATTGACCCCGCCTTACACTGAGCCAGTCCTTACACTGTCCCAATTCTTACACAGATCCAATTCATACACTGACCCAGTCCTTAAACTGACCCAGTCCATACACTGACCCAGTCCTTACACTGACGCAGTCCATACACTGACGCAGTCCATACACCGAGCCAGTCCAAACACTGAGCCAGTCCATACACCGAGCCAGTTCATACACTGAACCTGTCCTTGCATTGACCCCACCTTACACTGAGCCAGCCATTACACTGAGCCAGTCCAAACACTGAGCCAGTCCATACACCGAGCCAGTTCGTACACTGAACCTGTCCTTGCATTGACCCCGCCTTACACTGACCCAGTCCTTACACTGAGCCTGCCGTTACACTGATCCAGTCCTTACACTGAATCAATCCTTACAATGTCTCAGTCGGTACTGTTATGCCGTTGGCCCCCTCCTTTGTGAAAATCGCAAGAACTCTAGTTAAGGGGGGTCAACTGACCCAAGAGAGAGAGACGTGCGAAAGACCACGTTCTCCCAAGAAGCAGAATAAAAGTGACTTTGACTATTGTCTCATGGGGACCACCTGAAAAGCCCTCGGGCAAAGTGGGCTGGTTGAGAGAGAGATCGCATTACCTGCAACTTGATTGACACCTGCGATCCCGTGAAGAAGTATAAAGGCGGGTCTGAGGGGAGGACCCTCAGATGCACCAAGGAAACACACGAAGGAGAAACGCTAGAAATCCTGCGACAGCGTTTTAATAGCTACAGCCGGTGGTGGGGTTCGTGTGCGTCCTTCCCTTGCCTGGGATTGGCGACTTCACCACGGAAGACGGCCTAGCTACAGGGGAAGCCACAGATGAGAGTCCATTCCCCCAACGAGACTTCCGACTACCTCCTACAGGTTGGAAAACCTGTCGGGTAAATGCTTCATGTTCTCTGTCTTTCTAACTAAAAGTGCACCAACGCGACACTTCCGCCGGCAACTAAGTGAAACTGCCGTGATCTAAAAGACTTTTAGATATCCAGTGAACGATATAAAATCTACATTACCCCTAGACGACGATCGAGCTTGTGTTTTGAATGATTATTATTACACCGGTGTTTTAGATTGAGTTTTGATGATCTGAATGTTTTGTATTAACCATACGTTTGTGCCCTTGTTGAATAAAACGGTTGAAAATAGTAGCATCCGACTCAGCTGATCCATCTATCTTTGCTGGTAAGTTACCTGGTTACGGGGTTTTCGTAACAAGTGGGGTTCTCGTCCCGGATTTGAAACCAAACGGGAGGGTCAGTGAATCGGGCTGTAAGTCCAAACTTAAATCTGGTTACGCAGATAGCCAGACGGGAAGCCAGCAAAGATGGATGTGGGTGAATTTATGAGAAACCCGACGGTAGAGGCGCTAGGGAAAGCTACAAAATCAGACTTGGTAAATTTGGCGCAGGCGTTAGACCTCACAGCGGTGAAGCCAACAATGAAAAAGCAGGAAGTGCGAAGGGTCATACACCAGCATTACGTTGGGAAGAAGGTGTTTGCAGCTGAGGATTTGGAAAATATTCCCGAAAGGAGATTAGTGAGTGGGACAAATCAGGCAGAGTTGGAGAAAGCAAGGCTGGAACATGAGTTTAAAATAAAGCAGCTAGAAGTAGAAGCAGCTGAGAAGGCTGCAGAGAGAGAGAGAGAGAGAGAGAGAAAGCCGAGAGAGCTGCAAAGGAAAGGGCTGTGGAAAGAGAGCATGTGTTCAAACTAAAGCAGCTAGAAGCAGAAGAGAAAGAGAAACAAAGGGGCCATGAATTGGAGCTGGACAGGCGAAAGCAAGAGCGAAGAACTCGAGGGGACGAGAGAGAGGAGGGGTTTGATATTAGTCGGGCGTTGAGGTTGGTCCCCCCGTTCGAGGAGACGGATGTTGATAGTTATTTCTTGCTTTTTGAAAAGGTGGCCGAGAATCAGCAGTGGCCCAGAGAGCAATGGGTGGCGTTGTTACAAAGTGTGTTACGAGGAAAAGCACAGCGGGTATATACCGCGCTGCCCACAGAAAGGGACGGGAATTATGATCAAGTAAAGGAGGCCATTACGAGTTAGTACCTGAGGCGTATAGACAAAGGTTCCGAAATTTAAAAAGAGGGTGGAATCAAACGTATACCGAGCTAGCCCATGAGAAGGGTGTGCTCTTGGACCGTTGGTGCACAGCTGAAAAGGTGGCCGAGAACTATGGGCGTCTCAGGGAGTTAGTTTTGATTGAGGAATTTAAAGGTTGCGTTCCGGAAGAGATCCGAATGTATTTAAATGAGAGGACGAATCAGTCCATCTCAGAGATGGCTAGGCTCGCAGATGAATATGCCCTAACCCACAAGACAAAGTTTTCCTCGCCAAAAAGTTACCCGAGAGACCGTCGGAATGGTAGGGAAAGTCCGCCGGCTAAGGGAGAAACTCCGCCGGGAGCTAGCACAAAAAGTGAGGATAACAGACAGGAAACCTGGAGATCTCCTGGTTTAAACTGTTTTAATTGTGGAAAGGTGGGACATATTGCATCAAAATGCTTTGCTCCGAGAAAGGAGCCAGAGAGGGAGAGAGCAGCAACCCCTATCGGGCGTGCAGTGGTAATCAGGAAATGGACAAGAGGGCCCCAGGTAGATGGAGTACCGGAGGGGCGGGAGACATTTAGTTCCGAAGGAACCGTGTCTTTGAGGGAAGGGGACCCCCCCATCCCCGTACGAATTTGGAGAGACACGGGGGCGGAACTATCGTTAATTAGCCGTAATGTGTTAAATTTCGGCCCTCGGACGGGGGAGGTTGCCCTGAGAGGAATCGGGAACCAGACCGCGGTCGTGCCTTTGCATAGGGTCTTTCTCGATTGCGAGTTGGTGTCGGGACCTGTGGAGCTAGGAGTCCTGCCGGAGTTACCGGGGGAGGGCGTGGACCTCCTGTTGGGTAATGACCTCGCGGGTGGGAAGATGGGAACCGCCCTGATAGTTGAGGCCCCGCCCATGGAGTCCCCGAGCTATCGCGCATGCGCGGTCACTCGCAGCCTGTCGAGAGCGGCGGCTGGGACAGCGCGCAGTTTGAAATTGGCCCAGACGTTTTTACCGACCCTACACCACGAGGGTTCAGAGGGTGGTAAAACGGAAGGTAGTAAAGTAAAAGGGGGTAAGGGCGAGGAGATAGCTCCCCCCTTAGTGAAGAGAAAGGTCCTAGAGGTAGGAAATAAAGATGAGAAACGGATAAAGCTGTTAAAACGTCCAGAGTTGGACGTGGTTGATCTGTCTGGTTTGGCAGAATTGTTTGGAGAAGTTGAGAGTTCTAAAGATGTTCTCGATGGTCCCGAGAGTGAAATGAGGGCAGTCTTAGAGGAGAAGGGTATCCTTGCTGTGGAGAAGTCAGCTGACATGGCCGAGGAGGTTGTTTCAGCTCGCAGGGTTGCGCCTTCCCCAACAGGGGGCTGCCTGGAGAGTTACTGGAAGGAGGGGGGGACGTTAGAATTTGAAAAAGGTACGGGTGTTGAAAACCTGGAAGAGGCCAATGTCCCATTTGAGTGTGTCCAAGATGGGGATACACATGGTGCTGAACCTAGTCACGGAACTCAAGGGAAAGGGGGATGTGTAGTTCCCAAATTGAATGAAGAAAATTTAAAGGCTGGACTGATATCAAAAGCAGCAACCAGGCTACAGAGACAATGGCTTGGTACCACAAAGCCTGTGAATCAATTACAGGTTGAGTTGGAAGGTAAAGGGGCCCCACACGCTATTGTTATTCCAGAGTGTGGTGTGAAAAGGCAGAATTTGAAATGCTGTCTGAACAAAGCGAGATCGCTTGCGGATCTTAAATTGGAAACTAATAGCATGACGGGTCCTGAAGAGAAAAACGACAAATTGCCTAAAATTAAGGAATTGGGTGGTCTAAGTTTGGAACACGCTGATAAAATAACTCCTATGAAAGGAGCGGGCGAAAGCCTATTTCGCCAGGGTGCCCAAGATCGCCACGAGGGAATTAACCGGAAAAAAGGCGAGGGTTAATGGGGACGCGATTTTTAAAATAGCAGAAGCCGGTTTTAAGGGATTTTGACAAAGTATGTGAATAATAAAGACAACACCCATGGAAGCTTGACTGTTAAGTTTGAAAGTAGCATAAAAATTTGTCTTTTGCATGAACCTTTGTAGATGTATGTAAGCTAAGATCACACCTCCTTAGTTATGTTGCTGAAGAAAGCAAATAAATAAGGTGGTTATTGAGCTGAAGTTTGATGCTACCAGGCGTTAGTAGGGCACATGAGGTTAAGGTATTAAAGAAAAGGGGCACTGTACTTGTTACCTGTTTAGATACTGACTTGAATGTATAACAGTAGTACTCTGTGAAGAGAAAAGCTTGTGTAGTATGTAGATTCAAAAAAAAATAAATAAATTCCTGTGTCAACCTGTTTTTAACCGCTGGTTAAAAACCCATTATGGGGGGAGGTGTTATGCCGTTGGCCCCCTCCTTTGTGAAAATCGCAAGAACTCTAGTTAAGGGGGGTCAACTGACCCAAGAGAGAGAGACGTGCGAAAGACCACGTTCTCCCAAGAAGCAGAATAAAAGTGACTTTGACTATTGTCTCATGGGGACCACCTGAAAAGCCCTCGGGCAAAGTGGGCTGGTTGAGAGAGAGATCGCATTACCTGCAACTTGATTGACACCTGCGATCCCGTGAAGAAGTATAAAGGCGGGTCTGAGGGGAGGACCCTCAGATGCACCAAGGAAACACACGAAGGAGAAACGCTAGAAATCCTGCGACAGCGTTTTAATAGCTACAGCCGGTGGTGGGGTTCGTGTGCGTCCTTCCCTTGCCTGGGATTGGCGACTTCACCACGGAAGACGGCCTAGCTACAGGGGAAGCCACAGATGAGAGTCCATTCCCCCAACGAGACTTCCGACTACCTCCTACAGGTTGGAAAACCTGTCGGGTAAATGCTTCATGTTCTCTGTCTTTCTAACTAAAAGTGCACCAACGCGACACTTCCGCCGGCAACTAAGTGAAACTGCCGTGATCTAAAAGACTTTTAGATATCCAGTGAACGATATAAAATCTACATTACCCCTAGACGACGATCGAGCTTGTGTTTTGAATGATTATTATTACACCGGTGTTTTAGATTGAGTTTTGATGATCTGAATGTTTTGTATTAACCATACGTTTGTGCCCTTGTTGAATAAAACGGTTGAAAATAGTAGCATCCGACTCAGCTGATCCATCTATCTTTGCTGGTAAGTTACCTGGTTACGGGGTTTTCGTAACAGTACACTGACCCAGTCCCTAAACACATACAATCCATACATGTTTAAAGGGGGTTTCTTCTTTTTCTTTGCTACTGCGTATGTTAATCAAAATGGCTTCTTTGTTTTGTTAAAAGTAGGAATGCTTCTTTGTTGCGAGAGAGTGCTGGAAGCTTGTTTGGGTTAAAATTTACTGATAACGAGAATTGTATTCCTTTGTAAACCAATTGGGATTAATGTTGTTCTTTCTTCTGAGTCTGTAAGCTATTGTTGACGGGCTTTTGGGGAGTCGGCGCGAGGGGGTGAAAGAGAGAGGACGCGATGCTGTAAACTGGGCGAGGAACGGACCACAAGCGGGGGTCCAAGGCCAGGAGGTACTCCGAGGAGAGGAGATGAAGCTAGATGTGCTTGGTTGACCACTTCGGATGGTCCTGAGCTGCGAGTCGAGGAGTTCGGAGGGGATCGAATGGTGGACAGAAGACTTCAGTAATTGAGCTCCAACTGTTGTGCACGAAGTGTTTTGGACTTTGATAAGTTTGGCACCTTTTCTTTATTTTCATTTCCTTCATATATACTGTATGGTTATTAATCAGTTATAGTAATCTTTATAAACTGTAATCATTTAATCGCATATGGTGTCTTGTTTGTTCTTTGGCGAGGCGGGGACATCACACAGCATCCACACAAGCTGATTACCCAGTTTGGTGGGGCTGAAGGCTGCTCCCCCAGATGAGAACGAGCTGAGCGAGCCTGAGGTGACCCAGGGGGTTACACATGGACCCTGTCCTTACACCGATGCAGTCCTTACACTGTCCTCGCCCTGACACTGACCCTGGTCACACCCTGACCCAGTCCTTACACTGACCCCTCCTTACACTGTCCTCATCCTGACACTGACCCTGGTCACACCCTGCCCCAGTCCTTACACTGCCCCAGTCCTTACACTGCCCCAGTCCATACACTGACCCAGTCCTTACACTGACCCAGTCCTTACACTCAACCAGTCCTTAACCTGACACAATATTTATACTAAGCCAGTCCTTACATTGTCCCAGTCCTTACACTGTCCCAGTCCTTACACTGTCCCAGTCCTTACACTGACCCAGTCCTTACACTGACCCAATCACCTTACACTGACTCAGTCCCTGCATTTACCCAGTCCTCCTCCTGCAGCCTGCACCTAACACTGCCTCGCCACAGCCATGCATCACCACCGATGACGCACAACTACGGAATGCTGACAACCTCAAATACCTGGGGAGTACCATCTCCAGCGACAGGGCCCTTGATAAAGAAATCACGTCAAAGATCCAGAAAGCAAGCCAGGCACTCGGAAGGCTCCGGGTCAAAGTTCTGCAGCACAAAGATATTCGCCTCTCAACTAACCTGAAGCTTTACAATGCTGTTGTGGTCTCATCACTTCTATATGGCTGTGAAACCTGGACACTGTATCGCAGACATGTCAAATAGCTTGAACAATTCCACAATCACGCTCTGCGATCAATCATGCAAATCCGCTGGCAAGACCGTATCTCCAACCTGACAGTCCTGGACCGAGCCAATTCCACAAGCATTGAAGCCAAGGTTTTGAAGTCTCAGCTCAGATGGACCGGCCATGTGATTCGCATGGATGAGTCCAGAATGCCGTGTCAGTTGTTCTACGGAGAACTGGAGCAGGGCAACCGCCCAAGGTCGCCCAAGGAAGAGGCACAAGGACAACCTCAAGTCAAACCTTAAGTGGGCCACACTCCAGCCAGCGACCTCGAACACACTGCTGCTGATCTGTCCAAGTGGCGCAATCTATGCTCCAAGGCAGCAAACAACTTCCAAGCCAACTGGCGCATGCAGCGCCTCAAGGTGAGTCAAGAAAGACACAGGAAGGCAGCTGCTCCTGCCCCAACAGGCGGTGTTCCTTGCCCCATCTGCGACCGTATCTACGCTTCGGACTTCAGCCTCAGAAGTCATATGCGTGCCCAGAGACGTTGACTGCGCAACACATTCGTCTTCCTTGGATTTCAAGAGACTACTACTACACTACACTGACCCAGCCCTGACAATGACCCTGTCCTTCCAATTACCCAGTCCTTACACTGACCCAGCCCTGACAATGACCCTGTCCTTCCAATTACCCAGTCCTTACACTGGCCCAGCCCTGACAATGACCCTGTCCTTCCAATTACCCAGTCCTTACACTGGCCCAGCCCTGACAATGACCCTGTCCTTCCAATTACCCAGTCCTTACACTGGCCCAGCCCTGACAATGACCCTGTCCTTCCAATTACCCAGTCCTTACACTGACCCAGCCCTGACAATGACCCTGTCCTTCCAATTACCCAGTCCTTACACTGACCCAGCCCTGACAATGACCCTGTCCTTCCAATTACCCAGTCCTTACACTGACCCAGCCCTGACAATGACCCTGTCCTTCCAATTACCCAGTCCTTACACTGGCCCAGCCCTGACAATGACCCTGTCCTTCCAATTACCCAGTCCTTACACTGACCCAGCCCTGACAATGACCCTGTCCTTCCAATTACCCAGTCCTTACACTGACCCAGCCCTGACAATGACCCTGTCCTTCCAATTACCCAGTCCTTACACTGACCCAGCCCTGACAATGACCCTGTCCTTCCAATTACCCAGTCCTTACACTGGCCCAGCCCTGACAATGACCCTGTCCTTCCAATTACCCAGTCCTTACACTGGCCCAGCCCTGACAATGACCCTGTCCTTCCAATTACCCAGTCCTTACACTGGCCCAGCCCTGACAATGACTCTGTCCTTCCAATTACCCAGTCCTTACTCTGGCCCAGCCCTGACAATGACTCTGTCCTTCCAATTACCCAGTCCTTACACTGGCCCAGCCCTGACAATGACTCTGTCCTTCCAATTACCCAGTCCTTACACTGGCCCAGTCTACGTATTGATCCAGTCCCTGCACTGACCCAGTTGATACACCGACACAGTTGTTGCACTGACCCAGTCCTTGCACTGACCCAGTCCTTGCACTGACCCAGTCCTTGCACTGACCCTATCCTTGCACCGACCCAGTCCTTGCACCGACCCAGTCCTTGCACTGACCCTATCCTTCCACTGACCCTGTCCTTGCACTGACCCAGTCCTTGCACTGACCCAGTCCTTGCACTGACCCTATCCTTCCACTGACCCTATCCTTGCACTGACCCTGTCCTTGCACTGACCCTGTCCTTGCACTGACCCTATCCTTGCACTGACCCTATCCTTGCACTGACCCTGTCCTTGCACTGACCCTATCCTTGCACTGACCCTATCCTTCCACTGACCCTGTCCTTGCACTGACCCTGTCCTTGCACTGACCCTCCTTGCACTGACCCTATTCTTGCACTGACCCTATCCTTCCACTGACCCTAACCTTGCACTGACCCTATCCTTGCACTGACCCTGTCCTTGCACTGACCCTATCCTTGCACTGACCCTATCCTTGCACTGACCCTGTCCTTGCACTGACCCTATCCTTGCACTGACCCTGTCCTTGCACTGACCCTATCCTTGCACTGACCCTATCCTTCCACTGACCCAGTCCTTCCACTGACCCTATCCTTGCACTGTCCCAGACCTTACACTGACCCAGTCCTTGCACTATGCAGTCCTTACACTGACACAGTCCTTGCACTGACACAGTCCTTGCACTGACCCAGTCCTTACACAGAGCCAGTCCATACGCTGAGCCAGTCAATACACTGACACAGTCCTCACACTGAGCCAGTACATACACTGAGCCAGTCCTTACACTAATCCATTTCGTACATTGATCCAGTCCTTACACTGAATCAATACTTACAATGTCTCAGTCCATACACTGAGCCAGTCCTTACCCTGACACAATCCTTAGACTGACCCAGTCCTTACACTGACCCAATTCATACACTGAGCCAGTCCTTGCACTGACCCAGAACTTACACGCAGCCAGTCTTGAAAATGACTCAGACTTTATACTGAGCCAGTTGTAACACTGACACACTCCTTAAACTGACCCAATACTTCCAGTCACCCAGTCCTTACACTGACCCAGACTCTACATGGAGCACTGTTTGAAAACTCTTCAAAAGTCCTTAAACTGAGCCAGTCCATATACTGAGCCAGACTTTACACAGACCCAGTCCTTACACTGACACATTCCTTAGACTGACCCAGTCCTTACACTGACCCAATTCATACTTTGAGTCAGTCCTTACACTGACCCAATTCATACAATGAGCCAGTCCTTACACTGACACACTCCATACAACGAACCAATCTATACACCGAACCAGTCCTTGCATTGACGCTGTCTTCCACTGACCCAGTCCGTATACTTAGCCAGTGCTTACACTGATACAGTCCTTACACTGACCCAGCTGTTACACTGAGCCAGTCCATACACTGAATCAGTCCTTATACTGAACCAGTGCACACACTGACACAGTCCTTTCACTGAGCCAGTCCATGCAGTGGCCCAGTCCGTACACTGAGCCAGTCATTACACCGAAACAGTCCATATACTGACCAGGTCTATACACTGACCCAGTCCTTGCATTGACCCTTTCTTACACAGACCCAGTTCTTACACTAAGCCATTTCATACATTGATCCAGTCCTTACACTTTCCCAGTCCTTACTCTGAACCAGTCCTTACACTGACTCCGTCCTTGCACTGACACAGTCCTTGCACTGCTCCAGTCCATACACTGAGCCAGTCCTTACACTGACACAGTCCTTGCATTGACTCCGCCTTACACTAATCCAGTCCCTACACTGAGCCAGTCTTTACACTGTCCCAATTCTTACACAGTCCCAGTTCATACACTGACCCAGTCCTTACCCTGACACAATCCTTCCACCGACCCAGTCCTTGCACCGACCCAGTCCTTGCACCGACCCAGTCCTTGCACCGACCCTGTCCTTGCACCGACCCTGTCCTTCCACCGACCCTGTCCTTGCACCGACCCAGTCCTTGCACCGACCCTGTCCTTCCACCGACCCTGTCCTTCCACCGACCCTGTCCTTGCACCGACCCAGTCCTTGCACCGACCCAGTCCTTGCACCGACCCTGTCCTTCCACCGACCCTGTCCTTGCACCGACCCTGTCCTTGCACCGACCCTATCCTTGCACCGACCCAGTCCTTGCACTGACCCTATCCTTGCACTGACCCATTCCTTGCTGTGACCCAATTGTTGCAGTGGCCCAGACCCTACATTGATCCAATCCTGGCATATTGACCTGAGCTTTGCCTTGTCCCAGATCTTGCATTCACCCCTTTCGCTGATCCTAGTCTGGCACTGTTGATCTGCATGCACTTTAAATGACATCTCGTCTCAATATATCTCTGGGTTAGAGAATTCCAAAGATTTTCAGAAGGGAAACTGGGAGCAATAGGTGTGCTGTGGTAATAGTGGATAGGTTACTTAGGGGAACTGACAGGGGTTTCTGTGGGTGAGAACAAGATTCCTGGATGGCACGTTGTCTCTAGGGTACCAGGGATGGGGCATCTTGGATCATCCTCAGCATTCTTAAGTGGGAGATATAATAGCCAGGAGCCGTGGTCCATGCAGGTATCAATTACATGGGTAGGATGAATGACGAGGTTCTGCACAGGGAGTTCAGGCAGTTAGGTGCTAAATTAAAGGGCAGGACCTCCAGGGTTGTGATGTCAGGATTGCTATCTCTGTCATGTGCTAGTGAGGCCAGAACTGGGAAGATTATACAATTTAATATGTGGCTAAGGAGTTGGTATGGTAGAGAGGGCACATTGATTTTTGGGTCATTGTGCTCTCTTCCAGGGAAGGTGTGACCTGTACCAAAGAGACGGTTTGCACTTGAAATGCTGGGGGTGGGGGGGGGGGGGGGGTGGTAGTTGTGGGAAGGTCTGCTGTATGGTGGGGTTTAAACTAGAACTCCAGAGGGATGGGAACTGGAGTGCTGGAGAGGTTGTGGAGGCAGATGTAGGTAAGACTTCAAACAAAGTCAGGAATCAAAAGGTTGAGCAATGCCCTGAGCTGCATAAATTTCAATGCAAGAAGTATCGTAGAAAAGGTGGATGAGCTCAGGGTATGGATCAACACCCAGAAATTTGACATTGTAGCCATTGGTGAGACTTGGTTGCAAGAGGGGCGGGACTGGCAGCTCAATATTCCAGGGTTCCATTGCTTTAGTCATGAAAGAGCAGGAGGGATTGAAAGAGGAGGGGTGGCATTAGTAGTTAGGGAAAATGTCACAGCATTGCTCAGTCAGGACAGACTGGAGAAGTTGTCTGGTGAGGTGTTATGGGTGGAACTGGGAAATAACAAAGGTATCACCACATTAATGGGTCTATATTACAGACCATCCAACAATCCTCGGGATTTAGAGGAATAACTTTGTAAAGAAATCATCAACTGCTGCAAGAAAAATAAGCTTGTTATGGTAGGTGATTTTTACTTTCCACATATTGACTGGGAATCCCATACTGTAAAAGGACTAGATGGGAGAGAGTTTGTCAAATGTGTTCAAGAAAGTTCTCAACAAGAGAGATTGAAATACTGGATCTGCTATTTGGGAATGAGACAGGACAGGTGACAGAAGTTTGTGTAGGAAACACTTTGCATCCAGTGACCACAATGCCGTTAGTTTCAAAGTAAATATGCAAAGAGACAGGTCTGATTTGCAGTTAGAGATTCTAACTTGGAGAAAGGCCAATTTTGATGTTATCAGAAAGGATCTGGCAAGTGTGGGTTGGGACAAGCTGTTTTCTGGCAAAGGTGTACTTGGTAAATGGGAGGCCTTCAAAACAAAACTTTGAGAGTACAAAGCTTGTGTGTGCCTGAAAGAATAAAAGAAAAGATAATAACTGTAGGTAACATTAGTTTTCAAGAGATATTGAGGCCCTGGTGATGAGAAAAAGGAGGTGCATAGCAGGTAGAATTAAGTAGGAACAAATGAGATGCTTATGGAGTACAAGAAAACACTTAAGAAATGAATCAGGAAAGCTTAAAGAAGGCACAAAATTGCTCTAACAGACAGGGTGAAGGAGAATCCTAAGGGATTCTACAGATATGTTAAGAGCAAATGGATTGCAAGGGACAACATTTCTCACCTGGAAAACCAGAATGGTAATCCATATGTGGAGCCAAAACAGATGGGAGATCTGAAATGCCTCATTGCATCTGTATTTACTCGGGAGACAGAGTCTATATCTCAGTACACTGATTAGAAAGGCTGGCTCTTTTACTGGAGTCAAACAGCACACACTGGAGGCTGTGAGAGAACAAAGGACCCTACAGAAAATCCTGGCAATTCTGGCCAATCTTTCTCACCCTCTGCATGCCACCTTGTTTGAACGGAGGAGTACTTTCAGTAACAGACTAAGACAACTGTGCTGCTCCAAAGAGTGCTATATGAGGTCATTCGTACCCTCAGCCATTAGGCTCTATAATGAGTCAACCTATAGCCGGGGAAGTGATGACCTCCTCCTGTTAGACTGTTTGTGGTCACTTACTTTTTATTCTTTCTATTTCTCTTCTAGTATTTATATCTGTGCACTTGCAATGCTACTGTGACACTGTAATTTCCTTTGGGATCAATAAAGTATCTATCTATCTATCTATAGAAGTAAGAAACCGCGGAATCAACTTCATGGACCTTGTACAGATTACAGCAGAGGTGTTTGCAGCCCTGAGGCAAATCAGGGTGGATAAATCCCCAGGGCCTGACAAGTTGTTCCCTTGGACCCTACAGGAGGCAAATGCAGAAATTGCCAGGGCCTTAGCAGAGAAATTAAAAACATCCTTAGCAACAGGTGAGGTACCAGAGTATTGGAAGATAACCAATTTTGTTCCGCTGTTTAAAAAAAGGCTCTAAACATAAACCAGGAAGTTATAGGCTGGTGACTCTGACATCAGTTGTGGGAAACTTATTGGAAGGTATTCTGAGGGACCGGATATAGAAGTATTTGGATAGACATGGACTGATTAAGATCAAGATTATGATCAACATGGCTTTGTGATTGGTAGGTCATGTCTAACCAATCTTATTGAGTTTTTTTAGGAAGTTACCAGGAAAGTGAAAGAAGGCAAGGCAATGGATTTAAAGAGCAAACACGAGGAAATCTGCAGATGCTGGAAATTCGAACAACACACACAAAATGCTGGTGGAACACAGCAGGCCAGGCAGCATCTATAGGGAGAAGCGCTGTCGATGTTTCAGGCTGAGATCCTTCATCAGGACTAACTGAAAGGAAAGATACTAAGAGATTTGAAAGTAGGAGGGGGAGGGGGAAATGCAAAATGATAGGAGAAGACCGGAGGGGGGTGGGATGAAGCTAAGAGCTGGAAAGGTGATTGGCAAAAGGGATACAGAGCTGGAGAATGGAAAGGATCATGGGACGGGAGGCCTCGGGAGAAAGAAAGGGGAGGGGAGCACCAGAGAACAGGCAGAGTGATGGGCAGAAAGAGAGGAAAAAACAAACAACTAAATATGTCAGGGATGGGTAAGAAGGGGAGGAGGGGCATTAACGGAAGTTAGAGAAGTCAATGTTCATGCCATCAGGTTGGAGGCTACCCAGCCGTTATGTAAGGTGTTGTTCCTCCAACCTGAGTGTGGCTTCATCTTGACAGTAGAGGAGGCCATGGATAGACATATCAGAATGGGAATGGGACGTGGAATTAAAATGTGTGGCCACTGGGAGATCCTGCTTTCTCTGGCGGACAGAGCGTAGGTGTTCAGCGAAATGGTCTCCCAGTCTGCGTTGAGTCTCACCAATATATAAAAGGCCACACCGGGAGCACTGGACGCAGTATACCACACCAGCCGACTCACAGGTGAAGTGTCGCCTCACCTGGAAGGACTGTCTGGGGCCCTGAATGGTGGTGAGGGAGTAAGTGTAAGGGCAGGTGTAGCACTTGTTCCGTTTACAAGGATAAGTGGCAGGAGGGAGATCGGTGGGAAGGGATGGGGGGGATGAATGGACAAGGGAGTCGCATAGGGAGCGATCCCTGCGGAAAGCAGAAAGGGGGGGAGGGAAAGATGTGCTTGGTAGTGGGATCCCGTTGGAGGTGGCGGAAATTACGGAGAATTATACGTTGGATCCAGAGGCTGGTGGGGTGGTAGGTGAGGACAAGGGAACCCTATCCCAAGTGGGGTGGCGGGCGGATGGGGTGAGGGCAGATGTGCGGGTAATGGGAGAGATGCGTTTGAGAGCAGAGTTGATGGTGGAAGAAGGGAAGCCCCTTTGTTTAAAAAAGGAAGACATCTTCTTCATCCTGGAATGAAAAGCCTCATCCTGAGAGCAGATGCGGCAGAGACGGAGGAATTGTGAGAAGGAAAAATAAATTGTGGAAGAAGGCAAGGCAGTGGATGTTGTCTACATGGACAAGGTATTTGACATGGTCCCACATGGAAGACTGGTCAAGAAGGTTCAGTCACTTGGCATTCAGGATGAGATAGTAAATTGGATTAGACATTGTATTTGTGGGAGAAGCTAGAGAGTGGTAGTAGAGGGTTGCCTCTCTGACTGGAGACCTGTAACTAGTGGTGTGTGGTAGGGATCGGCATTGAGACCTTTATTGTTTGTCATCTACATCAATGATCTGGATAATAATGTGGTTAGCTGGATCAGCAAATTTGCAGATGACACCAAGACTGGGGGTGTGGTGGACAGCAAGGAAGTTTCTGCATCAGCTGGAATATGAGCTGAAAAATGGCAGATGGAATTTAATACAGACAAGGGTGAGGCTTTGCACTTCAGTAGTACTAATCAAGGTAGGTCTCACCCAGTAAATGGTGGGGCACTAAGGAGAGTGGTAGAACAAGGGGATCTAGGGATACTGGTACATAATTCTTTGAAAATGTGTCACGGGTTGATAGGGTCGTAAGGAAAGCTATTGGCACATTGACCTTTATAAGTCAATGTATTGAGTCCAGGAGATGGGATGTTATGTTGAAGCTGTATAAGACCTTGGTGAGGCCTAATTTGGAGTATTGGGTCTAGTTTTGGTCACCTACCTACAGGAAAGATGTAAACAAGTTTGAAAGGGTGCAGAGAAAATTTACAAGGATGTTGGCAGATCTAGAGGACCTGATATATAAGGAAAGAATGAATAGATTAGGACTTTGAAGAAGATTGAGAGGAAATTTATTAGAGGTATACAAAATTTTGAGGGGTATAGATGGGGTAAATACAAGCAGGCTTTTTCCACTGAGGTTGAGTGGAACCACAACCAGAGGTCATGGGTTAAGAGTGAAAGGTGAGAAGTTTAAGTGAATGTGAGGGGAAACTTCACTCAGAGGGTCTTGAGAGTGTGGAATGAACTGCCAGTACAAGTGGTGCATGTGAGTTCAACTACAATGTTTAAGAGAAGTTTGGACAGGTACGTGGATAGTAGGGGTATGGAGGGCTGTGGTTGATAGGAGTAGGCAGTTTTAATAGGTTTGGCAGGTAACAGATAGGCCAAAGGGCCTGTTTGTGTGCTGTACTTCTCCATGGACTCTATATTCTAGACAAGAAAACATTACTACTAACCTGTGTTTTAAGTGAAATGAAGTCTCCTGGTTTGAGACTCTCCCATTAGTGAGAACATTGCCTCTGACAAGTCATCCTTCTTTCAGTAAAATTGTCCCTCATTGTTCTAGACTTAAAGGAATACTTTGCCTCTGTTGACAGGACAGGTCTCTTAATACTGGAATGAATCTGGTAAGTTGTGCCATGAACTGCCTCCATCTCTACCGTACCCCTTCTCAGGTAACAGGTCAGACTGAATTTCTCAGCACTTCTGGCCTTGCATTTCAAGAAGGATATGGAGGCAGTGGAGAAGTTTCACCAGGATGGTGTGTGCTATCTTGGGTTGTTTTCCCTGGAGCATCCTAGGCTGAGGAGAGACCTTAAAGAAGAATAATGAGAGGGTAGACAGCTGGTATTTTTTTTATCCAAGGTTGAAATGTCAAATGCTGGAGGGTGTGCATTTAAGGTGAGAGGGGTAAAATTTAAAGGAAATCTGTTTTTTACACAGATCCAGGGATGGTGGTGAAAGCAGATATGATAGTGGTGTTTAAGCTGTCAGACAGACACGGGGAATGGAGGGATATCGATCATGTATAAGCAGAGCGGATTTAGTTTAATTTGTTCTCATTCTGACATAGACTTTGTGGGCCGAAGGGCCGTACCTGTACACAACTGTTCCATGTTCATTTGCTATAGAACTGGCGACACATTCACTCCACTTCTGTACGTACTCGTGTGTGTTTCCACCGGTGAATGTAGGCGCTCGCAGCCGGTGTAAGTCCCCTGTCGGGTCTGTGCACTCTGCTCTGTACTGCGGGGCTCCGGTCCCGGTGGTTCAGCAAGGGGGGTTGAACCCCCCCGGGGCTGCGGCAGTTGCCGTCCGCCCACTCGGTGAAGATGGCGGAGGTGCTGCCAGCGTCTCCTCGGCGCTCAGGTAAGGAGAGCGGCCACTGTCTCCATCGGCCGGCCGGGGTTGGGGGAGTGGGCTACGGGTGCGGGCGGTGTCTGCAGGGATGATAGGTACGGTCGCTACCCGGATCAGTGACATCCATCGAAGGCAGCATTACGGCGAGGGCCACTGCGGTTTCCTGCAGGAACTGTCGTGTGGTCGTTCATTACAGGTACATGTATGACTGGCTCGTTACAGGTACATGTATGACTGGCTCGTTACAGGTACATGTATGACTGGCTCGTTACAGGTACATGTATGACTGGCTCGTTACAGGTACATGTATGACTGGCTCGTTACAGGTACACGTATGACAGACATTACCGGAAGGCTCATTGCAGTTCTGGTATTTTCAGAGACTGCCGCGGTCATTCATTACGTACACAGACGTGACTGGAATGGTCATTACAGCATTTTGCAAGGACGGCCATGTGGTTGTTCATTACAGGCACACGTATAACAGCCAACTTCAGAGGCAGTCAGCGCGGCTCTGGTGTTTGAGGGTGTATAATAAAGACATTGATAGGAGGCATAGTTATCACAGAGCATTACAGACATTTGCAAAAACTGTCAATTCGTTCAGTCCGGGGATGGAGGTTCCCGAAGGTGATGTTAGACTTTTAGTCCTCTAGCTCTTGACCTTTCTACCCGGGGGGGGGGGGGGGAGAAGATCTATGGGGTATTTCTACCCCCATTTATGCCTCTTATAATTTAAAAAAAACTTCTGTTAGGTCTCAGGTCTCACAAAAACACTTGGTACGTGATACAGGATTATTACGGCTGAAGAAATAGGGGAAGAAGGTAGATTTGCCCTTGTCAGTTCCTGGTTGCATCACTGTCTGGTATGGGAGGGGGAGGTGCACGGCACGGGATTTGGAACAACTGCAGAGGGTTTCAAGCTTGGCCAACTCTATCATGCACACTAGTCTCCCCAGCATTGCTACCATCAGGTAGGAGGTACAGGAGCCTGAAGACACACACTCAATGTTTTAGGAACAGCTTCTTCCCCTCCACCATCAGATCAATGGACAATAAACAATACCTCATTATTTTTGCTCTCTTTTTGCAGTACTCATTTAATGTAATTTTCTTTTTAATCTATATTTCTGAACCCTTTTTTACTGGGCGTCTCTAGAGCTGCAGCTTGTTAGCCCCTCACAGACTCAGCTGCGAGAAGCACCTTTGTCAGACTCCGTACGTCCAGGGTAGGTTTGACCTGGGTCCCAACAAACCTGTAAGGTTGAGATGTATCGCCGACCCAAACCCCGATTTGTGTAATGCTGTGTAATTTACTGCCCCCATGCAATTGCCCATCAGCAAGAAATAACAGACCTTACACTGAACACAATTATAAAGAAAGTATATTTAAGAATGTTAACTTAACCAGTTATTATAGAAAGGAAAGAACAAAACAAGAGTCCATCATAATTAAACAGTCAAATGTGCACATAAATTGGAGCTCATCTTGAACTTGTCTTTAACTCGTGCGCTGGACCCTCGTTCTGCGTGAAGGCACACACTAGCTTCCGAATGTTGCTCCAAATCCATCATGAACAAACCCACGGGAGTATTGCTCCTTCCTCCTTGAAGCCATTCATCTGCACAAAGCACCTTGTGCGACAGGGACAGCATCCTCAGCCACCTTCCCTCCTGTCCTCTCCCGCCAAAAAGTCCTTGACCCTCACCAGTGTCTGTCACAACAACTCCTCCAACCAGCATTCTCGAGAACCTTCTCACAATCCCACCACCCTGATAGGAATGTGGTGTCAGCCAAACCTGAGTAACAAAACCCCTTAGCTCAGCTCAACCCTGGACAGGCTGAAAACAGAACAGTCTGCTCTTACAGAATGGCTAAATGATATACCAACAACATGGCAGTAAAAATCTTAACCAGGGCATTGCATTTCTTATAGTCATTTATAGATTTCTTGTTTTGCACTGTATCACTGCTGCACAACACATTTTGTGAGCAATATCAATGATAGTAAACTTGATTCTGATTTTGCCCCTTCCATCCCCATCTTCATCTCTTTATACTGGCAGTGGCAACAAGTTTTTTCAAAAGTGCTGCTGCATCAGAATTTTTTTTTTGTTTGTGAAAGACCGTTTGAAGCTGAACATAAATATAACTTCAGCCTACTTGTATCATGAAGGAATTTGAGAAACAAGAAATTTATTTTATTGAATACAATGCATTCAGTTCCATAATATTGCTGATGCTTTGCAGTAGTTCAACTAAGCTAAAAATGTTCTGTTGATGATTTGCACTTGTATTGTGTTTGAGGCTTCTCACTTAAGTGTCCAACAATAATCAGCTAGTATTGATGGATTCAAGTTGTCCTGATACCATTTCTCCATGACCACAATGTCCTGGTGAAATCTTTCACCATGCTCATCACTGACAGCGCCAAGATTTGCAGGGAAGAAGTCTAAATGGGTATGCAAAAAGTGAACCTTTAGTGACATGTTGCACTTCACGGCGTTGTATGCTTGAAGCATGTAGTCAACCAGTTGCACGTAGTTTAGTGTCTATTTGCCAAGACAATTTTCAACAACATCCTTGAATGCCTTCTATGCAGTTTTCTCTGGTCCCACTAGAAGTTCTTTGAATTGCCTGTCATTGATGACCTGTTTGATTTGTGGGCCAACAACAATGTCTTTCTTGGCAACAGTTATTCTGACTTGAATTATGAATTGAAAGAACAAATGATTTCAAAAATTGGTGCATGATAGGGGAATTTCATGGTGATTTTTGTGATCAGTAGCCCAAACTCCATAAGATACACCCAGAAGTATTCAGGAAGCAAATCCTTTATTGTCCAGTGCAATCTTCTTCTACATTCTCAGTCGTGCTACAGGGTATTGAACCAAAATATCAGCTGTCCATCTTATTCCACAGATGCTGCCTGGCCCGTTGGCTTCCTCCAGTAGTTTGGTTGTTGTTCCAGATTTACAAAGCTTCTTGACCAGGGCTGTCTACAATAAATGAAGAACATGAATCAATTTAGTAATGGGGTTCTTGAAAAGGTGGGCGTAGGCTGCTGTTGTTCTTCTGGTGAAAGTGCTATAGTGCAGTTTGTTAGGGGGCTTCATGATTTAAACCCAGTGATGCTGAACAAACAGCAAAGTATTAGAGGGATATAGGTGCTGGTGTTCCCATGCACTGCAGCACTGGTCCTGGTTGGGCAGTACTATGGAAGTAACCTGGTAAGTAACTGGTAGCTTTGTAGATGGAACACACTGTGCATTGGTGATGGAGTGGTGAATGGGGCCAATCAAGTGGGCTGCTCTGAATGGATAGATAGAATCATAGAGTCATACACTGTAGAAACAGGCTCTTTGGATCAACCAATCCACAGTGACCAAAATTCCCACTTGCCTGTGTTTGGCCTAACTCCCTGCAAGCTATTCCAGTCCATGTACCTGTCCGAGTGTTTTTTTTAATGTTGATCATGTACACCAGTCTCAATCATGTCCTCTGGCACTTCATTCCATATAGAGACCACTCTCTATGTGGTAAAATCTGCACCTCCAGTCCATTTTAAATCTTTCCTTTCATCTTAAACCTATTGCCTCTAGTTTCTGATTTCCCCAACCCTGGTAAAATGACTATATGCATTCTCCATAAGATCATTCCCCATTTTCTTATGCTCCAATGAATAAAGTTCTTGCCTGCTCAACTTCTCTCTAACTCAGTTCCTTGAGTTCTGTCAACTATAGGTCTTTTGAATTATTGGAGCTGCACTCAACCAGGAAAGTGCCATCACACTCTGACTTGTACCTTATAGATAGTGGAGAGGCTTTGTGATGTCAAGAGATGAATTACACATCATAGGACACCCATCTTCCGACATGTTCTTGTAGATGACGTATTAATGTAGCTGGTCCAGTTGGTAGTGTGGTTAATAATGGGACTTGGTGAAGGAAATGTCATTGAATTTTGTTGGAGATAGTGATTGCTTGACACTATTGTAAGATGAATATTATTTCTGTTTATCAGCTCATGCCTGAATGTTGAGGAGAAGAGACTGCAGATGCTGGAATCTAAAACAAAAATACTCCAGTTGGTCAGACAGAGGGATGGCGATATTTGGGGCTGAGAGATGGAAGCCAGTGTATCATGACGGTGGGGGGGGGGGGGGGGGTGGTCTGGCAGATGATAGGTGGAATCTGATGAGAGAAGTGGGTGGAGGAAATGATAAGCAGATGGAGTCTGGAGGGGGGAGGTAATAGGAAAGGTGAACCAAGGAAAAAGAAACCCAGGCAAATAGGTATTTTCATGCTGGGCATATGGATGATGGGAAAGGACTGGGAGAGGATGATGAGTCTAGCCAATGAGGAGAATGGGGGTGGAAGAGGTGAACAGAGAGAAATCCTAGGTGGAAGATAGGAATGGGAAAGGAACATAGAAGGGAGTGGGTTATCTGAATCTGGAAAATCCAATATCTGTACAATTGGGATGTCAGCTGGGAAATCCAATATCCATACAATTGGGATGTCAGCTGGAAAATCCAATGTTCGTATGACTGGGATATCAGCTGGAAAATCCAATGTTCGTATGACTGGGATGTCAGCTGGAAAATCCAGTATCTGTACGATTGGGATATCAGCTGGAAAATCCAATGTTCGTTTGACTGGGATATCAGCTGGAAAATCCAATGTTCGTATGACTGGGATGTCAGCTGGAAAATCCAGTATCTGTACGATTGGGATATCAGCTGGAAAATCCAATGTTCGTTTGACTGGGATATCAGCTGGAAAATCCAATGTTCGTATGACTGGGATGTCAGCTGGAAAATCCAGTATCTGTACGATTGGGATGTCAGCTGGAAAATCCAATGTTCGTACGACTGGGTTATCAGCTGCCCAGCTGGAATATGAGTTGCTGTTCTTCTAGTTTGCCATTGGCAGTGAAGGAGGCTGAAGACAGATATGTTGGTGGGGAAATGGCAAAGGGAATTAAAATGACACACAGCTGGATGTCCACTATGGATTGAGTGCTTCGTAAAGCAATTGTTTGTCCACACTTGCCTATGTAGTGAGGCACATTAGGGACACTGATCAGGTTGTAAGAGATGTACATGAGTCTCTACTCACCTGGAAGAGCAGTTTATGCCCCTGTGTGGTGGTGAGAGAGGTAGAGTAGTGAAAGTATTGCTCCTACAGTGGGATGGGTGAATGCAGGGGTTAGGAGGGATGAATGGACTATGCAGTGATGGAGAGAAACATCTTATTCTCAAAATAAGTATTTCCATTCCAGGCCAATTGAGATGTTCTCCTTCTTTAGCAGAAAGAGAAATTGGCCCACAGAAAAATAGGTCATGTCTGAAGCAGTAAATAAGTGAACAGAATTGACAGTAAGGTCAATAAGCCTTCATCTAAACACCAATTATTAGAGCTAATTTCTCTGGAGCTTATGGATTTGAGAATCTCAGTTAAAGTGCAGAGATAAGCTTACTCAGTAACACTACTGGCCTTTGAGGGATCCACACTCAGTTTGATGACCTTTTGGTAAAGCATGCTAATTGTTTGTGTTTTTAGATGTCCACCAAGCAAAGAGAGATGATCGACAGAGACTAGCTAAAGAAAGGCGAGAGGAGCGAGACAGATCTTTGGGTAAGTCCGATAATGTTGCTTCTCAGCTTGTGATGGAGTGTGTGGTCAGAGTTAAGGGTGGCCTGGGAGGCAGCTTCCCAAATCCATGAAGTTGCCATTAATGCTGCAGTGCTCTCTGAAGTTCAGTGATTTTCAGCCACTCCTGATGAAAGTGAACATGTTGTCATTTCTATAATAATAGAACACAAAGAGCAGAGCACAAGAGCAGGCCCTTCAACACATGATGCCAAACCAAACTAAACTCTTTTGCCAGCTCAAGATCTATTTCCCTCATTCCCTGCATATTCTTTTGTCCAAACACCACCACAGTACCTGTTCCCACCACTACCCAGGCAGCCCACAACAGGCACCTACCACTTTCTGTGCCCCACACATCTCTTTTTGAACTCCACCCCCCACCCACCTTGTGATTTTATACACCTCTGTACAGTCAATCCTCAATCTCCTTTGCTCCAAGGAATAAAATCATAGTTCAGCCTCTCCCTGTAACTAAGGTCCTGGCATCATTCTCGTAAATTTTCTCTGCACTCTTTCTGGTGAAATGATGTCTTTTCTATAGCATGGCGACCAAAAGTGTGTTTTCACCAATATCTTGTACAATTTCTCACCAAAGGCTTGTGAAGTCATACAGTCTTCAATGACGTGCAGCTTGGTAGATTAGTTATTCCTTGCAGCAACGTTGTTTAGTGAACTCTGTTTGAGGTATGGTTTGTGCACTTGATCCTGTTTCCTGTGTGCTCAGCCGTGAGAGAGCAGCAGATCCTGCAGAAGGAGAGAAAGGCTCGCCTGCTCTACGAGAAGCAGATGGAGGAGCGCTGGAGGAAGCTAGAGGAGCAGCGTCAACGCGAAGAGCAGCGCCGGGTGGCTGTAGAGGAGAAAAGAAGGCAGAGGTTTGAAGAAGATAAGGTGAGTGTCTGTATCGTTTATTTTGAGTCTTCTGTTTTTGCAACATGGGAAAAGCCCCTTCAGCCCAATGCTGATGATGGTGTTCCCCCCCACCCCCCACCCCACCAAGCTGGTTTCTTTTGCCTGCATTTGACCCATTTCCCTCTAAACCTTTCTATCTAGGCACCTAATATGTTGGGAAGGATTATGGGTTAGTGTAGTTGATGCCCTGTGTGTAACCTCGACTAAGTCCTGCACGATGGGAAATTTAGGTCACCTTGGATTGTGGCAGGCCACAACAAGGACACGGAGCTGTAAAGGACAAAAGAGATCAGATGAAATATGTTGTTACTGAGCAGTACATAAGATGCTGGAGGAACTCAGGGAGCCAGGCGGAATCTGTGGGGGAAATTAAACAGTCCAAATCTTGAGTTAAGTCCCATCATCTGGACTGATTAGAGAGAAGACAATAGGTGTAAAGAGTTGGGGAGAAGGGTGGTTTAGGAGCTGCTAAGCAATAAGTGGATCCAGGTTGGGGGTGGGGTGATAGACAGATGGGGGTAGGAAGATTTAGAATAGTAATAGGAGATCATGGGTGGAAGTGACAAGGAGCTGCAGATGATGGAAAGGAAGGTGGAGCATGGAACCAAAAGAGGGGAAGTAGGGAGGGCAGGTAAGAACAGTAGGGGGAGGAGTATGTGGGGTATGGGCAGATGGAGTGGGTGGAGAAGGGGTAAGAGATGGGGTGAAAGGGGGCAGGATATGTGCAGGAGGATTTGGATGGATCAATAAGAGAGAGAAGTGTGACAGAGGAGAGCAGTAACTTGGAGATTGGAGATTATTCCACTGGGTTGTAGTCTACCCAGGCAGAATATGAGAAGATTTATGAGGATATTGCCAGGACTTGAGGGATTGAGTTATAGACGGAGATTGAGCAGACTAGGACTGCATTGACTGGAGCAGAACAGACTGAAAGTAAACTTTCAGAGTAATATAAAATTACCTGGGGAAGCAGCAGTGGCCGTGCCTCCGGCCCTGTGCCTCAGAAGGGTAGGGAAAGAAGAGGAAGGGAGTAGTGATAGGGGACTTTATAGTTAAGGGGTCAGACAGGCAATTCTGTGGACACAGGAAAGAAACTCGGATGGTAGTTTGCCTCCCATTTGCCAGGATCTGGGATGTTTCTGATCATGTCTAAGATATCCTGCAGTGGGAGGGAGAACAGCCAGAGGTCATGGTACATATTGGTACCAACAACATAGGTAGGAAAAGGGAAGAGGCCCTGAAAACAGATTCCAGGGAGTTAGGAAGGAAGTTGAGAAGCAGGACCGCCAAGGTAGTAATCTCTGGATTACTGCCTGTGCAATGCGACAGGAATAGAATGAGGTGGAGGATAAATGTGTGGCTGAGGGATTGGAGCAGGAGGCAGGGATTCAGATTTCTGGATCATTGGGACCTCTTTTGGGGCAGGTGTGACCTGTACAAAAAGGACGGGTTGTACTTGAATCCCAGGGGGACCAATGTCCTGGCGGGGAGGTTTGCTAAGGCTAATGGGGAAAGTTTAAACTAGAATTGTTGGGGGGTGGGAACCGAACTGAAGAGACTTGGGAAGAGGAGGTTGGCTTGTAGATAGTGTGAGAGGGAGGATAGGCAGGTGATAGAGAAGGGACAAGTTCAGACGGATGGTTTGAGATGTGTCTATTTTAATGCAAAGAGTATTGTGAACAAAGTGGTTGAGTTTAGAGCGTGGATAAGTATTTGGAGATATGACGTGGTGGCCATTACAGAGACTTGGATGGCTCAGGGACAGGAATGGTTACTTCAAGTGCCGGGTTTTAGATGTTTCAGAAAGGACAGGGAAGGAGGCAAAAGAGGTGGGGGCATGGCACTGCTGATCAGAGATAGTGTCACGGCTGCAGAAAAGGTGGATGCCATGGAGGGATTGTCTACGGAGTCTCTGTGGGTGGGGGTTAGGAACAGGAAGGGGTCAATAACTTTACTGGATGTTTTTTATAGGCCACCAATAGTAACAGGGATATTGAGGAGCAAATAGGGAAACAGATCCTGGAAAAGTGTAATAATAACAGAGTTGTCGTGATGGGAGATTTTAATTTTGCAAGTATCGATTGGCATCTCCCTAGAGGAAGGGGTTTAGATGGGGTGGAGTTTGTTAGGTGTGTTCAGGAAGGTTTCTTGACACCATATATAGATAAGCCTACAAGAGGAGAGGCTGTACTTGATTTGATATTAGGAAATGAACCTGGTCAGGTGTCAGATCTCTCAGTGGGAGAGCATTTTGGAGATAGTGATCATAATTCTATCTCCTTTACAATAGCATTGGAGAGAGATGGGAACAGACAAGTTAGAAAAGCGTTTAATTGGAGTAAGGGGAATTATGAGGCTATCAGGCAGGAAATTGGAGGCTTAAATTGGAAACAGATGTTCTCAGGGAAAAGTACAGAAAAAATGTGGTAAATATTCAGGGGATATTTGTGTGGAGTTCTATAGATACGATCCAACAAGACAGGGAAGTTATGGTAGGGTACAGGAACCATGGTGTACAACGGCTGTAATAAATCTAGTCAAGAAGAAAAGAAAAGCTTACAAAAGGTTCAGAGAGCTAGGTAATGATAGAGATCTAGAAGATTACAAGGCTAACAGGAAGGAGCTTAAAAAGGAAATTAGGAGAGCCAGAAGGGGCCATGAGAAGGCCTTGGCGGGCAAGATTAAGGAAAACCCCAAGGCATTCTGTAAGTACGTGAAGAGCAAGAGGATAAGACGTGAAAGAATAGGACCTATCAAGTGTGACAGTGGGAAAGTGTGTATGGAACCGGAGGAAATAGCAGAGGTACTTAATGAATACTTTACTTCAGTATTCAAAATGGAAAAGGATCTTCGTGATTGTAGTGATGACTTGCAGTAGACTGAAAATCTTGAGCATGTAGATATTAAGAAAGAGGATGTGCTGGAGCTTTTGAAAAGCATCAAGTTGGATAAGCTGCCAGGACCGGATGAGATGTACCCCAGGCTACTGTGGGAGACAAGGGAGGAGATTGCTGAGCCTCTGACGATGATCTTTGCATCATCAATGGGGACGGGAGAGGTTCCGGAGGATTGGAGGGTTGCGGATGTTGTTCCCTTATTCAAGAAAGGGAGTAGAGATAGCCCAGGAAATTATAAACCAGTAAGACTTACTTCAGTGGTTGGTAAGTTGATGGAGAAGATCCTGAGAGGCAGGATTTATGAACATTTGGAGAGGCCTAATATGATTAAGCATGGCTTTGTCAAAGGCAGGTCATGCCTTACGAGCCTGATTGAATTTTTTGACGATGTGACTAAACACATTGATGAAGGAAGAGCAGTAGATGTCGTATATATGGATTTCAGCAAGGCATTTGACAAGGTACCCCATGCAAGGCTTATTGAGAAAGCAAAGATCCAAGGGGACATTGCTTTGTGGAGCCAGAACTGGCTTGCCCACAGAAGGCAAAGAGTGGTTGTAGACAGGTCATATTCTGCATGGAGGTCGGTGACCAGTGGTGTGCATCAGGGATCTGTTCTGGGACCCTTACTCTGTGATTTTTATAAATGACCTGGATGAGCAAGTGGAGGGATGGGTTAGTAAGTTTGCTGATGACACAAAGGGTGGAGGTGTTGTGGATGGTATGGAGGGCTGTCAGAGGTTACAGCGGGACATTGAAAAGATGCAAAACTGGGCTGAGAAGTGACAGATGGAGTTCAACCCAGATAAGTGTGAAGTGGTTCATTTTGGTAGGTCAAATATGATGGCAGAATATAGTATTAAAGGTAAGACTCTTGGCACTGTGAAAGATCAGAGGGTACTAAGACACTTACTGTACTTGGATAAGAAAGGTTTTGAGGGATGTGGGCCAAATGCAGGCAAATAGGACTCACCTAGATGGACACCTTGGTCAGCATGAATGAGTTGAGTTTCTGTGTGGTTTTATTCCAAAACTCTAAGTGGAAGGGGAAAAGTGGAGATTGGAATATAAATAATGGAAAATTCCAAAGCATTTTATAAGCATATTCAGGGCAAGAGTAGGACCTATTAGGGGCCGAAGAGGTAACCTGCATGTGAGACTAGAGGGCATTGGTAAGGTCTTAAATTCTCAGTCCTGACAAAGGGTCTCGGCCCAAAATGTTGACTGCTCATTTCAACGGATGCTGCCCGACCTGCTGAGTTCATCCAGCTTGTTTGTACGTGCATCTGCAGTGTACTTTGTGTTTTGTGTATTTATTTGTATTCACTAAGGAAAAGAACATTGTAGCTGGAGAATTCAGTGAAGGACGCAGTAAAATTCCAGAAAATGTTACCATTAAAAAGGAAGTTCTAAGTATTTTAGCAGCATTAAAAGTGGATAAATCCTCAGGGTCTGATGAGATATAATTCCAAACTGCTATGGGAGGCAAGAGACAAAACTTTTAAGTCTCCTCTGGCCAAGATGAGGTATGAGATGAGAGCAAGTGTAATACCATCATTGAAGGGATAAATCGGGTAACTACAGGCCAGGTGAGTCTAAATGATAGGGAAGTTCCTGCAAAAAATAAATCTGAGGGATGGGATTAATTTACACTTGGAAGAGCAAGAGTTAATCAAAGATAAAAAGCATGCTTTTTTCAAGGAGATCCTGTCTGACCAATTTCAATGAGTTTTCAGATGGCTAACAAAATGATAAGTACAGGTGTTGATGTAGTCTACGGGGGGCTACAAGAAGGTCACATTTTGGGAACAGTTTACGACCCATGGAATTGAGGGCAAACAGGATCCAAAACTGGCTTGGCTGTAGGAGCCAGTGAGTGATGGTAGAGGATTGTCTTTGTAATTGGAACCAGTGACTCGTGGTGTATCACAGAGATAATTGCAGGGATCTTATTGTTTGTTGGTCTGTTTATTTTGCGCTAATAGTATCAATAGGAATGGAAGAGATGTGATAAGTAAGTTTGCAGATGACTCAAAAATTGGGGATGTTGTTAACAGTGATCAGTATAGTCTTGGGCTGTAGGATGTTATTTGATTAGTTGGTAAGATGGAAGAATTTAATGTGAGGTGATGCTCTTTGGAAGATTAATAATGGCAGCTCTAATTAATGAACAGTGGGGACAGGGAGTATTGAGTAACTGAGGGACTCGGTGTACAAGTACAAGGCATCCCAGGTAAATGGTGATATCATGGTGAAGAAAGAAAACAGGAGAAGCAAGAGGCATCTGGAGTAACAAACAATCTGTTGGAAGAATTCATTTGGTCAAGAAGCATCTGCACAAGGAAGTGAATTGCCAACATTTTGAGTAGAAGCCCTGCATCATGACTATGGTACTTGCCTTCATTATCCAGGGCATGGAATGTAAGGGCAAGGCTGTAAAGTTAGGACACACTGCTGGGGTGCTGTGTCACTGCACTATAGGAAGGATGTAATTACACTGAAGAGATTAACTAGGATGTTGCCTGGATTGAAGAACTTTAGCTATGGAGAGAGATTGGATAGGCTGGGCTTCTTTTCCCAGGAACAAAGGAGGCTGAGAGGGGATTTGATGGAGGTGGACAAAATTATGCGGAGCACAGGTACAGTAGGTAATAGGAAAGCTTTCTCCGTGACCCCTGATCAAAATCCATTGAGAACAGGTTTAAGATCATGGGAAAGAGGGATCTGAGGAAGAACTTTTCATCCAAAAGATATTGGCTCTGGATAACACTTCCTGAGGGCTGGTGGAGCAGACACTCTCACTACATTTAAGAAGTGCTTAAATCACTAAGTTATAGAAGGCAATGGGCAGGCACAGTCCTCTGCATGGAGATGTGAGGCAGAAGGGTCTGTTTCTGTGACTCTCAGGCCTGGATAAGCATAATGTTACACCATCCAGAACAAAATATCTCCCTTAATTGTTACACCACATATCACATATTGTCATATATACAAGAATGCAAATATCATGCTCGGATGAAGTTTTAAGTACTGGAAGAGGGATATATTATGGCAAATGTGGAGAGTGAATGTCAGATCTGGAGTGTCTAGAACATCAAACAGAACAGCACAGGGAAAAGGCCTTTCAGCCCATCGTGTCTGTACTGACCATGACACAAAATTAAGCTCTACATCTGCCTTCACATGTGCTACATGCCTCCATTCCCTGACTGTGTTTGACTAAATCTCTCTGAAACATGACTATTATATCTGCTTCCATCACCTCTCCTGGAAATTCATTCCAGGCACCTACCACTATGTAGATTTCTTTAAGCTTTCTCACTCTCATATTAAACCCATGCTCTCTAGTATTTGACATTTCCATCCTGGGGAAGATGCCTCATAATATTATATACTTCTATCAGGTTTCCCCTCAGCCGAAGACACTCTAGAAAAAGCAATCCAAGTTTGTTTATTCTCCTTGTATCTGACACACTCGAGTCCAGGCATCATCCCGGTGAAACTCCGGTACACCCTTTCTGAAGCTTCCACCTCCTTCCTGTAATACAGCGCCCAGACATGCACACTTCAGATGTAGCCTCAGCAAAGCTTTATCCAGCTGCAACGCGACTTCCTGACTTTTATACGCAACATTCAACCATGGAAGGCAAGCCTGCTACACATCTTCTTTACCACCCTGCGACTTGTTTTGCCTCTTTCTGAGAGCTGTGGACTTGCACCCCTAGACCCTTTTGGATATCAGATCTTTTAACAGTGCTGTCTTTCATTACAGGATGCTGGGTGGAGATGTGTCTCTACCAAAGGAGGTGTGAGATGCTCCTTCCCTCTGCTAGCCTTGGGCAAGGAGTAGCACCTGCTTAGCCCCTTGATCAGGGTCATGCGAAGCCATGGGAGCAAGTGGTAGATGGTCGTATGAGCAGACGGTGCACTTCCCAAATTCTGGTTATGTGGCCAGTGACGCCAGGCACACAACGTTGGAAGAGTATTGATAATAGCTGAGGTCAACAAGTTGTAAAACACTGCCCAGAAGAAGGCAATGGCAAACCGCTTCTTCAGAAAAATTTGGCAAGTACAATGGATAGAGCAAAGAATAGAAGAGCTTCTTCATTATAAACAGATGGAAGACCTTACGACAAAGCACATAACGATGACGATGATGATGGTGTCTTTTATTACAGTGTGTGGTTTCTGTACCTTTACGCAAGAAAGGCTACTTGCCATGGAGATAGGGCAAACGTCTCTCCTGGTCACCCCAGTGATCTGCCTGCAATTCTGTTTTGGAATGGAGGTGCCTTTACCTGCAGTCAACTACTTCTGCCAGCCAGGCGACTTTGCCTGGCTGCCATTGGTTTAATAGGGAGGAGAGAAGTGCCATTTATTGGAAGTGTCTGGTGCATGCTGTCTTCTTTCACAGAAGTTCAATGGTTGACAGTTTACTGCTCAATTTTCTGAGGAACCGCAACATGTCCAGTTAATTTAATGCAGATCCAAGTCAGCAATTGGAGTGAAGAGTGCCATGACAGAACTATTCCACTGACATCTGGAAGCCCTCCCGACACAGTCACAAACATATTAAATGCGAAATGATTTGCCTTTCCAAAAATCTGTAATGTGGTATGAACATTGCATAAAAAAGCCAATGAGGGTGACTGGTGAGTCATTAAAACTTAAAAGGCTTACATTGATTATTTATGATTATTTTCCAAAGGGACTGCTTTAGGCAAGGAAATTTGTCAATTATCCACACTTGTACTGTTCACCAATACAGCATGTGAACCAGCTGTTTGGAGTGGAATTAGCTGATGACTTTAGCTTTCTCAGTAGTGATGTCCTTCCTGTTCCTGAAATGAGATTGGGTTCTTATCATTACAAGCAGTATATTCAGTCTCCTCTCCTATCGGATTCCTTCTTCTTCTGCTCTTTACTTTTTCCATTGATCACCTTCCAGCTTCACCCTTCTCCCCTCCCCCACCCACCCCCTTCACCCTCACCTGGTCTCACCTACCACCTTCAAGCTTGTACTGCTTCTCCTCCCCCACCTTCTTACTCTGGCATCTGCCCCTTCCTTACAAGTCCTAATGAAGGGTCTCATTCCAAAACGTCAACTGTTTATTTCCCTCCATATTTATTCTGTTTATTTCCTGCCTGACCTGTTGAGTTCCTCCAGCATTTTGTGTGTGTTGCAGTATGTGTAAGACAGGTCTGCAACTATGCAAAGACTTGTATCTTTCTCCTCATTTAATTGTTTTATCGTACTTGTTACATTGTGAAATTGACTTGTTGGTGAGCATTGACTTTAAACTGTTATCATTTGGTTGCACCCTAGATTTTGAGTTAGATTTTGGTATCAGCGGGAGTCTCATCTGAAACGTTGACTGCTTATTCCCCCTCCATAGATGCTGCCTGACTTGCTGAACTCCTCCAGCATGTTGCTTGTGTTGCTCAAGATTTCGAGCCCCTGTAGAATCTCTTGTGTCAAGAGGCTTTAGACTTGTCGCTGACTCTGCATTAGTGGGAGAGTGTGGATGTGTGGAGTGTGTAGGAGACCATCCAATAATCCCAGTCAGTGTGAAGGATCTCTTGGAAATGGTTTGGAGGATTAGTTGGTCAGTTACCATCATCCTGCAGAGCACAGAACAATACAGCACAGAAACAGGCCCTTCGTCTCACTGACTCTGCACTGAACACAATATCAAATTAAACTAAAACCCTTCAACCTGTCCACTTGCCTGTCTATCAGCCTCTTAAACACCAACACATCTGAGAATCTCTTCCTGGCATGTAAAATCAATTTTCCCTGCACATCTCCTTTAAAATGTCTTCCTTTCAGCCTAGATAGTTCTCCTTTCCACCAAACTAATATAAACTGTGTTGTAAATGACTTCATTACCCATGGTGTTGGTATATTTCCTACTTCACTTGAAGTAGATTTCATCATGGACATCTTGTGATGGAAAAGCTGCCATGTTATTCTAAATCCTGCCTTCCTGCTACTTACTCTGTAGGTGTGAATGCTCGGGCTGCAGGACAGAGTCCTTCATATCTTCTTCTGGATATAGCTGAGAACATTGCTTAGGGTCAGTTCCAGTGATGTAGTGAGAGGTGGGTATGTGTTGTTCCTCCCCACCTCTACCTATGACTCTCCCAGCTGGTGAACCAGGAAAATGGCAACCCGTGCCAGACAAATACAATGAATCACACAACTGGGGAAATTCGAAGTTTGGTTATTTTTTTGGGTTGGTGTAGGGGTAGGGGTGAGGATCTGCCATTTCACAAAAACGCTGACTTTCATGCCCTGTCATTCAGTTATTTAGTTGCATTTAATTAAACTGTAGTTTTAACAGCTGCTATTCAGTAATTACTTTTGGAACCTGTAACGCTCCAGATAAGATCACAATGTAATCACAATGTCAGGAACTGGAAGGACATCACTGCTGAGATAGCTGAAGTCATCAATTAATTCTATCCTGAACAAAACAGCTCCTTCTTTTATAGAGCCCACGAGAGCAGGAAGATTGATGAAGTTGTGTAGAAGTCTGTCAAATGATACAGCAGATATTGATCATGGGCAGAGAAATGGCGGATGGAAATTAATCTGGGCAAGTAACAATTTGGGAGCTGGAAGATACACAGTTAATGGCAGAATCATGTATACGGGGACCTTGGGGTCCAGTACGTAGCTCCTGAAAATGGCTGTGCACATGGATAGGGTGGTAAAGAAGCCTTATAGCCTGCTTAACTTTAACGGTTGTGGTAATGAAGATAAGATTGGAGAAGTCATGTTGCAGCTAAATGAACGTTTTGTTTGAATATTGTGTACAATTCAGGTTGTCCCATCACAGGAAGGTTGTGGAGGCTTTGTAATGATGCAGAAGAGGTTTACCTGTTGCTGCCTGGAGAAGAGAGAATGCGGTATGAGGAGAGGTTGACAAGCTGGCTTGTTTCCTCTTGACCAGCGGAGGCTGATAGAAGTTTATCATGTTTTCAGAGTCATGGATAGGGTGCATGTCTGTATCTTTTTCCCATGGTTGAAATGTCCAGTATTAAAGGGCGTGTATTCTAAACAGGTTTAAATGGTTCAGCACAGACTAAATGGACCAAAGGGCCTGTTTCTGAGCTGTACTCTTCTATGACTCTAAGTGAAAGTTCAAAGAAGATGTGCAGGGCAATACTTTCTTCACAAAATGGTGGGTACCTGGAAAGCAATATTAGAGGTGGTGGATGGTGGCAAATATGATAGCAACGTTTAAGAGGCACTCAAATAGACACATGAGTTTGTAGGGATGGAGGGATATGGACCATGAAGGGATCAGGAGTCATTTTGCTAAATTAGTTGGACATGGCATCATGGCCAATGCTCTGGTCCTGTGCTGTACAATGTTTATAATCCTTCATACAGATTAATCAGATATAGCTGACTTGGGTTAGTCAAGGGAAGGTCATACCTTACTAACTTAATTGAACTTCTTGGGGTGCTAACAACAAGGTTGATGAGGGCAGTGCATTTGATGTCATCTACATGGATTGCAGCAGGGAGTTTAATGTGTTCCTCAAGGCTGCCTCATCAGAAAGGTAAAAGCTTAAGAGAGAAGGGAAAGTGGAAATTGGATGATAAATTGGCTCAATGCAGGAAGCAAAGGACCATGGTTCTTGTGGCTGGAACACTGTTAGCAATGGGATTCCTCAAGTTTCTATATGTTTTTCTCATCTAGATTTAATTACACAGAGCATGATAAGTAAGTTTGTAGATTCCAAATTGCAGCTGTGTGGTTGTTAGTGGAGGAAAGTAAGACTTTATTCACATTCTGTTATTGATTATTTTCCCCTTGTATTACCTCAATAAACTGATGTGATAGAATGATCTGTATAGCTGGCATCAGAACATTTCTTACTCCGTTAAACCAAATTACCACTCTTAACGAAATGTGTTACACAGTCTTAACAAGAATGGTTTTGGGAAGAGAGGGAAGCAATGAAACTAGTTTAAGATTAGAACTGTAGGGAGATTGTAGTGGGTGTGAATTAATTAGCAATTCAACCATCCAATTTACTGTAAATCAATCATCATCCTATTCAATCATCTATTTAATAAAATCTATCCACTCCTTTCTGTATTTCAAAGATGAACTTTAGTAAAAGAGGGTAGAATTAACAGCGTGTTGCCACTACTGTGGGAAAGTTTTAACATCTCCAAGGCAATCAACACTGGTAATAATTCCCTTTGGTTGTTTGAAGATAAATGAGTTTTTCCAGAGATAAAATGGCTTGGTTTTGTTTTGAGCTTAACGTACTGAGGACTGATCAAATAAGCATCTTCAGTGACAGAAATATTTGAAGGGATCTATTTCTCTTTGATCATCTCTCAGAAGATGCAGCATTAACATCTGAGCTACTCTCTGGGTGAAATCAGGAAATCGGAGGTTGGCCTCATCAGCAATAGCGATGAGTAAAGAGGAGGTGGAGAGGGTTGTCAAATGGTGCAACAACCTGGGTCTCAGCACAGACAAGATAAAAGATTTGATTGTGGACTTCAGGTCAAACACTCTCCATTCCACATCAATGACTTCACTGTGGAGAGAGTGAAGAGCACAAAGTCCCTTGGTGTGTGCATAATGGACGATCTAATCTGCCCCACAACATCTCCTCATTAATCAAGAAGGCACACACAGCATTATCTACACTTTCTGAGGAGACTGAGGCATGTCCCATTCTAACTACTTTCTACAGGCCTTTCCGGCTGTATCACTTTGGCCTTGGACCTTTCCCCCTGTTTGTGACATTGACCGGGAGCGTTGTATATGAAAGGCCCACCAACCCATCCCACCATCCCTCTGACCCTCTACCATAAGGAAGGAGGTACAGAAGCATTGGGACTAGGACTGCCAGACTGAGTAACATCTTCCCTCAGGCTGAGAAACTGATGAATGCCCTGCCACCGCTGAGGTCTCACCGCTAGGTCAATGAGCTGTGTACCTGGGCTGTGCACTGCATGCAATTTGAATTATATTTTTAAATGTGCTTATGGTAATATTTGGATTTCTGCATTGTGTGTGATGTGCTTTGTGGGTACACCAGGATGTTGTTTCATTTGGTTGCATAAATGTACAGACAGATGGCAATGAATTTGAACTTGCAGCAGTTTCTCACACAACAGATAGTGGATGCCCGAAGAGCCTTCCTTCCAGGAGGTGGATGCCAGAGGAATACCAGACATTCCAAAAATAAGATCAATGGACTTTTGAGCATGCAAAATATCGTAGAAGCTGAAACATGGAGTGAAAACAGGTGATGAAGGAACTCAGCAAACCAGGCATTTTCGGTGGAGGGAAATGGAGAATTGGAATTTCAGTCGAGACCCTTCATATAACCACATAACCATATAACAATTATAGCATGGAAACAACCCATCTCAGCCCTTCTAGTCCGTGCCGAATGCTTACTCTCACCTAGTCCCACTGACCTGCACTCAGCCCATAACCCTCCATTCCTTTCCTGTCCATATACCTATCCAATTTTTTTTAAATGACAATATCGAACCTGCCTCTACCACTTCTACTGGAAGCTCATTCCACACAGCTACCACTCTCTGAGTAAAGAAGTTCCCCTTCGTGTTACCCCTAAACTTTTGCCCCTAAATCTCAACTCATGTCCTCTTGTTTGAATCTCCCCTACTCTCAATGGAAAAAGCCTATCCACATCAACTCTATCTATCCCCCTCATAATTTTAAATACCTCTATCAAGCTCCCCCTCAACCTTCTACGCTCCAAAGAATAAAGACCTAACTTGTTCAACCTTTCTCCGTAACTTAGGTGCTGAAACCTAGGTAACAGTCTAGTAAATCTCCTCTGTACTGTCTCTATTTTGTTGACATCTTTCCTATAATTCGGTGACTAGAACTGTACACAATACTCCAAATTTGGCCTCACCAATGCCTTGTACAATTTTAACGTTACATCCCAATTCCTAGACTCAATGCTCTGATTTATAAAGGCCAGCATACCAAAAGCTTTCTTCACCACCCTATCCACATGAGATTCCACCTTCAAGGAACTATGCACCATTATTCCTAGATCACTCTGTTCTACTGCATTCTTCAATACCCTACCATTTACCATGTATGTCCTATTTTGATTAGTCCTACCAAAATGTAGCACCTCACACTTATCAGCATGAAACTCCATCTGCCATCTTTCAGCCCCCTCTTCTAACTGGCCTAAATCTCTCTGCAAGCTTTGAAAACCTACTTCATTATCCACAACACCACCTACCTTAGTATCATCTGCATACTTACTAATCCAATTTACCACCCCCTCATCTAGATCATTAATGTATATGACAAACAGCATTGGACCCAGGACCCTGAGGCACACCACTAGTCACCGGCCTCCAACCTGACAGTCAGTTATCCACCACTATTCTCTGGCATCTCCCATCCAGCCAACTGTTGAATCCATTTTATTACTTCAATATTAATACCTAATGATTGAACCTTCCTAACTAACCTTCCATGTAGAACCTTGTCAAAGGCCTTACTGAAGTCCATATAGACAACATCGACTGCTTTTCCTCATCAACTTTCCTAGTAACCTCTCCAAAAAATTCAATAATACTTGTCAAACATGACCTTCCATGCACAAATCCATGTTGACTGTTCCTAATCAGACCCTGTCTACCCAGATAATTATATATACCATCTCTAAGAATACTGTTCATTAATTTACCCACCACTGACGTCAAACTGACAGGCCTATAATTGCTAGGTTTACTCTTAGAACCCTTTTTTAAATAATGGAACCACATGAGCAATATGCCAATCCTCTGGCACCATTCCCATTTCTAATGACATTTGAAATATTTCTGTCAGAGCCCCTGCTATTTCTACACTAACTTCCCTCAAGGTCCTAGGGAATTTCCTGTCAGGACTCGGAGACTTATCCACTTTTTTATTCTTTAAAAGCTCCCGTACTTCCTCCTCTTTAATCATCATAGTTTCCATAACTACCCTATTTGTTTCCCTTACCTTACACAATTCAACATCCTTCTGGCAAATGATGGGTGTATCCAGGTAAGGGGATTGATTGGTAGATGGAAGTGGGGTGCGTAGGATTGATAGACTTCTGTTGGGCAAGTGTTTCAAGGAATATGGAGAATGGTAAATGAAGTACTCTAGTCACAAGCCAATTGAAAGCTGAGTCTGGCTCAATGGCCTGTTGCTATTCTTACTGCAAACATAAATTTAGTTTATCCATTTCCAAGGGAATGCTGCACAGTGAGAGGTAGCTGGTATTAAATGGTTCAGATAGTTGAATATTGGCACAGTGATGCAGGTGTATAGCCACTGAGTCATAGCTCCAGTGACTTGGGTTTGATATTGAGTTTGGATGCTGTCTGTGTGGAGTTTGCACATTCTCCTTGTGACTCTGTGGGTTTCCCTGGGAGCTCTGACTTCTTCCCACATCTCAGATGTTTGAACAGATAGGTTAATTGGCCACTGTAAATTGCGTTGGTGTATAGGTGGCTTTGGCGGGCTTGGGAGAGAGGGGTTACAGGGAAGTAACTGTGGGAATGAGACTGCTTTGAGAGCTGGTGTAGTCTTGATGGGCTAAATTACAAACATCTGTACTGTAAGGATACAGCGAGCTAGGCAGACCAGAGAACCTTATCCTGGTTCCAGAAGTGATGAGTTAGGGTGGAATTGGTTTATTGTTGTCATGTGTACTGAGGTAGAGTGAAAAGCCTGGCTTGCATACTGTTCACACAGATCAGATCAGATCATTACACAGTGTATTGAGGTAGTACCAGGTAAAACAATCACACGATGAACAGGCAACACACACAAAATGCAGGCCAGGCAGCATCTATAAGGAGAAGCACTGTCGATGTTTCAAACCCTTCGTCAGGGTGTACAGTGCAGGTAGGCAATAAAGTGGAAGATCGTAACGTGGAAGATTGTGAGGTGAAGAGTCTATCTGATTGTACTAGGGAACTACTCAATAGTCTTATGACAGCGAGATGGAAGCCTTCCAGTTTTTCTATCTTCTGCCCGATGGAAGGGAGCAGGAGGGAGAATGTCTGAAGTCTGTGGGGCCTTTGATTATGTTGGCTGCTTTATTGAGGCAGTCAGAAGTATAGACAGAGGCCATGGTTTCTCTAATGTGCTGAGCTGTGCCCACAGCTCCCAGAAGCTCCTTGTGGTCACAGGCAGAGCAGCTGTCGTATGAAGCCATGATACATCCAGATAGGATGCTGTCTATGGTGCATGGACAAAAATTGGTGAGGATTGACAGGGATAAGCCAAATTTCTTTAGCCTCCTAAGGAAGTAGAGGCATTGGTGAGCTTTCTTGACCAAGGGTTTAGCAGAACAAGCGAATGGTGATGTTTACTGTAGGAATGAAGTTTTCCATCCTCTCAACCTCAGTACTGCTGCTGTATACAGGAACAGGTGCACCACCCCCCTTTCTGAAGTCAATGACCATCTCTCGTTTTGCTGACACAGATTGTTGTCATGACAGCGTGTCACTAAGCTCTCCAAATCCTTCCTGCACATCGTTATTCGGTGTACAGCCACTTTGATGGTGTCGCCTGCAGACTTCAATATGAAGTTGGAGCAGAACCTGGCACTGCAGTCATGAGTCAGGGCAGTAGAATAGGGGCTGAGGGTGCAACCTTGTTTAAAACAATCTTGGTAGAGGTGTTGCTGCTTATCCTTACTGATTATGGTCTGTGTGTCAGAAAGCTGAGGATCCAATTGAATGTGGAGGTCTCCCAGGTCTCAGAGTTTGATGATAGGCTTGCTTAGAATTACAGTACTGAAGGCAGAACTCTAGTAAATGAACACCAGTGCAATATCGATATCTTTACTCTCCAGATGCTCCAGAGATGACTTTAGGACAATGAGACGACATCCACCTTACTCCTGTTTCAGTGTTGGGCAGATTGCTGTAGGTCAAGGTTGTCTAGGAGAATGGTGTTAATGTGTGCCACGACCAGACACTCGAAGCAGTGGTGGATGTCAGAGCCACTCAGATATACAGATATTGATCCAATAGAAACATTTAGGTAGCAATCGCAATATTGTGCTGAACTGAATATGTCTGGACTCTTGATGGCTTTGTGATTTGATGATTTGTATTCTGTATTTTTTTGCCACTTTCCCCCAATTTGTTCTTTTCTTTGCAAGTTGGGGGGCTGATGTTTTTCTTTAAACTGGTTCCATGGTCTTCTGTTTTGTGACTGTCTGTGGGAAGATGAATCTGCATATATTTTTTGATAATAAATGTACTTTGTATCTTTTTAGGGTGTTAATAACCAGTAAGATCAAAGCATAAAGGCCAATAGCCTCTAAAATTAGTTAAATAATGCCTAGTAGCTAATGCATACTGCAAATCCTTCATTTGTATCCTTATCTTGTCTTGGTATGACGGGTGACCTTGGGTCCGAGGCTTGCACAAACAGGAGCTAAGTTCTCAAAGGCCATGTTCGGATTGGGTGTCTCTACAATATCTGCACAATGACCCTATGATGTCTGCACACTGTCTGCACAATGACTCTACGATGTCTGCACACTGTCTGCAAAATGACCCTACGATGTCTGCACACTGTCTGCACAATGACTCTACGATGTCTGCACACTGTCTGCAAAATGACCCTACGATGTCTGCACACTGTCTGCACAATGACTCTACGATGTCTGCACACTGTCTGCAAAATAACCCTATGATGTCTGCACACTGTCTGCACAATGACTCTACGATGTCTGCACACTGTCTGCACAATGACCCTACGGTGTCTGCACACTGTCTGCACAATGACCCTACGGTGTCTGCACACTGTCTGCACAATGACTCTACGATGTCTGCACACTGTCTGCACAATGACCCTATGATGTCTGCACACTGTCTGCACAATGACTCTACGATGTCTGCACACTGTCTGCACAATGACCCTATGATGTCTGCACACTGTCTGCACAATGACTCTACGATGTCTGCACACTGTCTGCACAATGACCCTACGATGTCTGCACACTGTCTGCACAATGACTCTACGATGTCTGCACACTGTCTGCAAAATGACCCTACGATGTCTGCACACTGTCTGCACAATGACTCTATGATGTCTGCACAATGACTCTACGATGTCTGCACAATGACTCTACGATGTCTGCACACTCTGCAAAATGACCCTACGATGTCTGCACACTGTCTGCACAATGACTCTACGATGTCTGCACAATGACTCTACGATGTCTGCACACTGTCTGCAAAATGACCCTATGATGTCTGCACACTGTCTGCACAATGACTCTACGATGTCTGCACACTGTCTGCAAAATGACCCTACGATGTCTGCACACTGTCTGCACAATGACTCTATGATGTCTGCACAATGACTCTACGATGTCTGCACAATGACTCTACGATGTCTGCACACTCTGCAAAATGACCCTACGATGTCTGCACACTGTCTGCACAATGACCCTACGATGTCTGCACACTGTCTGCACAATGACTCTACGATGTCTGCACACTGTCTGCACAATGACTCTACGATGTCTGCACACTGTCTGCAAATTGACCCTATGATGTCTGCACACTGTCTGCACAATGACCCTACGATGTCTGCACACTGTCTGCACAATGACTCTACGATGTCTGCACACTGTCTGCAAAATGACCCTACGATGTCTGCACACTGTCTGCACAATGACTCTATGATGTCTGCACACTGTCTGCACAATGACTCTATGATGTCTGCACAATGACTCTATGATGTCTGCACAATGACTCTACGATGTCTGCACACTGTCTGCAAAATGACCCTACGATGTCTGCACACTGTCTGCACAATGACTCTACGATGTCTGCACATTGTCTGCACAATGACTCTACGATGTCTGCACACTGTCTGCAAAATGACCCTACGATGTCTGCACACTGTCTGCACAATGACTCTATGATGTCTGCACAATGACTATGATGTCTGCACAATGACTCTGCGATGTCTGCACACTGTCTGCAAAATGACCCTACGATGTCTGCACACTGTCTGCACAATGACTCTACGATGTCTGCACACTGTCTGCACAATGACTCTATGATGTCTGCACACTGTCTGCAAAATGACCCTACGATGTCTGCACACTGTCTGCACAATGACTCTACGATGTCTGCACACTGTCTACAAAATGACCCTACGATGTCTGCACACTGTCTGCACAATGACTCTATGATGTCTGCACAATGACTCTATGATGTCTGCACAATGACTCTACGATGTCTGCACACTGTCTGCACAATGACTCTACGATGTCTGCACACTGTCTGCACAATGACTCTATGATGTCTGCACACTGTCTGCAAAATGACCCTACGATGTCTGCACACTGTCTGCACAATGACTCTACGATGTCTGCACACTGTCTGCACAATGACCCTACGATGTCTGCACACTGTCTGCACAATGACTCTATGATGTCTGCACAATGACTCTATGATGTCTGCACAATGACTCTACGATGTCTGCACACTGTCTGCACAATGACTCTACGATGTCTGCACACTGTCTGCAAAATGACCCTACGATGTCTGCACACTGTCTGCACAATGACCCTACGATGTCTGCACACTGTCTGCACAATGACTCTACGATGTCTGCACACTGTCTGCACAATGACTCTACGATGTCTGCACACTGTCTGCACAATGACCCTATGATGTCTGCACACTGTCTGCACAATGACCCTACGATGTCTGCACACTGTCTGCACAATGACTCTACGATGTCTGCACACTGTCTGCACACTGTCTGCACAATGACCCTACGATGTCTGCACACTGTCTGCACAATGACTCTATGATGTCTGCACAATGACTATGATGTCTGCACAATGACTCTACGATGTCTGCACACTGTCTGCAAAATGACCCTACGATGTCTGCACACTGTCTGCACAATGACCCTACGATGTCTGCACACTGTCTGCACAATGACTCTACGATGTCTGCACACTGTCTGCACAATGACTCTACGATGTCTGCACACTGTCTGCACAATGACCCTACGATGTCTGCACACTGTCTGCACAATGACTCTACGATGTCTGCACACTGTCTGCACACTGTCTGCACAATGACTCTACGATGTCTGCACACTGTCTGCACAATGACCCTACGATGTCTGCACACTGTCTGCACAATGACTCTACGATGTCTGCACACCGTCTGCAAAATGACCCTACGATGTCTGCACACTGTCTGCACAATGACCCTACGATGTCTGCACACTGTCTGCACAATGACTCTACGATGTCTGCACACTGTCTGCACAATGACTCTACGATGTCTGCACACTGTCTGCACAATGACTCTACGATGTCTGCACACTGTCTGCACAATGACCCTACGATGTCTGCACACTGTCTGCACAATGACCCTACGATGTCTGCACACTGTCTGCACAATGACTCTACGATGTCTGCACACTGTCTGCACAATGACTCTACGATGTCTGCACACTGTCTGCACAATGACCCTACGATGTCTGCACACTGTCTGCACAATGACTCTACGATGTCTGCACACTGTCTGCACACTGTCTGCACAATGACTCTACGATGTCTGCACACTGTCTGCACAATGACTCTACGATGTCTGCACACCGTCTGCAAAATGACCCTACGATGTCTGCACACTGTCTGCACAATGACCCTACGATGTCTGCACACTGTCTGCACAATGACTCTACGATGTCTGCACACTGTCTGCACACTGTCTGCACAATGACTCTACGATGTCTGCACACTGTCTGCACAATGACCCTACGATGTCTGCACACTGTCTGCACAATGACCCTACGATGTCTGCACACTGTCTGCACAATGACTCTACGATGTCTGCACACTGCCTACACACTGTCTGCACAATGACTCTACGATGTCTGCACACTGTCTGCACAATGACCATACGGTGTCTGCACACTGTCTGCACAATGACCCTACGATGTCTGCACACTGTCTGCACAATGACTCTACGATGTCTGCACACCGTCTGCAAAATGACCCTACGATGTCTGCACACTGTCTGCACAATGACCCTACGATGTCTGCACACTGTCTGCACAATGACTCTACGATGTCTGCACACTGTCTGCACAATGACTCTACGATGTCTGCACACTGTCTGCACAATGACTCTACGATGTCTGCACACTGTCTGCACAATGACCCTACGATGTCTGCACACTGTCTGCACAATGACCCTACGATGTCTGCACACTGTCTGCACAATGACTCTACGATGTCTGCACACTGTCTGCACAATGACTCTACGATGTCTGCACACTGTCTGCACAATGACCCTACGATGTCTGCACACTGTCTGCACAATGACTCTACGATGTCTGCACACTGTCTGCACACTGTCTGCACAATGACTCTACGATGTCTGCACACTGTCTGCACAATGACTCTACGATGTCTGCACACCGTCTGCAAAATGACCCTACGATGTCTGCACACTGTCTGCACAATGACCCTACGATGTCTGCACACTGTCTGCACAATGACTCTACGATGTCTGCACACTGTCTGCACACTGTCTGCACAATGACTCTACGATGTCTGCACACTGTCTGCACAATGACCCTACGATGTCTGCACACTGTCTGCACAATGACCCTACGATGTCTGCACACTGTCTGCACAATGACTCTACGATGTCTGCACACTGCCTACACACTGTTTGCACAATGACTCTACGATGTCTGCACACTGTCTGCACAATGACCATACGGTGTCTGCACACTGTCTGCACAATGACCCTACGATGTCTGCACACTGTCTGCACAATGACTCTACGATGTCTGCACACTGTCTGCACAATGACTCTACGATGTCTGCACACTGTCTGCACAATGACCCTACGATGTCTGCACACTGTCTGCACAATGACCCTACGATGTCTGCACACTGTCTGCACAATGACCCTACGATGTCTGCACACTGTCTGCACAATGACTCTACGATGTCTGCACACTGTCTGCACAATGACTCTACGATGTCTGCACACTGTCTGCACAATGACCATACGGTGTCTGCACACTGTCTGCACAATGACCATACGATGTCTGCACACTGTCTGCACAATGACTCTACGATGTCTGCACACTGTCTGCAAAATGACCCTACGATGTCTGCACACTGTCTGCACAATGACCCTACGATGTCTGCACAATGACTCTACGGTGTCTGCACACTGTCTGCACAATGACCATACGATGTCTGCACACTGTCTGCACAATGACTCTACGATGTCTGCACACTGTCTGCAAAATGACCCTACGATGTCTGCACACTGTCTGCACAATGACCCTACGATGTCTGCACAATGACTCTACGATGTCTGCACACTGTCTGCACAATGACCCTACGATGTCTGCACAATGACTCTACGATGTCTGCACACTGTCTGCACAATGACCCTACGATGTCTGCACACTGTCTGCACAATGACTCTATGATGTCTGCACACTGTCTGCACAATGACCCTACGATGTCTGCACACTGTCAATGTCAGCAAACCCTTGTCTTGCTGCAACTTTCAGATTGTGGTCAGCAGAGACTTTGTGAACTGAAGGGCCTGTTCCTGTACTGTTCTGCATTTGAAAAATGCAGTTTTAAGGTGCTGGGGAGCTGGTACAGAGATGTCAGGGGTAAGAATCTTACTCAAAGAGTGGTGAGTGCGTGGAATGGGCTGGCAGCAACGGTGGTGGAGGTGGATACGATAGGGTCTTTTAAGAGACTTTTGGATAGGTACATGGAGCTTAGTAAAATAGAGGGCTCTGGGTAAGCCCAGTAATTTCTAAGGTAGGGACATGTTCGGCACAACATTGTGGGCCAAAGGCCCTGTATTGTGCTGTAGGTTTTCTATGTTTCTATGAAGAGATGGAAGACAATGAAGTTAAGTTGTTGCTCTTGGGAGGAGGGAAGAGGAGGAAGACATAGTTTTCCTTGTGGCAAAGCTTGTGTGTTTTACTCAACCCTACAGATAAGAGGCATAGACTGAGTGGATAGCTAAAGACTTCTTCCCATGGCAGGGGTGTAATTTTACGGTGATTGTCCAAGTTGCATGCCATCTTGGACAATGTCTCCCATCCACTCCATAATGTACTGGTTAGGCACAGGAGTACGTTCAGCCAGAGACTCATTCCACCGGGATGCAACACTGAGCGTCATAGGAAGTCATTCCTGCCTGTGGCCATCAAACTTTACAACTCGTCCCTCGGAGTATCAGACACCCTGAGCCAATAGACTGGTCCTGGACTTATTTCCACTTGGAATAATTTACTTATTATTATTTAATTATTTATGGTTTTATATTGCTATATTTCTACACCATTCTTGGTTGGTGCGACTGTAACGAAACCCAATTTCCCTCGGGATCAATAAAGTATGTCACTTCTGTCTGTCTGTCTGTCAAGGAATTTGGGAGGGGGATGTCAGAGATTTGTTTTTTACACAGAGAATGATGAGTTTACAGAGTGCCCTGTCAGTTGTGATGGTAAAGACAAATACATTAAAGACTTTTAAGAAACTCTTAAATAGGCACATGGATGATAGGAAAATGGAGAGCTGTGTAGCAACAAGGGGTTTGATCTTAGATTATTAAAAGATCGGCACAACATTGTGGACTGAAAGGTCTTGTTGCATCCAATTGTTTAATTGTAACTTTCTTTACAGTTTAACAATTAATAGTCAGCTTGTATTCTATATAACTAATTATCTACAAGTAACTGTTTAGTGTGCTTCCTGATGGTTACAGTGTGTTCAGTGTGTCCCCTTGTGGTTATATTGGTACAATTCTCATATTATTCTGGTATGATTCTGGAAGCTTCTCTTGGTATTGCATTATTTGAATAAGAGCTTTCTCATTGGTTAACTCTTAATCAATAAGCTAATTAATAACCACACTCATAGGTCAAATCAAAGGTGTGATGAGTCAGAATCAGGGAGATTGAAAATCTGGCTGAGTGGTGCTAAAACAATCTTTTACTTTTGCATAATTGCAGGTAAGTGTAATTATGAGGAAATCATGGCCGTGCCTTAACTTCCTTAGAAGTTTGCAAAGATTCAGCATGACATCTGAATCTTTGATAAGTTTCTATAGATGTGTGGTGGAGAACATATTGACTGGCTGCATCACAGCTTGATATGGAAGCACCAATGCCCCTGATGGGAAAATCTTACGAAAAGTAGTAGATATGGCGCAGTCCATTATGGGTGAAGCTCTCCCCACCAATCAGTACACCTACATAGAGCATTGATGCAGGAAAGCAGCATCCATCACCAGGGAACCCCACCATCCAGCCATGCTCCCTTCTCACTGCGACCATTACGAAGAAGGTACAGGAGCCTCAGGACTCACACCACCATGTTCAGGAATGGTTATTACGCCTCAACCATTAGGCTCTTAAACCAGAGATGATAACTTCACTTGCCCCATCCTTGAAATATTCCCAAAACCTATGGATTAATTTCAAGGACTCTTCATTATTCTTAATATTTATTGCTTATTTGTTTATTATTATTAATATTTCTTATTTTTTTTCTTTCTCTTTGTACTTGATGGTTTGTTGTCATTTGCACAATGGTTGTTTGCCCTGTTGTTGCAGTCTTTCATTGATTCTGTCATGGTTTTTGGATTTATTGAGTATGCTTGTAAGAAAATAAATTTCAGGGTTGTATGTGGTGATATACATGTTCTTTGATAATAAATTTACTTTGAACTTTGATCTACAAAACTTGAATGGAATTTTCCTTATTCCTGTAGTATAAAAAGAGCTGCACCAGAAAGCAAGTGCCATCTTGGATCTTTTAACTTAGCAGACCTCTTAATTAGATCAAAATAAATTTATTATTAAAGTACATATACATCACTACATATAACCTTGAGATTCATTTTCATGTACTTTATTTCCTATTTTCCTGTGTTTACACTATGATTTAAAGAAATGACTTATTTCTATATACATTAGATGGTTATGTACATTATATATATGTATATAGTTAAATGACAATAAACTTGACTTGTGGGCATAGTCAATAAATCCAGAATGGAGTAATAACCATAATAGAATCAGTGAAAGGTCGCACCAACTTGGGCATTGAACCAGTTTGCAAATGCAAAAATAAAGAAATAATAATAAATAATTAAGCAATAAATATTGAGCACATGATATTAAGAGTCCTTGAAAGTGAGTCCATAGGTTGTGGGAACATTTCAGTGATGGGGCCAGTGACGTTCAGTGAAGTTGGTTCTGTCCAGTTCAATTTTCCTTTGTTCTAATAATGTTTAATGAAGCAATCATCTTTCGTGCCTCTCTTCCTGACTTCTGAAAGAATCTTGGTGTACAACATCAGAATCCAGTCCCATAGCCTGCACTGTTTTGTGGTGTCCTATATACTCTTGAGCATGTGGTGAGGGGTTGTTTTGAACCACCATGGTCAAAGTGAAATGGTGTCCTTCTGGCATCCTCCTGGCTCCTCTTGTGTATCTAACAGTCATGTCCTTTTAAGCGGTAGGTGTGAGAGATTCCACGTCATATGCCTTAATGAATTGCTGCTGGACATTTGGAGCACAATGGAGGTATGGTGTGAGTAGAGTGAATGGATGTTTAGGGTGTGCTGGGGTTGTGTGTGTGTGTTCTGAAATCTGTAGGCTGTTCCAAGAATGAGGCTGCAGATTTTAGTGGGTAGGCGAGGGAGGAAGTTTAGTTGATGTCATTTTGTTGTGTTCTGTTGAGCATTGTGGGCATGTATATTGGCAGTGGAAAATGTAGTAATACTTGCAGGCTGCACCCAGCATTGGCTTAGATCATCTTGGTTGCTAACGCGAACAGGACATTTCACTGTATGTCTTGATGTACATGTGATAAATAAATGAATCTATCTGTTGACCAACGTTCATTTGTGGTCTCCCGTTACCTCTGGTCAGAGAGTCCGTGCACAAACCCGGTCTCAGTATGTGGACTCGCTCTGTGTACGACACACCTTGCACAACACTGGCACATTACCTGTAGTGTCCATGGTCGGATCAAGTCACCTTCAGATCTTCAAGGTGACTGATCTATGATAAGTTTTTCTATAAACTGTATCTGATAAAATGATGAATACATTATACCTTTTGGAAAGTTAATGTTTGCATCAATAGTGGAACATCTATGAGTTTATCTTCATTGGAAAATTAAAAATGCAGCCGGATTGACAGTGCAGTGCAATTGTCTGCTGTAGTTGTGCATAGTCTGCGCAGTTGGCTAGCATTTCTGCTAAGAATTCTAGTCAGCTATTGATCCTTTGCTCTTAAGTTCTCTCCGTGGCTCTGCGGTTAATGCTTGTTGGAGCATTATTCATGGGCAGATGCAGTCAGAATCTCCAATGATGTGCAAACCTATGAGAGCAGGAGCTGCTGATGATGTCAAGTGTGATTTGCATAGCACTTCAGCATCCTCTACCTCTGCCTATATTGACATCGTCGGGTGCTTTACCATGGTATATTTTCTTTTATACTGAATCCTGGCTTTTATCAATTGAATGCATATGATTTTGCATAACGACAGTGAGCTCTGAATTTTTGTTTTAGTTTAACAGAACTGAATAAGAATGTACTTACCGGAAGGGTGCGTGATGAACCCACAGGTGGTGATGGGTGTTGTTTGTTTGTTGTGTGATTGCCAGGAACGTCACGAAGCCATGATGCGCCGCACTTTAGAACGCAGCCAGCAGTTCGAGCATCGGCAGAAGAGGTGGTCCTGGGGAGGAGCAGCGCCCACAGGGACAGGAGCCCAGGACGGTGAGTTAAACTACACCGTCTGCAATGCAGCTTCTAAAATGACATAGGAGAGTGCTGCTTGTGTGTGTGAGAGAGAGAGAGAGAGAGAACGAACAAGAGGGCACTTCACGCCGCTTCTGCTTTCCCTCAATAGAATGCAGCCGCCGGCTTCCGAACCTGATTGATTTCAGCAAGCAGGTCTGTTTCCTCTTGCAGTCCTCCTTCCACGTCCCGTTTATCTCCATGCGGAACTGACTTCTTTGCTCAGTATAATACTCCGCTCGATCGTGCAATCTGCAGCAATAGCTTTTATTTGGTTCTGGATTTCAGATCTTAAAAAATTCAGAGGCAGTTTTTAAAGCAATTCGATTTTGTATGTCCTAAATTCTGTCATCTACAAAGATGGGTTTTCTGAAGCAGTAAAGCACCGACTTATTAAACCACACCAGTTTCGGGCATTTGCTGAACTGAGAGCCCCGGCGCCTGTGAAGCCGGGTTTGTTGGTGCAGTTCCTCTGCAGTGCTTCCCGTACACAAATAGATCGATTTCCCAGGACTGCTTCTCATTCTGTATTGTGCTGAGCCGGCAGGGGTGGGGGACAGTGGGTGAATTATCCGGCCGGAAGAGTTGGCGAGATATGAGATTATAACATACTGAGAGTCTAGGGCCAGGGTCTGAATTTACTCGCCGTGGGCTGTCTGTTGAAGTGTAATTTCCTGTAAGCCATGGATCCGTTCCGCCATTCACTTTATTCCAATTCTGTGTCGTATAGGTGAATCAGAAAATGCCACACCCCTTCCTATAGATCTAGCAGCCAACACCTTTCCTCCAGAGCCCGCGATCTTTGACGCTGCAGCTTCTCGGACTGGTATTTGGGAGATTACTATTTACCTTACTGTCTTTGTGTTAAACATTTCCCACTAACCAATGGCATACCCACCCAGCGCCCCGACGGTTTGCTGTTGTATTGTCAATGCTTACTTTTCTTTCGGGCAATTTGTGTGTGTTTTTGTTTCAGTAATCGATACGCACGGTGATGGACAAGCTACTTTCCCTGCCGCTGGCAAACCTCTGTGTTATCAGACTATTGTGCATGCATGTGCATCGTAGAAACTTTTATCTTAAACAGAAAAAAATCTGGTCCTCTGCTTGTGATGACGTAAAGATATCAGCGGAACCGATGTGAATGTCCTTGCTAGCTGTCTCCTCGTAGCGGCTTCGGCTGTGAACCTTCTCAAGCTAACAGAGTCGCCGGTCCGCAATCCCCTGCCCTCTTTTGCTGCAGAGATCCCCCTGAAAGAGGCGATCGATCACGCTCCTGGTATTCCATGTGGTCTGCGCTCTTGCCCGCTTCCTCAAAATGTCTCACCCAACTGGCTCCACCGCATTCCTCTGTGAGCAGACCACAGGGCATTTTTTAAATGCCCGTTTGGATTTTGATACAGTGTCTGCAATGCGTTTAACAGATTGCACAATGTCTTCTGTTCCGGATAGCCTTTTGTTGGTCGGTTCCCTCTGAACCTAATAACAGGCCGAGTAACGTTGGTGGGGTGGAGCCACAACTCTGTAAATAAAGCACGTGGTAGCACTGCCTGCCACATTGCCCCACCAGGACCGTAGTCTTAGTGTTATAGTGTAAGCCAGGACATGCAGTCCAACTCTTCAATGCTAAGTTATTTACCTTCGCTACAGGACTCATTTCTATAAGATTACCCTTCAGCTTCGTACGTTCCAGGGGGAAAAAAAGCCCCATCCTATCCAGTCCAGTGCCGGTAACATCCTCATGAACCCTCTGTAACCTTCCAGATTAATACAACATCCTTTTCCATAGCTGGGTGGCCAGAACTGTACTCAATACTCAAAGTGGTCTCACCAATGTCTTGTATCGCTGTAACGTGCGGTCCTAATTCTTGTACTCAATGCCCTGACATATTGAAGTAAGCATGCCAAAAGCTGCCTTCAGCGCCGTCCTTCTGTGTCTCCGCTTTCAGGGAACGTTGTAGCTGTACCCCAAAGTGTCTCTGCTCTGATCTGATTTCACCTCAACTCTACATTCCTGCTTTGCTCAAAGACTGCTTTCATGTTATGATGGTGCCCAAGAATTGCGAATCTCTGTGGGAACGAAAATTTTCTTCATTTATTCTCAAGTATTGACCCCTTGTGTTTAAGTTGTGGACCAAGTTAGGGTTTGAGCTTGACTGGTGCCTCACAAACAGAGAACAGTCATCAGCTCAAATTGGCCATGTCATACCAGGGTATCTTTGAGCTTTTCATTGAAGTTCTGTGTGTTCCTTCATTGATGATGAGGATGTGGTGACACAAAACCAAAGGTGATTAATATTTGCAAGTGCTGTTTTCATGCAGTCCTGTTTACTTTTTGACAAGATTTTCTGATACCCATTTAAAAACCTTATTCTCCACATTGCCCCTTGTGTACAAAGTGTAATCTCTGGGCAATGGATGGAGTGTAGATGCAGAGAATAGAATTAAAGTGGGACAAATAGAATTAAAGTGGTTTCAGCTGGTGTTACAGAGTAATGACCTGCCTGAGGCTTCACTGCACCTCAGAAAAACTAGTTCTGTTTTGGGATACATGTCACATGAACTAATCTTTCTAGGAGCATGAAGTTTAGGGGATTGAACACGTTTCACTTTCCTTTGGGACAGAGTAGTTCTAGTCAGCTTTGTAGCTGGCAAGCATCTCCAGACAAAGGTGCTTCCTCTGCACCCAAGTCCTCTGCTGAAGAACACAACTTTTTCTTTTGCACTGAATTAGGATGTAAGGTTGAAGAGCCTTGTTCTCCTTGGTGAGAGAGGTCGGGGGTAACTCACTGTATCTTGCAGGTTGTTTTTCATTGTGCTGGTGCTAGGAGAGTAATGGTTCAATATGGTCCAAGGCAAATTTAAGTTTATTTTCCTGCACAAGTACATGTATGAAATGAAAAACCTGCAGCAATATCACTGGAACATAGCATCATATAAGCAGCTTTTAGAAGAAATGCATAAATTAGATATAAATTATACACAATTTTTACGAGAAAGAACATAATTAGAACAAATAAAGACAGCAGATCCGTTTTAGAGCGAAGTGATTATAGTGTTGTTAATCTGCAGTGATTAGGGATGTGCAGGTTGGTTCAAGAAATGAGTGGTTGAAGGGAAGTAGTTGTGATTGGACCTGCTGGTGTGGGACTTCAGGCTTCTGTCCCTCCTTCCTGATGGTAGCTGTAAGAGGGTGGCATGGCCTGGACGTGGGCTTCCTTGAGAATAGGTGTTGCTTTCATGAGGCAGTGCTTCCTGTAGATACAACTGATGGTGAGAGGAATGTGCCTGTGACATATTGTGCTGAGTCCACAGCAGCTTGCATTCTTATGCATTCAATTGGCTGCTCCAACCAATACTTTAGCATTTTAGTCCCATGTTGCAACTTTGTAAAGAGTTTCAGGGATCTGGAATACTTGTCTTGAAGGGGACCAGAGGCACAAGTTAAATCTCCTACAACACTTCAAACTGGATATGTGAAAAGATATAATTAATGGGACTGTACAGACTTTGGAGAGGAATGGGACTAATATCACAAGCTGTGCATAACAAGATGGGCCAAGTGGACTCTTGTGGGGTATTGCTCCAAGGCTCAAGTTCACAGTTGTCCTAAGTTCATGTGCACAAAGTATAAATTCAATGAAAATCAGCTTTATTACAGTACAGTACAAGAAGGAGACAAACATAAATTAACACAGGTGAACTTGAAATCTACACAACTTACCAAAATAGCCAATAAAATAAACATACCAGCACTAGAGCTAGATTGAAAGAGGTTGTTAGGGTTTTTCAGGATGATTCAAGAACCTGATGTCAGTGGGAACAAAATGGTTGTGTTAAGCCTCGAGACCTTTGCCTTCAGGCTCCTGGACCTCCTGCCGATGGCAGCATTGGGAAGAGGGCATGGCCTAGATGTTGTGGGTCCTTGATAATACATGTTACCTCCCTGAGACGCCATTTCTTGTAGATGTCCTTGAAGGTGGGGAGAACTGTATCTATGATGGAAGAGTCTGATCCACCACACTCTGTATCCTCTTGTGATCCTGTGTATTGGAGTTCCCATACCAGGCTATGATGCAACCAGTCAGAATACTCTCCACTGGATCATAAGGTGTAGGAGCAGAATTAAGCCATTTGGCCCATCAGGTCTGCTCTATCATTTCATCATGGTTGATCCAATTTTCCTCTCAGCCCCAATCTCCTGCCTTCTCCTCATATCCCTTCATGACCTGACCAATCAACAATCAACCTCTGTCTTAAATATACATGAAGATGGGCTTCACAGATTCACCACTCTCTGGCTAAAAAAAATTCTCCTCAGCTCCATTCTAAAAGGACATTGCTGTATTCTGAGGCCATGTCCTCTGGTCTTAAGACTCTCCCACCATGAGAAGCATCCTCTCCATATCCCCTCTATCAAGGTCTTTCACCATTTGATTAGTTTCAATTAGGTTACCCCTCATCCTTCTGAATTCTGGTGAAAACAGGCCCAGAACCATCAAATGCTCATATGACAAGCCATTCAATCCTGAATCATTTCTGTGAAACTCCTTTGAACCCTCTCCAGTTTCAGCACAACCTTTCTTTGATAAGGACCCCAAACTACTCTCAATACTCCAAGTGAGACCTCGCCAGTGCTTTATAAATTCTTAACAATACATCCTTGCTTTTATATTCTAGTTCTCTTGAAGTGAATGCTAACGTTGAATCTGCCTTCCTCACCACAGAGCCAACCTGCAAATTAACCTTTAAAGAATTCTGCACAAGGATTCCCAAATCCCTTTGTGCCTGTTATTTATATTTTCTCTCCATTTAGAAAATAATCAACCCTTTCATTTCTTCTGCCGGTGCATGACTCTACACTTTATGACACTGTATTCCATCTGCCATTTCTTTGCCCATTATTCCATTCTGACTGTCCTTCAGTAGCCTCTCTACTTCCTCAAAGCTATCTGCCACTCTACCTATCTTCATACCATTTGCAACAAAGTCATCAATTCCATCATCCAGATCATTGACATATGACGTAAAAAGAATTGGTTCCAACACAGGCCCCTGTGGAACACCATGAGTCACTGGCAGCCAACCAGAAAAGGCTCTGTTTGCTTCCTGCTAATCAGCTAATGCTTTGTCCATGCCAGAATCTTTCCTGTAATACCATGGGCTCTGGCTTGTTAAGTAGCCTCATTTGTGGCACCTTGTCAAAGGCCTTCTAAAAATCCAATTACACACCATCAACAGATTCTGCTTGTTATTTCTTCAAAGAATTCCAACAGATTTGTCAGTCAAGATTTCCCCTTAAGGAAACCATGCTGACTATGGCCCATTTTACCACGTGCCTCCAAGTACCCCGAGAACTCATCCTTGACAATTGACTCCAACATCTTCCCAACCACTGACATCAGACTGACTGACATCTAAGTACCTTTTTTTCTGCTTCTCTCCCTTCTTGAAGAATGGAATTTTCCAGTCTTCTGGAACAATTCCTGAATTTAGTGATTCTTGAAAGTTCATTAACTAATGCCTCCACAATCTCTCCAGCAACCTCTTTCAGAACCCTGGGGTGTACACCATCTGGTCTAGGTGGCTTATCTACCTCCAGACCTTTCAGTTTCCCAAGAACCTTCTCACTAGTAACACATCTCATGACCCCTGACACTTGGAATGTCCACCATACTGCTAGTGTCTTCCACAGTGAAGACTGATGCAAAATACTTATTCAGTTTGACTGCCATTCCATTGACTCCCATTACTACCTCTCCAGCATTGTTTATCAGCAGTGCGATATCCATTCTTGCCTCTCTTTTACATTTTATGTATCTGAAGATATTTTTATTATTCTCTTTACCATTATTGGCTAGCTTACTTTCGTATTGCATCTTTATCTTCTTAATGAATTTTTAGTTGCATTCTGTTGGTTTTTAAAAGCTTCCCAATCCTCTAACTTGCTGTAATTTTTGCTTTATTATATTCCCACTCTTTGGCTTTTATGTTGGCTCTGACATCCCCTGTCAGCCAAGGTTGTGTCATCCTGCCTTTAGAAGACTTCTTCCTCTTTGGGATGTATATATCCTGAGCCTTCCAAATTGCTTTCAGAAATTCCAGCCATTGCTGCTCTACCATCATCCCTGCCAGTGTTCTTTTCCGAGCAGTTCTGGCCAACTCCTGTCTCATGCTCCTGTAATTCCTTTTACTCCACTGTAATACTGATACATCTGACTTTAGCTTCTCCTTCTCAAACTTCAGCGTGAATTTGATTATATTATGATCACTTGTCCCTAAGGGTTCCTTTACCTTAAACTCTTTAATCAATTCTGGTTCATTGTTCAACACCCAATCCAGAATAGCTTATTGCCTAGTGGGTTCAACTACGGGGTGCTCTAAAAAGATGAAGGGTCTTGCCATAGATGTTGACTGAACTGCTGAGGTCCTGCAGCATTTTATGAATATTACTCTGGATTTCCAGCATCTGCAAAATCTATTATGATTTTGCTATATTAGTATGATAGCTTGAATCACACTTGTCTGGAGTTGCCAGCCAGAGTCAGGTTGAAGCGAGGCACTGAGGTCAATGAGGAAGCAGCAAGGTTGTTCCTCAGTCAGAGGCAGGTGTCAAAGAAATGGTAATAATGAGGGAATACATTAACTACTCCGCTGCTTTCCCTGCTAAACAAATAGCAATTTCTTGAAGTTAACTTTCGTATGGTCTGATGCTGATAAACAGATGAGACTTGCTGCTTAAAAGCAACAGTAGGGTAGATCTTGCCCTCAAATCAAGACTGGTCAGGGAGTCTTTTTAAATTAAAGCATCCATGAGTTTCCCATTTGTTACTGTTTCCTCTCAGGGGAAGGTTTGGTTGATCTTGGAGTGGGTGAGAAGGTTGGCACAACATTGTGTGCCAAAGGCGCTGTACTGATCCATGCTCTGTGTTCATGATGGCAGTTGTCTACTTCCATGTTTACATGTTTCATCCCCGTGCCATTAATTGGCAGTTTCAGAAGCTTCTCAAATATCGCTGAGAGACGGCAGGCTGTGATGGCGATTTCAGTGACAATGTTTGTCAAGTACTGGAATTAAGGGCCTCATTATGAGGCAACCAACCTTTTTTTGGGAAGTGGTGAACATATACTCAGCCTGGGGGAACCAAACCCATCTGCAGTGAGATAACCAATGCAATTAAAGTTGTATCTCATGCCAAGGATCCAATTCTTGTCGTTCTCTTAATAGCATTGGGAATCATTAGTGACCAGTTATGACGAAGGGATATCCAGTACTCTTCTGGCCAGAAACGGGGTGTCTAGGTGGCAGCCTCTCACGTTCGCCACCCGCCAAGCATACCCCCTACCTCACTGGTGGGATCTGGAGTATGTTTGGGTGATTGGGGATTAAATGCTGCTGCCTATATGATAGCCTGTCCCAACATATCAGCCGGGGAAGCAGAGGTAATTGGAGCAAAGGGTGGGACATCATCAGTAAGGGGGAGAGCAGGTCACAGTGCTGAATGGGAGTGGCTCAGGGTGTGTCCCAGGAATCATCCAGGATTTCCACCTGCACCATGTCAAAGCTATGTGGGTTGGTAGGTTAGTTACTCCAATCCCTCTTGGTGTAGGTTATCGGCACAGGCATGTGCAAGGGAAGGCTATGGCTGTGAGCAAATCAGGACCTAGATCATTTACAGATAGAGGTGCAGAATTGGCTAACGGAGTCTCACCTGGCCAATTTTAAAAGTTGGCACCTTGGGAGATCAAATGTAAAGAGTCAATGGACTGTTGCAAAGATCCTTAACAGTGTTAATGTATAAAGGAAACTTTGGGGCCAAGGTTTTAGCTTCCTGAAAATGACAGCACAGATCAATAGGTTGGTAAAGCAGGTCAGACCCAAACCAATTTGAGTGTCCCAGAAATGTGGTGATAATTGTTCAGGCACACAAAGTAACTCAAACCTAATTTATCATCATAAAATAGAAAACATAAATATATCACACTAAATATTATATAGTAAATTGCAAAGATTTCAGGGCTCGTGATTTGTAGCCTCCATTTGATTGTTGCTGCCGTCGAGGGAGTTGATTGTCACTGTTGTTGGGAGACTCGTGAAATCACCCTAAGTCCATCTATCAGTCTAGGTGTAGTCCCAAGAACTGAGCAAAAGGTGCCTCAATAAAAAGGGATTCAATCCACAAGCAGAGCAAGACACACAGAGACAGACAAACTCTTTGATCCATTTTTGTTATGCCACTGTGCCTGAGCCAGAAAGAATCCAGCTGCTATTAGCAAACATTTAACAAACCTACAGAGTTTAACTTGTACAGACACCTTACATGCTGCAGGCTCACAAAGAGTTAAAGTGTCACTTGGAATTGTTCAGGCTTTCATCTAATATTTTTACAAAGTTTAATACATCACAACACAAGTGCATGGCATACTTATTAGTCAAGGCATGGAGTTCGAGTCAAGAAGTTATGCTGCAGCTTTATAAAGTTCTAGTTAGTCCACATCTGGAGTATTCTGGTTGACCAGAATTGAATGGAATACTCCATATAGGAAGGATGTAGGTGTGCAAAAGATGTTTAGGGTGCTGCCTGAATTAGATGGTATGAGTTATGAAGGGCAGTTAGACAAACTTGGGTTCTTTCCTCAGAATTGCAAAGGCTGAGGAGAGACCCTATAGAAGTTTATAAGATTATGGAAGGTACAGGTAAGTAGACAGTCAGTATCTTTCTCTCAGGGTTAAAATATCTCATATTAGAGGGCATGCACTGAAGATGGGGTTGGGGTACATTTAAAGGAGATGTACAGAGCAGGTTTATGATGCAGAGTAGAGGGTGAGGGTGACTAAAATATGTTGCTCAGAGTGGGAATGGAGGTAGAAACAATAGATGCATTTTAATAAGGACATGAACTACAAAGAATGGAGGGATATGGACTTGTATAGGCAGAAGCGACTAGTTTAGTTAAGCTTTTAATTAGTTTGTACAACATCTTGGGCTGAAGGGCTTGTTCCTATGTTCTGTAGAGAATGGGCTTGTTGGAATTCTTCCAGGAGCCTCTGCCATGTCATTATCAATATAGGTAGTCTTGAGCAATGGCACCTTGCCTTCCGTCTGAGTAAACTGCAACCCTCAAGGCTCAAGTTGAGTTTACCAGTCTCAGATTACTCACCACTTTAGTTTGTATAAGAACTGACCAGTTCTGATGTGGGGCCATTCACCTGTAACATTAACTGTTTCTCTGTCTGATCTGTTGTGTATTTTCAGCTCCCAACCTCAGCATGTTGTCTCCTTTCCTTTCCCTTTCTAACTGCACACACCCATGCTGTCATTGATGGCTCTATTGTTGGTTTGCTCTTTTACAACATTGGTACATTGGTTTAGTATGCATAATACAAATTCTGTTGATTCATGTACTGTAATCCATGCTTTCCCATTGTCTGTGGTCTGCTTTTCTGCTGTAGCCTCATTGGACCCAATATTATCATCCACTTGCTGAGAGAGGCCTCATTTGGAGTAATGTGGATGTTACCTTGTTAATCGTATACTTGAAAAAAATGAAAATTATTATTCAATCAAAACACACGGATCAAAGGATTTGCATTTTAATAGTAAGAAAGTAATACTTTCCAGCAACGCACACAAAATGCTGGAGGAACTCAGCAGGCCAGGCAGCATCCATGGAAAAGAGTACAGTCTATGTTTCGGGCCGAGATCTTTCAGCAGGACTGGAAAGGAAGATGAGAAGTCAGAGCAAGAAGGTGGGGAGAGGGGAGGAAAAAGTTCAGTGTGGTAGGAGGTACGTGAAACCAGGAGTTGGGGATGGGTGAAGTAGTGCTGGAAAGCTGATAGGTGAAAGAGATAAACGACTGAAGAAGGAAGAATTTGATAGGAGAGGGTAGAAGTTCATGGAAAAAAGAGAAGGGGGTGGAGCACTAGAGGGAGGTGATGGGCAGGTAAGGCGAAGAGGTGAGAGAGTGAAATGGGAATGGTGAAGGGGGTGCAATTACCAGAGGTTTGAGAAATCGATGTTCATGCCATCAGGTTGGAGGCTACCCAGGCGGAATATAAGGTGTTGCTCCTCCATTCCAAGTATGGCCTTATCACAGCAGTAGAGGAGGCCATGGACTGGCGTATAGAATGGGAAGTAGAATTGAAGAGGGTGGCCACCAGGAGATCCAACTTTTTCTGGCGGATGGAACGTAGGTGCTCAGCAAAGCAGTCTCCTAATTTACATTGGATCTCATCGATATACAGGAGGCCACACCAGGAGCACCAGATGACCTCAGTAAGCTCACAGGTTAAGTGTCTCCTCACCTGGAAAACCTGTTGGGGCCTTGAATGATAGTGAGGGAAGAGGTGTAGGGGCAAGTATGGCACTTGTTCCGCTAGCAAGGATAAGTACCGGGAGGGATGAATGGACAAGGGAATCGTGTGGGGTGCGATCCCTGTGGAAAGCAGAAAGGGTGGGGGGGGGGGCAGGGGTAAAGAAAGGGCTTTGTTGTGCGATCCATTGGAGATGGTGGAAGTTACGGAGAGACTGTCAGTCACATTCCCATTCTGACATGTCAGGTCTCCTGGTAGCCACTCACTTCATCTACTTCCTGTTCTCATTCCAACATAAGAACATAAGAAATAGGAGCAGGAGAAGGCCATCTGGCCCATTGAGCCTGCTCCGCCATTCAATAAGATCATGGCTGATCTGGCCATGGACTCACCTCCACCTTTTCCCCATAACCTTTAATTCCCTGACTATGCAAAAATCTATCCAACCTTATCTTAAATATATTTGCAGAGGTAGCCTCCACTGCTTCATTGGGCAGAGAATTCCACAGGTTCACCACTCTCTGGGAAAAGCAGTTCCTCCTCACCTCCGTCCTAAACCCACTCCCCCAAATCTTGAGGCTGTGTCCCCTGGTTCTAGTCTCACCTACCAATGGAAACAACTTTACTGCCTCTATCTTATCTATCTTATAATGTTAGATGTTTCTACGTTTGTATATAGGCTGGACTCGTTAGCCTTGGTTGGCAGCCAGCCTAAGAGAAGGATAACTCTCACTCCAAACCCAGGCAGGCGGGGCTCATCAGCCTTGTCAGGCCATCCACCTAGGAGAAGAACACTCCGATGTAACTCCTACGACCCGAGGACCTCCCTGTCACTGTCCCAGCTTGCTAGGCTATGGCAGATGAACCCCGGGTGTAAAGGGTGGGACCAGTATCATGCACACTGCACTCCACCTAAAAAACCATTGCACAAGGACTCGCCCACGTCTACGACCATCCTCCCCGATTTTCCCTTGCAGCCGCTGCGGCCGGGTCTGCCTGTCCCGTGTTGGCCTCGTCAGCCACCGGCGAGCCTGCAGCAGACGTGGGCAGCACCCTTCCTAAATCTTCATTCGCGAAGCCAAATAATGATGATGATGATGATGATGAAGTCCTGTGATGAAGGGTCTCGGCCTGAAATGTTGACTGTACTTCTTCCTATAGATGCTGCCTGGCCTGCTGTGTTCCACCAGCATTTTGTGTGTGTTGCTTGAATTTCCAGCATCTGCAGATTTCCTCGTGTTCATGATGATGATGATGTTTCTATAAGATCTCCTCTCATTCTTCTGAATTCCAGTGAGTACAGTCCCAGGCGACTCAATCTCTCCTCAGAGTCTACCCTCCTCATCTCTGGAATCATCCTGGTGAACCTCCTCTGCACTACCTCCAAACCCAGTATATCCTTCCTCAAGTAAGGAGACTGGAACTGCACACAGTACTCCAGATGTGGCCTCACCAGTACCCTGTATAGTTGCAGCATCACCTTCCTGCCCTTAAATACCATCCCTCTAGCAATGAAGGCCAACATTCCATTTGCCTTCTTGATAGCCTGCTGCACCTGCAAACCAACCTTTTGTGATTCATGCACAAGCACCCCAAAGTCCCTCTGCACAGCAGCATGCTGCAATCTTTTACCATTTAACTAATCATTTGTTCTTTTTTTTCCTTCCAAGGTGGATGACCTCACATTTACCAGCATTGTACTCCATCTGCCAGATCCTTGCCCAGTCACTTAACCTATCTGTCTCTCTCTGCAGACCCTTCTGCACAGTTTGCTTTTGCACTCAATTTAGTATCACCAGGAAACTTAGATATACTACACTTGGTCCCCTCTTCCAGATCATCTCTTTGAAAGTCTTCCACTGGTCCTCAACTGTCCTACCACATAGCCTGTGTTCCCAGTCTACACTAGCCAAATCCTCCCTCATCCCATTGTGTAGGCTGCTGTGATGAGGCCACTCTCAGGTTGGAGGATCAACACCTTATATTCCGTCTGGTAGCCTCCAATCTGATGGCATAAATATCAATTTCTCAGAAACTTAAAGTAATTGCCCCCCCTTCACTATTTCCATTCTGCTTTCCCTTTCTCATCTCTTCTCCTTTCCTGCCCGTCACCTCCCTCCGTGCTCCTGCCCTTTCTTCCATGCTCTTCTACCCTCTCCTATCAGATACCCCCTTCTCCAGCCCTTTATCTCTTTCACTGATCAACTTCCCAGTTCTTTACTTGATCCTTCCCCCTCTCCCGGTTTCACTTACCACCTACCACCCTGTACTTCTTCCACTCCTTCCTCACCTTCTTGCTCCAATTTCTCTTCCTTTTTCTCCAGTCCTAATGAAGGGTCTTGGCCCAAAACGTCGGCAGTTCGTTCTTTTCCAAAGATGCTGCCTGGCTTGCTGAGTTTCTCCAGCATTCTGTGTGTGTTGCTTAGATTTCTAGCATCTGCAGATTTTTTTCATCTTAATGTTTTCCAGCGTTGTTTTGAACATTCAGCACTAAATATCTGAACTTATGAGCATAGAGTGTAGGGTTAGTAGAACAGTGATGTGGAGTATGTCATGGGCATCACAGAAATGCACACTGTGGCTCAGGAAGGCCACACTAGAGTTTCTGCTCCAGTTCCCACCTCTCATCTTCCACCCATTAATATTCCTTTCCCCCTCGTGCTTGTCCCTAAGTGTGTCACCTGGACCACTTTCTGCTAGTGAATTCCACTCTGAGTAGAAAAGCTCTTCCAAGCTTCTTGTTGGGGCTTTGGAAATTCAGGTAATAATTGCTGTAGATAGCCCTTCACTATGTGCCTTCTTCACAACCAGTCCTTCCATTATTTTATACACCTTTGCCAGCACTGCTTACAAAGAGCTCCAGTTTCATCAGTTCAACCTTTCTATTCTAGTGCTGCTACAACATCATCACTGCCTCTGTTACTTCTTCTCACCCTGAGACTGGAAGTGTACTGTTCTCTCCATGTAAGACTGAACCAAATTAATTAACATCACCAAAATGCTGGAGGTACTCAGCATGTCAGGCAGCATCTGTGGAGGGGAATGAACAGTTGATGTTTCAAGGCTGAGAGTGAGTGAGGAAGGAGGAAGAAGCCAGAATTAGAAGGTGGGGGGAGAGGATGCTCCGTACACCAGAAGTTTCCTGGTTGTCACTCATTCCAATTTGACTTCCCATTCCAGTATGTCAGTTCATGCCCTCCTCTACTGCCACAATGCTCCCACTCTCAGGTTGGACAAGCAGCATCTCATTATTTAGTCTAAGTAGCCTCCAACCTGATGGCACGAATATCAATTTCTCTAAATTCCAGTAATTCCGCCTTCCTGACCCTCTTTTTTCATTCCTCATTGTGGCTCTCTGCTGCCCCTTCTTGTCTCCTCACCTGCCCATGACACCCCTGAGGTGCCCCTCCTCTGTCACTTTCTCCTGCCCTAGATTTAGGTTTTCTTTGAGAGATACAGCATGGTACAGGCCCTTCCAGTGAGCCCATGCCACCCAACTAGACCCACGTGACCAATATCCGACTGACCCATACTTCTTTGGACCATGGAAGCAAAACAGAATACTTGGAGGAAACCCACGCAGTGACAGGGAGAACAATCAGATTCCTCACAGGCTGCGGCAGGAATTGAACTCGGTTCACTGGAGCTGTAATAACATTACGCTAACCACTACACTACCATGCTGCTCCAAAGTTTCAGACTGACAAATCCTCTCCTATCAGATTCTTTGTTCAACCCTTTACACCCCAGTGTCTTTCTCCATCCCTCTCTTCCTCACCCACTCACCTCACCTGATCTCACCTATCACCTACTGGCTTGTACAGCTTCCCCAACCCCACCATCTTGTTCTGGCTTCTTCCCCCTTCCTTTTCAGTCCTAGTGAAGGTCCAAAACATTGACTGTTTTTCCCCTCCATAGATGCTGAGTTCCTCCAGCATTTTGTGTGTTTTTCAAGATTCCCAGAAGCTGTGAATTTCTTGTGTTTCTGATTTACTTGATGCAGCCATCTACTGCAGATGTAATTTTCCTTAGTTTACATCATCCACAATAGTCTTGTTGTTTATTCCTTCTCATTCTATTCTCTCTCTGCTATGAAGCTTTAACTCTTTAGTGTTCTGTGTCTGCCCTTGTGTTGTCTCAGGAAGCCTGCTCAAGCTCTCTTCCAAACCTACAAGTCCAAGCAGAGACAGACAGAGTCCAGCAACCACTTCCAGCTCACCAAGAGAAGTCAAAGAGAGTCCGGTGTTGGAAATGCAACAGGTAGTGCAAACAGTAAGAATTTTGACAAATATATAATGTTGGTGTTATGTCAAAATGCAATGATTTCATCTTTTTGTGTGTTTCTCTTATTGAAGTGATTTGGTCAGTTTCACTGGCAGACTTGAAACTTGCTTGCTGTTGCCTTTGAAACTTCTAACCCAAAAAGAACTTCAACAGGGCAAAGAGGGTGCAGCAAATGGCATTGAATTGATATTAAATGAATAAACTATCAATTGTTTCCAGTGTTCTAAACACTGATGCTGTTTATAAGAAAAATAAGAGGATATTTTCAGAAAGTGTATTTAATTCTGATCAGGATCTAGAGTCATGTAAGGACCTTGAACCCAGACTGTTTTGTACTATGCATTTCTCCCTGTGTTGCTACAGAATGTTTCAAACTGCACTAAGGACCTTAATTCCTGAACTCCATAAATCAGTCTTCTCTAATATTCACTGATATTGTGGATGAGGCCTTCTGTTGGTCAGGGTTGACCATGGATGTTGCATCCCGGCTGTCTACATGATACGCAAGCCAGGACAGTGCGATGTGGAGAGCAAGCTGCTTCCCATGTACCAGATTCCACCCTCTCCACCACAGTGACATATTCATAGATTAAAATAAAATTAGAATCATTGAAATTGGGTAATAATACTGAATTGACTCCCTTTTCCTACTCTCACTGCACCTTTCTACTTGGCTGAGGAGCCATTGCCTTTGGCACCTAACGTAGTTCTGACTAGTCTGCAAAGCCTCAGACTGGAAGCTGTTGAAGTTCACTGTCCCCCAATGGGATCCATAAAGAGTGGACAGAGAGAGATTTGGAAGGTTTGGAGGATGCAGAGAAGATGCTGGAAACAGTGACGTGGAAGAACAGAAGATATTTCCCATTGGGGAACAAGCCAATATTGGAGTCTGAACGATGCATTCTCTGCCATCCAGCACTTGAGGCTTCTGTATTTGATTGACAACATCAAACAATTAATCTGGTTGTACTTCCTTAAGTGGATCAAGATAGTAATAGGATTATATTATAGCCCATCCAATTGTCAGTGGGATTTAAAGGAGCAAATGTGTAAAGAGATCACAGATTGTTGGAAGAAACATAAGGTTGTGATAGTAGGGGGTCTTCCCTTTCCACATAATGACTGGGACTCCCATACTGTGAATGGGCTGGATGGGATAGAGTTTGTTCACCAAAGTTTCCATAATTAGCATATGGATTCCCAATTAAAGAATGTGATAGTTCACCTCCTGTTAGAAAATGAGCCTGGGCAATTAACAGAAGTTTGTGGAAGGAAACACTTTGCATCTAGTGATCATAATACCTTTAGTTACAAGGTAATAATGGAAAAGGATAGGTCTAGTCCTCAGATTGAGGTCCTAAATTGGAGAAGGGCCAATTTTAATGGTATCTGGCAAATGTGCATCAAGATGGCTAGATCTCTGGAAAAGATGTACTTTTTAAGTTAAGGCAGGAAATTATGGGCTGCTGAGCCTGACTTCAGCAGTAGCTAAGTTATTGCAAGGAATTCTAAGGGACCGGATATTTAAGTATTTGGATAGACAGAGACTGACTAGGTACATGGTAGGTCACGTCTAACCAGTCTTACAGAGTTATTTGAGGAAGTTCGCAGGAAAGCGGATGAAAGCAAGGCAGCCTATGTTGTCTGTGCTGTAGAGTTCTCTGACTCTTAAGATTCATGTTGAAGTATTATCAGCACTTCTCAATCAAAGGGATCATCCAGGTACCATCTGAAGCTAAGCAGGGAGTTCTCCTTGGTGTCCTTTCTTTACTTCTCCCTCTACTAACATCAGAGAGCCACTTTGCTGTTTGTGGGGTAAGGTGTAGTTTCCACATTTCTTTAATTACCAAGTGGTCACATTTCAAAAACTTCAAAGTGCTTCAGTGTACTCCCAAGTTCCCAATATGTGCAGGTCGGGTGGCATTCGGTATCATCATTTAGAGAAACAACACAGTAACAGGCCCATCCAACCTAGCTGTCCAATTACACCCTTGTGACCAATTAACATACTAAACTGCACGTCTTTGGACTGTGGGAGGAAATTGGAGCAGCCATAGGAAACCTACGTGTTCACAGGGAGAACAAACTTGTGCAGGAAGGCACAGAGTCGACTGTACTTCCTTAGAAGGTTGGCGTCATTCAATGTCTGTAGTGAGATGCTGAAGATGTTCTATAGGTCAGTTGTGGAGAGCGCCCTCTTCTTCGTGGTGGCGTGTTGGGGAGGAAGCATTAAGAAGAGGGACGCCTCACGTCTTAATAAGCTGGTAAGGAAGGCGGGCTCTGTCGTGGGCAAAGTACTGGAGAGTTTAACATCGGTAGCTGAGCGAAGGGCGCTGAGTAGGCTACGGTCAATTATGGAAAACTCTGAACATCCTCTACATAGCACCATCCAGAGACAGAGAAGCAGTTTCAGCGACAGGTTACTATCGATGCAATGGTCCTCAGACAGGATGAAGAGGTCAATACTCCCCAATGCCATTAGGCTTTACAATTCAACCGCCAGGACTTAAGAACTTTTTAAAAGCTATTATTAATGCTTTTTGAGATAGTGATTTAGATGCATATCATATTTTTTACTGAGTTAAGTATTGTATGTAATTAGTTTTGCTACAACAAGTGTATGGGACATTGGAAAAAAAGTTGAATTTCCCCATGGGGATGAATAAAGTATCTATCTATCTATCTATCTATCCTTACTGACCGGTGGAACTGAATCCCAGTTGCTGGGGCTTAAACAGCATCATTTCCATCACAATGTTATGGTGCTTTCTGTCCCTTCCCACCTATGTCCGTGATACTTCCCATGCTTTACATCACTTCAAAGATTTCAAGTTCCCTGGCCCCCACCGCCTCGTTTTCACCATGGACGTCCAGTCCCTATATACCCCTATCCCCCTCCAGGAAGGTCTCCAAGCTCTCCGTTTCTTCCTGGATTCCAGATCCAGCCAGTCACCTTCTACCTCCACTCTTCTCCGCCTCGCGGAATTAGTCCTCACCCTTAACAGTTTCTCCTTTGGCTTCTCCCACGTCCTCCAAACTAAAGGTGTAGCCATGGGCACCCGCATGGGCCCTAGCTATGCCTGCCTTTTTGTCGGCCATGTGGAGCAATCTATGTTCCAAGCCTACACCGGTATCTGTCCTCCTCTTTTCTTGAGTTATATCGACGACTGCGTCGGTGCTGCTTCCTGCACGCATGCTGAGCTCTTCGACTTCATTAACTTCACCTCCAACTTTCACTCCGCCCTCAAATTCACCTGGTCTATTTCTGACACCTCCCTCCCCTTTCTAGATCTTTCTGTTTCTATCTCTGGAGACAACCTATCCACCGACGTCTACTACAAACCTACTAACTCCTACAGCTACCTAGACTATTCCTCCTCCCACCCTGTCTCCTGCAAAAATGCTATCCCTTTCTCTCAATTCCTCCGCCTCCGCCACATCTGCTCTCAGGATGAGGCCTTGCATTCTAGGACAAAGGAGATGTCTTCCTTTTTTAAAGAAAGGGGCTTCCCTTCATCCACTATCAACTCTGCCCTCCATCGCGTCTCCCATATTTCACGTACCTCTGCCCTCACCTCATCCCCCCGCCAGCCCACCAGGGATAGAGTCCCCCTGGTCCTCACCTATCACCCTACCAGCCTACAGATCCAACGTATAATCCTCCGTAACTTCCGCCACCTCCTACGTGATCCCACCACCAGCCACATCTTCCCCTCCCCCCCACTCTCGGCTTTCTGCAGGGATCGCTCCCTACGCGACTCCCTTGTCCATTCATCCCCCCCATCCCTCCCCACAGACCTCCCTGGGCACTCATCCCTGCAAATGGAAGAAGTGCTACACCTGCCCCCACACTTCTTCCCTCACCACCATCCCAGGCCCCAGACAGTCCTTTCAGGTGAGGCACCACTTCACCTGCGAGTCAACTGGGGTGATATACTCTATCCAGTGCTCCCGATGTGGCCATTTATACATTGGGGAGACCCGCCGCAGACTGGGAGACCGTTTCGCCGAACACCGGCACTCAGTCCTCCAGCAGTGGCGGGATCTCCCTGTGGCCACACACTTCAATTCCACAGACCACTCCCACTCTGACATGTCTGTCCATGGCCTCCTCTACCGTCAAGATGAGGCCACACACAAGTCGATGGAGCAATACCTTATCTCCCGCCTAGGTAGCCTCCTTCCTGCCGGCATGAACATCCAACTCGCTGACCTCCGTTGATACCCCTGCCCCCCACCCTTACCCCCATCCCTATCTATTATTTTAGTCTGGTTCTCTTTCTCTCTTTTCCCCCCTCACTATAATCTCTCCCCCCAGCCCTACCTTTCTTTCTCTTTTATTTCCCATAATTCTCCACCTTCCCCCTAGCCCATTTCCCTCCAGCCTATCACTTCCCAGCTCTCTACTTTATCCCTCCCCCCACTTCTTATCCCCCCTTGACCATCCCATGTTACTTCACTCCTGATGAAGGGTTTCGGCCCGAAACGTCGTTATTACCTCCTCCCATAGATGCTGTCTGGCCTGCTGAGTTCTGCCAGCATTTTGTGTTTTTTATTTATTTCCAGCATCTGCAGATTCACTCGTGTTGCCTTTGCTTAATTGTTAGTTAGTTGTAGACTGGCTTAAGAGCTGATCAGCAACTGGTTCAAAGTAAAATTTACTATCAGAGTACATACATGTCACCACATACAACCCTGAGATTCTTTTTCCTGCGGGCATTCTCTGCAAATCTATAGAACAGTGACTGTAAACAGGATCGATGAAAGAGCAAGAGCACCCTGCAAATGCAAATATTAATAAATAACAATGAATAATGAGAGCATGAAATAACAAGATAAGTCCTTAAAGTGAGATCATTGGTTGTGGGAACACTGGAAATAGAATGAGTGTAGTTGTACTCTTTTGTTCAAGATGCTGACGGTTGAGGGGAAGTAACGTTCTTGAACCTGGGGGTGCATGTCCTGAGGCACTTGGTCATTCTTCCTGATGGCAGCAGCGAGAAAAGAGCATGGCCTGGGTGGTGAGGATCTTTGATAATGGGTGCTGCTTTTCTACGGCAACATTTCATGTAGATGTACTCAGTGGTTGGGAGGGTTTTACCCATGATGTACTGGGCTGAATCCATTACCTTTTGTCAGATTTTCTGCTCAAAGATATTGGCAGTAATAAGTGTCAATCAACACACTTTTCACTACATGTCTATAGAAGTTTGCCAAGATTTTTGATGACATACCAAATCTCAGCAGACTCCTGGGGAAGTAGAGATAGTGTTGTGCTTTCTTTGCAATTATCTTTATATGATGGGTCCAGGACACCCAGGAATTTAAAGTTACTGATCCTCCAATGAGTCCTGGCTCATGGACCTCTGGTGTCCCTCTCCTGATCTACAATCCTTGGTCTTACTGACATTGAGTGAGAGGTTATTGTTAAGACACCACTCAGCCAAATTTTCAATCTCCCTCCTGTATGCTGATTCATCACCCCATTTGATACAGCCTAAAACAGTGGTGTCGTCAGCAAACTTGTATTCGGTGCTGGAGCTGTACTTAGCCACACAGTCATAGGTGTAAAGTGAGTAGAGTAGGGGCTAAGCACACAGCCTTGTGGTACACCTGTGCTTATTGAGGTTGTGGGGGAGATGTTTTTGCCAATGCAAGCAGACTGGGGAAATGAATCTGCAAGTGAGGAAATCCAGGATCCAATTGCACAAGGGGGTATTGAGGCCCAAGACTTAGAGTTTACTAATTGGTTTTGAGGGGATGATTCAGAATCAGATCAGGTTTAATATCACTGGTAAATGTCGTGAAATTTGTTTTGTGGCAGCGGTAGAACGCAATACATAATAAAACTATAAATTACAATAAGAAATTATATAATATGAATGCACAATAGTACTAGAAAGTTTGTGAACCCTTTAGAATTTTCTCTATTTCTGCATAAATGTGATCTAAAATGGGATCAGGTCTTCATACAAATCCTAAAACACTTAAAGAGAACTCAAATAAATAAATAACACTAAAGCATTATACGTGTTCATTTATTTAGTGAGAGAAATGATCCAATATTGAATGTATTTAGTGGAAAAAGTATGTGAACTTTTGCTGTCAGTAACTGGTGTGACCCCCTTGTACAGCAATAACTTCAACATAATATTTCTGATAACTGTTGATCAGTTCTGCACACATTGGCTTGGAGGAATTTTAGGCCATTCCTCCTTACAAAACTGCTTCAACTCTGGGATGTTGGTGGGCTTCCTTGCATGAGCTGCTTGCTTCAGGTCCTTCCACAGCATTTCTATACAATTAAGGTCAGGACTTTGACTTGGCCATTCCAAAACATGAATTTTCTTCTTTTTAAACCATTTTGTTGTTGATCTACTCTTCTCTTTTAGATCATTGTCTTGTTGCATTATCCAACTTCTATTAAGCTTCAGGTGATAGACTGCTATCCTGACATTCTCCTGTAAAATGTCTTGATACAATTTTGAATTCAGTGTTCCTTCAATGATTGCAAGCTGTCCAGCCCTGAGGCAGCATAACAGCCCCAAACCATGATGCTCCTTCGACCATGATTCACAGTTGAGATGAGGTTTTGGTGTTGCTGTGCAGTGCAATGCCCTTTTCCTTCCAAACATAGCAATTTCTGCCAAGAAGTTCAACTTTTGACTCATCTGTCGACAGAACATTGTCCCAGAAGTATTGTGGAACATCCAGGTGGTCTGTTGCAAACTTGAGATGTGTAGCAATGTTCTTTTGGAGAACACTGTTCTTCCGTGGTGTCCTCACATGAACACCATTCTTTTTCAGTGATTTTCTTATACTGGACACATGAACATAGACTTTAGCAAGTTCTACAGATCTCTGTGGGTCTTTTGCTGTTACACTTGGGTTCTTTTTCACCTCTTTCAGCATTGCATGTTGTGCTCTTGGTGTGATCTTTGCAGGATGCCCACACCTAGAGAGAATAGCAACAGTACTGAATTTCTTCCATTCGTAGACGATTTCTCCTACTGGGGACTGATGAAGACTCATGTCTTTAGAAATGCTTTTGTCCCCTTTTCCAGCTTCATGCATGGTGCACATAAACAGATCTTTCTTGAGGAGAGCAGGCTCTGTCCGTAACCTGATTTTGTGTGCCTTTTTTATAGGGCAGGGCACCTCTGCAACCCACACATCCAATCTCATCTCATTGATTGGAACACCTGACTCCAAATAGCTTTTGTCGAAGGCATTACTCCCGAGCTTCACATACTTTTTCCAACAAATACATGTAGTTTCAATAAATAAATGAACAAGTATAATGTTATTGTGTTAATTATTTAATTGGGTTCTCTTTATCTAGTTTTAGGACTTATGTGAAGATAAGATCACATTTTAGGCCATATTTATGCAGAAAAAGAGAAAATTCTACAGGGTTCAGAAACTTTCTAGCACCACTGTGCATTATCACTGTCCAAGTAAAATGTCCAAGACAATCTCCTACACATTAGGCCTTACTGGGCTAGTGGGTCTGTATCTGTGGTGCTTGATGACTCTGTCCACCCCAGACAGAAGTGCTGGGGGGCTTGACATAGGAGCAAGTACAAGTCTGGCTTGGTGTGCACCATCTTCGGTTCCCCCTCCATAATACTGGGAAAAGAGCAGACAAAATATAAAGTCAGCTCAGTCTGGAGAACTTAAAAACCAGCAGAACAGCTTGCTTTCAATGCCTAATTCCATACATGTGGGTAAAGTGTGAGAATATTCTTCCTCAGCATTACTGAATCTGACAGTGTTCTTGTGATCACACATCAAATGGGTCCTTGTATTCCATCTAACACAAAATGCAGGTGGAACACAACGGGCCAGGCAGCAACTTTCACCCTGCCCTCAAATTTACCTGGTCCATTTCCGACACCTTTCTCTCCTTTCTTGATCTTTCTGTCTCCATCTCTGGAGACAGCTTATCTACTGATATCTACTATAAGCCTACAGACTCTCACAGCTACCTGGACTATTCCTCTTCCCACCTTGTCTCTTGCAAAAATGCGACTCCCTTCTCACAATTCCTCCGTCTCTGCCACATCTGCTCTCAGGATGAGGCTTTTCATTCCAGGACGAAGGAGATGTCTTCCTTTTTTAAACAAAGGGGCATCCCTTCTTCCACCATCAACTCTGCTCTCCAACACATCTCTCCCATTTCCCGCACATCTGCCCTCATCCCATCCGCCCGCCACCCCACTCGGGATAGGGTTCCCCTTGTCCTCCCCTATCACCCCACCAGCCTCCAAGTCCAACGTATAATTCTCCGTACCTTCCGCCACTTCCAATGGGATCCCACTACCAATCACATTTTTCCCTCTCCCACCCCCTTCTACTTTCTACAGGGATCACTCCCTACGCGACTTCCTTGTCCACTCGTCCCCCCCCCATCCCTTCCCACCGATCTCCCTCCTGGCACTTATCCTTGTAAACGGAACAAGTGCTACACCTGCCCTTACACTTCCTCCCTCACCACCATTCAGGGCCCCAGACCGTCCTTCCAGGTGAGGCGACACTTCACCTGTGAGTTGGCTGGTGTGGTATACTGCGTCCGGTGCTCCCGGTGTGGACTTTTATATATTGGTGAGACCTGACGCAGACTGGGAGACCGTTTCGCTGAACTCCTACACTCGGTCCACCAGAGAAAGCAGGATCTCCCAGTGGCCACACATTTTAATTCCACGTCCCATTCCCATTCTGATATGTCTATCCGTGGCCTCCTCTATTATCAAGATGAATCCATACTCAGGTTGGAGGAACAACACCTTGTATACCGGCTGGGTAGCCTCAAACCTGATGGCATGAACATTGACTTCTCTAACTTCCGTTAATGCCCCTCCTCCCCTTCTTACCCCCTCCCTAATATATTTAGTTGTTTGTTTTTTTTCTCTCTCTCTGCCTGTTCTCCATCTCCCTCTGGTGCTCCCCCCCATTGCTTTCTCCGGAGGCCTCCCGTCCCATGATCCTTTCCCATCTCCAACTCTGTATCACTTTTGCCAATCACCTTTCCAGCTCTTAGCTTCATCCCACCCCCTCCGGTCTTCTCCTATCATTTCGCATTTCCCCCTCCCCCCACTACTTTCAAATCTCTTAGTATCATTCCCTTCAGTTAGTCCTGACGAAGGGTCTCGGCCCGAAACTTCGACAGCGCTTCTCCCTATAGATGCTGCCTGGCCTGCTGTGTTCCACCAGCATTGTGTGTGTGTTGTTTGGCTTCTGGTAACAGTGACTTCCCAGTCCCATCTCCCTGAGGCATTAATTCTATCCACCTCATTTTTTGCTTTGTTTTACCAAAATATTCCAGCAATTTTCTGTTTGAATAAAGTTTCCATGAAACAATCTCTATACCATTTTTCACAACGCTATAGTAAATCACAAAGGATCTGGATATAATTCAGAATCACAATTGAGTTTGTTATCAGTGACGTATGTAGTGAATTTGGTATTACTGCTGTAAACACATTTTAGTGACAATTAAATTGACTGAGGTTCTGAATGATTTGAGGGAATTTATTATACAACAGTGCTTGGCCAATGAATACTTCAACAGTTACAGAAATTCTGCATGTTAGAAGTTACTTTCTTTGGTGAACTGGAAAGCAAAACTAATCACCAGTGTGAAGTAATTTCCATGGCCTTCCTTTCCTCCTCTCTACTGCTTCTTTCTGTACTTTCCTGCTGCCCTCTATCTTCAGGTGATAACTTACTGTCAAGCTTCACGCTGTTTTTCCAAATTGCTCTAATTGTAAGAAAATCCAATGAAAGGCTTTGCTTTACAAAGAAACTTACTTTCAACAATTGTTTTTAATAAGGGCAGCTGTGTCAGGTAACCTTGGGCAAAAATTATAAGCCCCAATTGAAGTGTAATATTAACAGTTATAAAAACAGGAAATGCAAGTTGGCTGCATCCTGCTAGGTTGCAGATCCACTGAGTATTTCTAGCATGGTCGGTTTTGATTTCAAAGTTCTAGCATTTGCAGTATTTCTGATTCATAATATTTGTAAAATACTCCAAACAAGTCATTCTGAATGATTTTGTTTCCTTTAAGACCTTCTGCATTTCACCACCATCAGTATATGCATCCATGACCCTTGTAATATGAGCTACTATTATCAATTCAAAAGTTAATAAGAATATGAATCTTCTATTTTATCATAATCTGTATACACATCCATTACAAATTTCCTATTCCTTTTTTATGATTTCTGCCAACATTTTCCATTTGGGTCCACCTTTATCACACATTCCTCCTTAGTGAGTGTCACTCTGCATACTTTGGTGAATGAAGTGCACAAGATTCTTTCCAGTAACTCTGATTTCAACCCAGTCTCACTAATAGCGATGTCATAATTCCGGGTGTTGATCCATGGTCTGAGCTCAAATGCCTTCCCACGATACTACTTGCATTGAAATATATTCAGCTCATGACACTAGTCAACCTCTTGAATCCTGACTTTGAGCTCTTACCACCATCTGCTTCCACAAACTCTCTGCTAACTGTTCTGGCACTCTGGTTCCCATCCCCTGCAACTCTAGTTTGAACAGTACATTGTGAGAATGTGAACTTTGTCTCATTTCTGCATTTTTTCCAGCGCAGCAACAGTTCATAAAGTAATTTTAACAAATGGGATAATTTAAAAAATTGTGGAGATTAAATCTGTTTTGTTCTTTTCCAATTGCTTGGAAAGGAATGGCTGTGAGAGTGGGAGGGTAAAATCACTCACAATTATACATGTAACAACAAATTAGAGAGGGCTTTCTTTCACCAATAAACAGTTTGCAAAAGCAAAACGTTAAGTAGTGAGAGGCCAGGCCAGTCATTAGATCTGTGGGGCAGAGTTGCAAATTATATTTTCTTGTTGAATCTTTCAAAAGGGATGAGTCACTTTAGTGCAGGAAGGAGATGACAAAGAATGAGAAAGTAAGTAGCTAACCATTGCATCTTCTCCGATTCCTGACATTTAATGCCACACTCTCTGTGGGTCTGATCATTTCATCCCACTGTCTAGCTGCAGGATACCACGCATCCCTCCTCTTTGAACATAGCTAAGGGGGTGGGGAGGGAGGGAGGGAGGGAGAAAAAAAAGGAAGCAAGTTTGGAAGCCTTAAGGAAAAGGCAGGAATGGTAAACTTTATGGAGATAGATGCTTAGAAGCATGAAAAGAAAAACACCCAAAGCAGCTTGAAGCATATTCAATGAGCCCAATGTTTATCTTCGTCCTGTGAGGGAAAACTAAACAGTGAGACCTACACCCTTGCCATTCCAACATGAAAGTTCTTTCCCAGTCTGTTTGTGTTTACAGTGGGATCTGTGCACGTTGCTACAATGACACTGACAGTTTCCCTTGGCTTCTGTTACAATACTGTTATGAAGGAGATATGCGCATGCAGGCTGAAGCTCATCTGCTAGCCCTCTCCTTAAACTCACAACCTACCAGATTCATGACTTCCTTGATTCCTGATAACCAGAAGCACAATGAAGTTTCAGCTTGGAGAAATGGAGGGTTAGCTTCTAGCTGAGGCATTTTATAATGAGCAAATAGTCTCTTTTCGAGCAGCGTTACCACTGATAGGTCAATAGTTTTGTAGTTTACTGTTTTCTCGAAAGTCGGAGTTCAGTTTATTGTCGTCTGTATACACAGCTGCAGTGGGAAACTTACTTTCAGCAACATCAGGGGCACGACATTCAGGAGTAAAATATAAATATTAATTATACAAAATGGTCCATTTCTTTCTCCATCTTCTTCAATATTTGGGTTTCATTTGCCACTACCCTCCAACCACAGAAAATGTTCCAGAATGGATTTTGGAAGAATAAGTTAGCTTGCTTGTTCTGACCATTACATTGTGTGTGGAAGTCAGGTTATTCACAGCTGAGGTAAACTATGAAGATCATTTCAGTAACTGGAGGATATTCAATGACATAACATCTTTTTGGAGCTTAATTGCTATTGGTCCATTGATTCTTTCACAAGGGACTGGTCAAATTCCCTACCAGTCACTGTTCCTTCTTTAACATGACGAAACACAATAACAAAATTAGACCAATGTTGGCAAAATGGAAGTCATGTTGCTGGGTTAATAAATTTGGTCAGATCCTGTTCAACATTTATATGCTCAACAGTCAGCAAGTTTGTTTTTTAAACAAGAAGCTGATGCTGGAATCTTTATTTAAAAGCTGCTTTTGAATTTGAAGTTTTCATTAAACTCCATTTCCTCCATAAACTCCATTTCATTTCACAGTTTTCACTGTGCATATGTTTTTTTCCTTTTAAAAAGAACTTTATTATTTCAACAACAAAGCAGATGTTGGAAATAATGCATAAAAAGCTGTAAATGGTTGAAATCTGTAATGTTGACGATACTCAGCGGCTCAGACAAAGTCTGTGGAGGGTTCATATCAGTCAGAGAAGCTGAGCTAATGTTTCAGGTCAATGAGTTTTCACCTAATGCATTGTTTCCTCTGTAAACTGTCCCTCCATAGACTATCCCTCTATTGACGGTCCCTCTATAGACTGTGCCTGAGCTGTTGAATATCCCCAGCACTTCAGCTTTACAGCATCAGGAATTTTTTAATGCTTTTTTATGATTGTTGTTGGAAGTCATTTAAGGTTTTGAAGCAAAATTTGAATGATTTATTTCAGACTGAGAAAACAAAGAAGGAAAAGAAGCACTCATCCAGTGCAGGATCCAGTGCCACGTCCACGTTTAGAAGATCTCAATCTCCAGCGAACATGTCCAAAAGGTCATTGTCACCGGCAGTGAAGTAAGTTGAATCAAAATTGGCATGCTGTTCAGCCCAGTGCTAACCTTTGCACACCTTTGTCAAAGACTAAAAGGGTTCAAATCCCTCTCCAGCTGGTCCCTCAGAGAGGAGGCAAACCTTCCCTTAACTACCTCCTGGTAGTGGTGACCAAACCTCATCCCACCTACCCATGGCAACAGTGTTATCACATCATTCCAAGTTAGATGTAAAGTGCAGTGCAGGTAGAGAAATGAGGAGTTTGGCCACAGTAGGATAGATTTGGAAATGCAGAGATCCGGACAAGAGTTTGATAACAGTGTGATAGAAGCCGTCCTTGAGCTTGATGATATGTGTATCTTCTGCCCGTAGGGAGTTGTGGGGGGGTGGGGTGAAGGAAGAATGCCGGAGGGTGGGAGGTGTCCTGGTTTATACTGCCTGTTTTCCTGAGGCAATGGGCGGAGTCAATGGAAAGGAAACTGGTTTTCATGATGACTAGCCTATATTCATAACCTCCGCAGTTTCTTACCGTCTTGGGCAGAACAGTGACCATACCAAGTTGGGATGTGTCCAGACAGGGTGCATTGGTTAAAAAATACATTTATTTATCTATTGAGATGCAGTGTGGGGTTGGCCTTTCCAGCCCTTTGAGCCTCGCCACCTAGCAACTCCTGATTTAACCCTCGCCTAATCATGGGACAGTTTAAATTAACAATTAACCTACCAATGGGTATGTGTCTGGACTGTAGGAGGAAACCATGCAGTCACAGGGGCGATATACAAACGCCTTACAGAGAGTGGTGGGAATTGAACCCGGGTCACTGGTACTGTAAAGCGTTGTGCTAACCACTACACTACCGTGCGATGGGAATTGAACCCGGGTCACTGGTACTGTAAAGCGTTGTGCTAACCACTACACTACCGTACGATGGGAATTGAACCCAAGTCGCTGGTACTGTAAAGCGTTGTGCTAACCACTACACTACCGTGCGATGTGAATTGAACCCAAGTCACTGGTACTGTAAAGCGTTGTGCTAACCACTACACTACCGTGTGATGGGAATTGAACCCAAGTCGCTGGTACTGTAAAGCATTGTGCTAACCACTACACTACCGTGCGATGGGAATTGAACCCGGGTCGCTGGTACTGTAAAGCGTTGTGCTAACCACTACACTACCGTGCGATGGGAATTGAACCCGGGTCGCTGGTACTGTAAAGCGTTGTGCTAACCACTACACTACCGTGCGATGGGAATTGAACCCGGGTCGCTGGTACTGTAAAGCGTTGTGCTAACCACTACACTACCGTGCGATGGGAATTGAACCCAAGTCGCTGGTACTGTAAAGCGTTGTGCTAACCACTACACTACCGTGCGATGGGAATTGAACCCAAGTCGCTGGTACTGTAAAGCGTTGTGCTAACCACTACACTACCGTGCGATGGGAATTGAACCCAAGTCGCTGGTACTGTAAAGCGTTGTGCTAACCACTACATGACAGTACTGCCCAGTTGGTAAAAGTCAACAGGGACATGCTGAAATTCCTTAGCCTAGTGAAGAAGCAGAGGTGCTGTTGTTTTTTGCCCATAGCATCTGTGTATTTGGATCAGGACAGATTGTTAGTGATTTGATCCTGAAACTTTCTCTCATTGGGGTGTGTACTCCACCCAGCATTCCAAAGTAAGTTACCAGCTCTTTTGTTGACATTGAGGGAAAGATTGTTGTCATGACACACGCATCACTAGGTTGTCTCTTTTTTGTACTGCACTTCATCATGGTTTGACATCTGCAAAATTTTAGATAGAAGGATGTTGGATCAGAGATCAACTGTCTTTCATTTGAAAGGTGGTTTCTCAAATTCCTCCTGGTTGTACTGAAGTGGGAACTTTAGGATTGGTTGGTTTACAAGTGAGAGTGATCACCTGACATCTTCAAAATTTAAATAGGTTAACTGCAGCAATTATTTTACAGCGATTTTCATCAATGTAACTGCTTAGGTATTTGTTGATATACTTGCTGATTTCCAATAATGCCAGTATTTTGTCTTATGATGTTCATAAATGCTGGTATTGACTGCTTTACTGGGATCCCTTGGTATGGGCACCAGATAGAGTAATATACTCCAGCACTTTGTCACAAATGCATTAAGTGCGTGCAGAGATTTAATATTGCTGAAGAGTTGTTGCTTTGTTTTCTGCAGGCACGGTTCAAAAGTTCGGACTCAGTCACACAGCTCTTCCAAAGAGTTCCCAACATCTCCAACCTCCAGTGGGAAGTCCTCCCCCATGAGAAGACGGCCGTCTTCTAACAATGTTGCAGAGAGTGGGAAAAAGAGCAGAGAGAAGGGGGAAGTAGCTCGGCAGAAATCCGAGGAGGCAGAGCAAGCTGAGGGTGATACTCCTTCTGTGACAACTCCAGTGAAAGAGCACGAGAGGAAAAAAGCAGCTGTGGGTGAAGGCAAGTAGAACAACTACCTGCATTTGTATAGCACCTTTAATGCAGTGCAACATCCCAAATGTCCAGCCAGAAGTGCATCTATAAGGACTGGCCTTTGAAGTGAGATGGGAGTTAAGTAAGGGGAGCTGAAGGTTGTGGTGCAAATAAAGGAAAGAAATGAGCAACAGAGGTGTTGGGAAGTTGTGGGAATAGGTAGAATAATGAGTTCTTCATTTTTTCAAGATCTAGCCATGGAAAAGCTAGCATATATTGCACATCCCCAATTGGCCTTGATAAAAGTGGTCATTTCAGAGGACCCCACTACCAAGCACATCTTTTCCTCCCCCCCCCACCTTCTGCTTTCCGCAGGGATCGCTCCCTACGCGACTCCCTTGTCCATTTGTCCCCCCTATCCCTTCCCACCGATCTCCCTCCTGGCACTTATCCTTGTAAACGGAACAAGTGCTACACCTGCCCTTACACTTCCTCCCTCACCACCATTCAGGGCCCCAGACAGTCCTTCCAGGTGAGGTGACACTTCACCTGTGAGTCGGCTGGTGTGGTATACTGCGTCCGGTGCTCCTGGTGTGGCCTTTTATATATTGGTGAGACCGGACGCAGACTGGGAGACCATTTCGCTGAACACCTACGCTCGGTCCACCAGAGAAAGCAGGATCTCCCAGTGGCCACACATTTTAATTCCACATCCCATTCCCATTCTGATATGTCTATCCATGGCCTCCTCTACTGTCAAAATGAATCCAAACTCAGGTTGGAGGAACAACACCTTATATACCGGCTAGGTAGCCTCCAACCTGATGGCATGAACATTGACTTCTCTAACTTCCGTTAATGCCCCTCCTCCCCTTCTTACTCCATCCCTGACATATTCAGTTCTTTTTTATCTCTCTCTCTGCCCATCACTCTGCCTGTTCTCCATCTCCCTCAGGTGCTCCCTCCTCCCCCTTTCTTTCTCCCGAGGCCTCCTTTCCCTTTTCCAGCTCTGTATCACTTTTGCCAATCACCTTTCCAACTCTTAGCTTCATCCCACCTCCTCTGGTCTTCTGCTATCATTTCGCATTTCCCCCTCCCCCCACTACTTTCAAATCTCTTACTATCTCTCCTTTCAGTTAGTCCTGACGAAGGGTCTCGGCCCAAAACGTCGACAGTGCTTCTCCCTATAGATGCTGCCTGGCCCACTGCATTCCACCAGCATTTTGTGTGTGTCATTTCAGGGGAGATTGTTCGGAGTTAATCACAATGTTGTGGGCCTACAGTCACACGGAGAGTGGGTAAGGAAGGGAGATTGTTCGGAGTTAATCAAAATGTTGTGGGCCTGCAGTCACACGGAGAGTGGGTAAGGAAGGGAGATTGTTCAGAGTTAATCACAATGTTGTGGGCCTGCAGTCACACAGAGAGTGGGTAAGGAAGGGAGATTTCCTTCATGAACTATTTCTGTCTGGGATTTTGCGACAATGCATCATCTGATTACTCATGGCTAGGGTATCCCCAGCTACTGTGGTGGCATTTGAACCCAGGTCTCTGGATTATTAGTCCAGATGTCTGCTGATCATCATCATATTCCTCAGTGCTACTTTGCCAATTTGAGGATGGAAGGATTTTGGATGCCGGATTAGAGGATGTTTTTGATGGCTGGACAGGTCATACTGTTGGGTGCTGCTGATATGAAATAGTATGCATTTTAAAACACAGAATGAAAAGCTTCACTTCTAGCTGACTGAGCAATGTAGTCCTGGTCCAGCAAGAACACAGTGTGTATTTCTGTGACTTTAAACCAACTAGAACACTTTCTAGTTTTCAACTTTATAATCAATACAACACAGAACATAGAACAGCACTGGAGTGGACTTGTATCTCACAATTTCTAAACAACTACACGATCCATATCCATCCATTCTCCTGGTTACACGATCCATATATAGAACATAGAATAGTACAGCACATTACAGGCCCTTCGGCCCACAATGTTGTGCCGACCCTCAAATCCTGCCTCCCACATAACCCCACACCTTAAATTCCTCCATATACCTGTCTATATTCCTGATATCCATCCATTCCCCCAGTTACACGTTCCGTATCCGTCCATTCCCCCAGTTACACGTTCCATATCCGTCCATTCCCCCAGTTACACGTTCCATATCTCTCCATTCCCCCAGTTACACGATCCATATCCATCCATTCCCCCCAGTTACACAATCCATATCTGTCAAAATCTCCCAGTTACACGATCCATATCCGTCCATTCCCCCAGTTACACGATCCATATCCATCCATTCTCCCAGTTACACAATCCATAACCATCCATTCTCCCCAGTTACACAATCCATATCTGTCAAAATCTCCCAGTTACACAATCCATATCCATCCATTCCCCCAGTTACACGATCCATATCCGTCCATTATCCGAGTTACACGATCCATATCCGTCCATTCCCCCCAGTTACACGTTCCATATCCGTCCATTCCCCCAGTTAAACGATCCATATCCGTCCATTCTCCCAACTATACAATCCATATCCATCCATTTCCTCCAGTTACACGATCCATATCCGTCCATTCTCCCAGTTACACGATCCATATCCGTCCATTTCCCCCAGTTACACGATCCATATCCGTCCATTCTCCCAGTTACACGATCCATATCCGTCCATTCTCCCAGTTACACGATCCATATCCGTCCATTCTCCCAGTTACACGATCCATATCCGTCCATTCCCCCAGTTACACGTTCCACATCCGTCCATTCTCCCAGTTACACAATCCATATCTGTCAAAATCTCCCAGTTACACGATCCATATCCGTCCATTATCCGAGTTACATGATCCATATCCGTCCATTCTCCCCAGTTACACGTTCCATATCCGTCCATTCCCCCAGTTAAACGATCCATATCCGTCCATTCTCCCAACTATACAATCCATATCCATCCATTTCCTCCAGTTACACGATCCATATCCGTCCATTCTCCCAGTTACACGATCCATATCCGTCCATTTCCCCCAGTTACACGATCCATATCCGTCCATTCTCCCAGTTACACGATCCATATCCGTCCATTCTCCCAGTTACACGATCCATATCCGTCCATTCTCCCAGTTACACGATCCATATCCGTCCATTCCCCCAGTTACACGTTCCACATCCGTCCATTCTCCCAGTTACACGATCCATATCTGTCAAAATCTCCCAGTTACACAATCCATATCTGTCAAAATCTCCCAGTTACACGATCCATATCCGTCCATTATCTGAGTTACACGATCCATATCCGTCCATTATCCGAGTTACATGATCCATATCCGTCCATTCTCCCCAGTTACACGTTCCATATCCGTCCATTTCCCCCAGTTACATGATCCATATCCATCCATTCTCCCAGTTACACGATCCATATCCGTCCATTTCCCCCAGTTACACGATCCATATCCATCCATTCTCCCAGTTACATGATCCATATCCGTCCATTCTCCCAGTTATGCTATCCATATCCGTCCATTTCCGCAGTTACATGATCCATAACCATCCATTCCCCCCAGTTACACGATCTATATCTGTCAAAATCTCCCCAGTTACATGATCCATATCCGTCTATTCCCCCAGTTAAAATGTTCCATATCCGTCCATTCTCCCAGTTACATGATCCATAACCATCCATTTCCCCCAGTTACACAATCCATATCTGTCAAAATCTCCCCAGTTACACGATCCATATCCGTCCATTCTCCCAGTTACACGATCCATATCCATCCATTCTCCCAGTTACATGATCCATAACCGTCCATTCCCCCCAGTTACATGATCCATATCCGTCCATTTCCCCCATTTACACGATCCATGTCCATCCATTCTCCGTTACACGATCCATATCCGTCCGTTCTCCCAGTTATACTATCCATATCCGTCCATTTCCGCAGTTACACGATCCATATCCATCCAATGTCTCCATGAACTAAATCCCAATATTCTGAAAAACAGGAAAACGATAGCTGAACAGATTGTTGGGGCACTAGAAATGATTTTTCAAGAATCCATACATTTTGTAAGGGTTCTGGAGAACTGGAAAGTCCTAAATGGTGCTCCAATTTTTAAGAACGGAGCGAGCCAAAATACGGGAATTTACAGGCCACATACCCTGAATTTATCAATTTCTAGGATGTTGGAATCCATTGCTATAGATGAGGTTTTAAGGTACTTGGTAAAATAAGCCCAAATCATAAGGTTTTCTTGAGGGGAAGTCTTGCTTGACAAATCTATTGGAATCCTTTGAGGATAGACAAAGGAGAATCACTGGATGTTGTTTACTTGGATTTTCAGAAGGCCTTTTACAAGGTGCCGCACATGAGGCTGCTGAACAGAATAAGAGTCCTTGGCATTACAGGAATAATACTAACATAGATATAAGATTACTTGTCTGGCAGGAAGCAAAGAATGGGAATAAAGGCATCCTTTCTGGTTGGCTGCTGATGTTCTGCAGGGTTGGTGTTGGGAACTTCTTATTTTTGGGTTATATGTCAGTGATCTGGGTGAAGCAATTGATGGCTTTGTGGCCAGGTTTGTGGATGATAAAAAGAGGAAGTGGAGAGGGTGGGAGGTGGTAGCATTGAGGAGGCAGAAAGTCTGCAGACAGATTAGGAGAATGGGCAAAGAAGAGGCAGATTGAATATAGTGTTGGAAGTGTATGGTCATGTACTTTGGCAGAAGGAATAAAGGCATAGACTATTTTCTGCATGATGCCAGAAGACTGGAAATTAGCAGATATCACTCCATTCCTTAAGAAAGGAGGAAGGTAGCAGAAAGGAAATAAAAGACCAGTTAGCCTGACCTCAGTGGTTGGGAAGATGTTGGAGTCGGATGCTGAGGATGATGTTATGGAGTACTTGGTGACACAGGACAAGATAGGACAAAGTCAGCCCCATTTCCTTAAGGGAAAATCTTGCCCGATGAACCTGTTGGAGTTCTTTGAGGAGATTACACACCGGATAGATAAAGGGAATGCAGTAGATGTTGTATAGTTGGACTATTAGAAGGCCTTTGACAAGGTGCCACACATGAGGCTGCTTACCAAGTTAAGAGCCCATGGTATTATAGGAAAGTTACTGACATAGTTAGAGAATTTGCTGATTGGTAGGAGGCAGCGAGTGGGATTAAAAGGATCCTATTCTGGTTGGCTGCCAGTGACTAGTGGTGTTCCGCAGGGGTTGGTGTTGGGACTTTCCTTTTTATGCTGTATGTAAATGATTTAGATGATGGAACAGATGAATTTGTTGCCAAGTTTGTAGATGATACGAAGATTGGTGAAGGTGCAGGTAGTGTTGAGGAAACAGAAGGACTTAGACAGATTAGGAGAATGGGCAAGAAGTTGGAAAATGAAATGCAATGTTGGATAATCCATGGTCTTGCACTTTGGCAGACTATTTTCTAAATGGGGAGAAAATCCAAAAATCTGAGATGCCAAAGGTCTTGGGAGTCCTTGTGCAGAATTCCATAAAGGTTAACTTGCAGGTAGAGTCAGTGGTGAGGAAGGCAAATGCAATATTAGCATTCAGTTCAAGAGGTTTGGAATACAAGAGCAGGGATGTGATGCTGAAGCTTTATAAGGCAGTGGTGAGGCCTCACCTTGAGTATTATGAACAGTTCTGGCTCCTCATCTAAGAAAAGATGTGCGGGCATTGGAGAGGGTTCAGAGGAGGTTCACTCATGTGATTCCTGGAATGAAAGGGTTATCATGCGAGGTATGTTCGATGGCTGTGTAACTGTACTCACTGGAATTTATAAGGATGAGGAGGATCTCATTGAAACCTTTCAAATATTGAAAGGGCTAGACAGAGTAGATGTAGGAAGGATGTATCCCATGGTGGGGGATTCGAGGACAAGAGGGCATATCTTCAGGATAGAGGGTGTCCATTTAAAACAGAGATGCAGAGAAATTTCTTTAGCCGGGGGTTGGTGAGTTTGTGGAATTTGTAACCACAGGCAGCTGTAGAGGCCAGGTCATTGGGCCAGGCAGAGTTTGATAGGTTCTTGATTGGACATGGCATCAAAGGTTACAGGGCAAAGGCTGGGGAGTGGGGCTGAGGAGGGGAAAAAAGGATCAGCCATGATTAAGTGGCAGAGCAGACTCGATGGGCGAAATGGCCTAAATATGCTCCTATGTCTTATGGTCTAATTTTTTTAGCCAGAGGGTGGTGAATCCATGAAATTCATTGCCACTGAGGGTTGTGGAGGCCAAGTAACTGGGTATATTTAAAGTGGAGGTTGATAGGTTCTGGATTAGTAAGGACATCAAAAGTTTGGGAAGAAGGCAGGAGAATGGGGTTGAGAGGGATAATAAATCAGCCATGGTGGAATGGTGGTGCAGAGTCATTGGGCTAAATGGCCTAATTCTGCTCCTCAGTTTTATCATCTTATTTAGCTAAATATCTAAACCATCCTACCTGCTTGCATCCTAACCTGGTATGGAAACATCTCTGCCCAGGACTGCAAGAAACTGCAGAGACCGTGGACTCAGCTCAGTGCTTCCTGAAAGCCAGGACTCTTGGTAAAACAGGCAACATAATCAAAGGCACCCCCCACCCCCAGAACATTCCCTCCTCCTTGTCCTAATCTACACACAGTATAATGGCTTTACTGACTGACCTGTTATTCTCTTCCAGACACATCCAATACAAAGACCATGGCAGGAACTACTGATCCGGAGGAAGCAGCCAAGCTTCTAGCAGAAAGACGAAGACTTGCACGACTGCAGAAGGAGAAAGAAGAGCAGGAGCGGCAAGAGCAGGAAGAAGCTGAGAGGTAGTGAGCATGCTCCAACTGATGCATGTTATCTTCTTTCTTCCTGAAGTCCTAAAGCTTTGCATTGTGTGTTGTGTTTAATCTGCTAACACGCCAAGGTATTTCAGGGATGTACAGTTAATCAAATACAACACATGAGGAGATATTGGGGCAGATGGTAAAAAGCTTGACGCATATTGATTTAATAGAGAAAATAGTGAGAGACAAAGTAGATTCCAGAGCTCAAAAGTACAACTATTAACTTTAAAACAGGTCAAGAGGCCAGAATTGAGACCTAGGGTTGCTCATGGCCGGAGTGTTAACTACAGAGCTGGGGAAGGGGTGAGATCTCAGAGAGGATTGAAAACGATCATTGTTTCCACTCTGGTGCCTGCACTCTGCCATTACAAATTGCCCTGCCTTCTTTGATTGCTAAATGGCACCAGCAACCAACATGACTAGTGGCGACAGTTCATAAACTACTTACTCTTTTAAATACACTTCTACAGCCAACTGGTGTCTGACAGGAGCCTGTAAACTTCTACAGCTAATCTGTGTGTGACAGGAGCCTGTAAACTTCTACAGATGATTCGTGTGTGACAGGAGCCTGTAAACTTCTACAGCTAATCCGTGTGTGACAGGAGCCTGTAAACTTCTACAGATGATCCGTGTGTGACAGGAGCCTGTAAACTTCTACAGCTAATCTGTGTCTGACAGGAGCCTGTAAACTTCTACAGATGATTCGTGTGTGATTGGAGCCTGTAAACTTCTACAGATGATCCGTGTATGACAGGAGCCTGTAAACTTCTACAGATGATTCGTGTGTGACAGGAGCCTGTAAACTTCTACAGCTAATCTGTGTCTGACAGGAGCCTGTAAACTTCTACAGATGATTCATGTGTGATTGGAGCCTGTAAACTTCTACAGATGATCCGTGTGTGACAGGAGCCTGTAAACTTCTACAGATGATTCGTGTGTGACAGGAGCTGTAAACTTCTACAGATGATCCGTGTGTGACAGGAGCCTGTAAACTTCTACAGCTAATCCGTGTGTGACAGGAGTCTGTAAACTTCTACAGATGATCCGTGTGTGACAGGAGCCTGTAAACTTCTACAGCTAATCCATGGGTGACAGGAGCCTGTAAACTTCTACAGCTAATCTGTGTCTGACAGGAGCCTGTAAACTTCTACAGCTAATCCGTGTGTGATTGGAGCCTGTAAACTTCTACAGCTAATCCGTGTGTGACAGGAGTCTGTAAACTTCTACAGCTAATCCGTGTGTGACAGGAGCCTGTAAACTTCTACAGCTAATCCGTGTGTGACAGGAGCCTGTAAACTTCTACAGCTAATCTGTGTCTGACAGGAGCCTGTAAACTTCTACAGATGATTTGTGTGTGATTGGAGTCTGTAAACTTCTACAGCTAATCCGTGTGTGATTGGAGCCTGTAATTTACACTTCGATAATCTGCCTTTGGCTTTGATCTGGTGCTTTGGCTGTCTCCGAGGGAATTTGACATGATTGAGAACAGAATATGCCTCATGGGGAGGGTGAATCCATGATCTATTACTCACCAATGTTGCCAATTAAGATGTCGAACAAGATTGAAATCAAGGAGGACGAGACTGGAAGGTGAGCAAGATGTTCAGCTCTGTCTGCCAGCTTTTGACGGGCCACTCTCTGCCAGAGGAAGTCTTGGGCAAGGCTTGATTGAACTAATTTTTAGGGGACTGCAGTTCATGTTAAATGTGCATCGGATTTCCAGTTACTCCTTTTTTAATTGCTGCTTTGCATGATTTTGATCAGGGCTGGCTCTACCACCAGCAGTCAATGAAAAACACAGCACTAAATCGAACTGTGAACTGATCTAGACTGAATCAGGATCAGGTTTAATCTGACCAGCATGACTTGTGAAATTGTTGCTATGTGGCAGCAGTACATTGCAATACATAATCATAAAAACTGTGAAATTATATGTATTAGTTAAACATATAGTGCAAAAAAAAATGAGGTAATGTTCATGAGTTTGAGGGTATATCCTAGGTCAGGGGTGGCCAACCTTTTACATTCTGTACGTCAATTTTTTCACTCACGAGTTTAGATGTGCCATACAACACTTGTACCCCCATTCAATTCTTGTAAAAATATGTTAATATAGAACTCTTGCGTGAAAAAGTTGACACATGGAATATAAAAGGTTGGCCACCCCTGCCCGAGATGATGGTGATCCTTAATCGTAATGTCGTGTTGCCTGTTTGAGGCAGTGATCTTTGAAGATGCTACGGAGGCTAATGCTCATGATGGAGCTGACTAATTGTACAACTCTGCAGCTTCTTTCGATCCTGTGCAGTCACCCCATCCCCTCCCAATACCAGACAGTGATGCAGCCATTTAGAATGCTTACGGTACATCTGTAGAAACCTGCGAGTCTTTGGTGACATACCTAACCTTCTCAAACTCCAAACGAGTATAACCACTGTCATCCCTTCTTTATAGCTGCATCCAGATATCAGACCCAGGATAGATCCTCGGAGACACTGACACCCAGGAGTTTGACATTGCTCACCCTTTCCACTTCTGATTCCCCCTATGAGGACAGATGTGTGTCCCCTCATCTTTCCTTTTCTGAAGTCCACAATCAATTCTTTGATCTTACTGACATTTAGAGCAAGGTTGTTGCTGTGACCAGCTTATCTCACTCCTGGACGCCTTCTTGTTTCCATCTGAAATTCTGCGAACAATCGTGTTGTCAGCAGATTTATAGATGCCATTTAAGCTGTGTCTAGTGATGCAATCATGGGTGTAGAGAGAGCAGAGCAGTGGGCTAAACACCCTCCTTGAGGTGGAGATGTTATTTCCCATCTGCACAGACGGTGGTCTCTCAGTGATGAAGTCAAGGACCCAGCTGCACAGGGAGGTACAGAGGCCCAGACAGAACATTCTTTGACTGTTCCAAGGATTCTGCAGTTTGATGTTTAATATTCTATGTGTTATTCGATTATTTTTTTGCCATTTGCGCGACTGGTTCTGTTTTTGCCTATTGGTTATCTGATGTTTTTTGTTTGAACGAGTACTATAGTGTTTTATTTTGTTCCATGGCTGTCTGTGGGAAGATGAATCTCAGGGTTGAAAAATGCAAACATACTTTGATAATAAATTTACCTTGAACTTTGAAACTGTGACCTCTCTATTAACTGGAAGGACAAGTTGTAGGTGCAGCAAAGCACCAGCACCTGCACGTTTCTCATTACCTGGGCTGACAAAATAACTCTGTTCTTTGATCATCTTTGGTTCCAAGTCATGGAATTCCCTATCTAATAAGATCCTGATGGGGTAGAGATTCATCTCTACCAAAGGAGTTGTTAGGTGCTCCTTCCCTCTGCTAGCCTGTAGGACACCCTTGGGGAAGGTGTAGCTCCTGCTTAGCCCCGATCAGAGTCATGTGAAGCCATGGGAGCAGGTGGTGGATGGTCATATGAGCAGCTCGTGCATATCACAAGTCCTGGTTATGAGACCACCGACACCAGGCAGACCGTCTCTGAGGAGTATTGATAATGGCTGGGGTCACCGTCTTGTAAAGACACTGCCCAGAAGGTAAGGGAAAACTACTTGTGTAGAAAAATTTGCCAAGAACTATCATGGTCATGAAAAGACCGTGATCGCCCACGTCATATGACATGGCACATAATGATGATCATTAACGTCAATCTCATTTCAAGCAGCTGCACCATCATTACTTCAGGAGTTGGGCAGTAAGCACACTTTGCAAAAAATATACATATCCCAAATATAAATTTGAACAACAGTGGAAGGGAGTAAAGGGAGTAGCTTTTGTCTTGCTGTGTATAATTCTGCTCATCCTGTGGTGGGTGGCAGGGAGTTTTCCTGTTGTTATTTTGTTTTGTTGCCGCTGTTGTGTTGTTGTTGCAGGCTGCCACCAGCACTTTCTTAGGTTGTGCTGGTTGTTAAGGCTGCATCTGTTCACTGTATGTTTCAATATACATGTGAGGAAATGAATCTTTCTTTATCAATCTTTTTATTAGTTAAATAAAAAAGTACATATATCTATAAACAAGAGGAGAATTATCACAAATATCTATATCAATAACAGTTCAATCAAAAGGAAAAATAAACATTATCAAGATCAAACATAGTATTAATCTAATAGTACATAATAAAGAGAAAGATCCTTGATTCTCCTCTTATCCATAAAAAGAAAAAAAAGATTAGAAACTTTTATAATTGAAATATACAGGGTAAAAACCCAAAACACAAAAAAAATGAAAAGGAAAGAACTGGGCAGCTCAAACTAAAAGTGAAAGCAAGAAAAAACAAGGAAAAACTTTCTGATCAAATCCAAAACTTCAAAAAGGTAACTGGAAGGGCCATAAGTCAGAGCATATGAAAATATTGAATAAAAGGTTGCCAAATTTCCTCAAATTTAGAGGATGTATCAAATGTCCGACTTCTTATTTTCTCTAAACTTAAACAGGACATAATGGAGGTAAGCCAATAAATAACAGTAGGTGGATTAGAATCCTTCCATTTTAAAAAATGACTCTCCTAGCCAATAAAGTTGTAAAAGCTATCATCCGTTGAGCGGAAACAGGAATATCTCCTGCTTCCAATGGAATGATCCGAAAAATTGCTGTAAGTAAATTCGGTTGTAGGTCCAAACTCAGAACCTTAGATAAAGTTTTAAAGACTTCTTTCCAAAAATTATTTAACTTGATACAGGACCAGAACATATGTGTTTAAGTAATCACCTCAACATTACACCTATCACAAATAAGATTAATATTAGAAAAAATACAGGATAATTTGTCCTTTGACAGATGCGCCTGATGCACTACCTTGAACTGTATCAAGGAATGACGAGCAGAAATAGAAGAAGTGTTTACCAAATAAATTTTTTTATCCCATTGATTATCTGAAAGAGACTTACAAAACTCCAATTCCCACGCAGCTTTAATTTTATCATTAGTTAACATATGCAAATTCAATAACCATTTATAAATTATAGCCATCAGTCCTTTTTGAAATGGTTTAACCTGAAAAAGAGTATCAATAATATTGGGCGAGTAAGCCAAGGGGAAATCTGGCAGTAAATTATGTAGAAAATTTCTAATTTGCAAATATCTAAAAAAGTGTACATTAGATAGGTCATATTTATCCACTGAGTGAAAGACAGACAATTACCCATGAACAAATCTAAAAAAGTTACTATTCCTTTGGCTTTCCAAATTGAAAGGGTCTGATCAAAAATGGAAGGTTTAAAAAAGTAATTAAGATGGATTTTACTAGAAAAAACAAAATTATTAAAGTCAAAGGATCTATGAAATTGAAACCAAATTCTTAATGTATGTTTAAAAATAGGATTAAAATCTTGACTGTCGATCTTAGAAAGCAAAAAAGGAAGAGGAGCTCCCAATAAAGAAGCCAAAGAATACCCCTTCACCGAGTTTTTCTCCAAATCCACCCATAAGGGACAATCATGTATGTCTGAAAAATGAATCCAAAAAGAAATACAACGAATATTAATTGTCCAATAATACAATCTAAAATTTGGCAAAGCCATACCACCAAACTTTTTAAATTTCTGCAATAAAAGTTTACTCAATCTAGGAATTTTATTATTCCAAATAAAAGATAAAATTTTTAGAGTCAATTCTATCAAAAGAGAGTTTAGGAACAAAAGAGGGGATTGCTTGAACTATATATATATATATAAAACTTCAGTAACACTATCATTTTAATAGCATTAATACAGCCAATTAATGATAATGTCATAGGAGACCATTTAGCTATTACTTGCTGCATATACTCAATTAATGGAAGAAAGTTATATTTATACAGGACATTAAAATTTTTGGTAATTTTAATTCCGAGATAAGTGAAGTTATTTTTAGCAATACTAAAAGGAAGTTGGTCATATTGATCAAAATAATTATTAATAGGAAATAACTCACTTTTATGCAAATTTAATTTATATCCAGAAAAACTACTAAATTCAGAAAAAGATAGATAACAAAGCAGGAATGGATTTCTTAGGATCTGAAATATAAACTAGCAAATCATCTGCATACAATGAAACCTTATGCACTTTATCACCTCTCTTAATACCTAAAACCTCATTGGAGTCCCGAAGAGCAATAGTAAGAGGTTCTAGAGCCAGGTTGAATAACAACGGGCTAAGAGGGCAACCCTGCTGGGTACCTCTATATAACCTAAAATAAGATTTTTGATTATTAGTTATAACTGCCACCAAAGGGGCTTGATAAATCAATTTAATTCAAGAAATAAAGCATGGACCAAAGTTAAATCTTACTAAAACCTGAAATAAATAGGGCCACTCTACCCTATCAAAGGTTTTCTCTGCATCAAGAGAAACAACACATTCAAATTCTTTAGATGGAGAGAAATGGATAATATTCAGTAACCTCCGAATATTAAAATATGAATATCTATTCTTAATAAATCCAGTTTGATCCTTAGAAATAACCTTAGGTAAATCATTCTCAAGCCCATTAGCAAAATCTTAGGAAGAATTTTAGAATCAACATTTAATAAAGAAATTGGTCAATAAGAGGCACATTCAAATAAATCTTTTCAATTTTTAGGAATTAGTGAAATTGATGCCTCATAAAATGTTTTTGGGAGGGTCCCAGGAGATAAAGATTCAGTGAAAATTTGGCATAAATGAGGTGTGACTATGCATAAGCGTCTTAAAAAATTCTACCGTGAATCCATCCGGTCCTGGAGCTTTACCTGATTGAAAAGAAGATATACTATTTTCATACTTAAGATATCTTACTATTTCCTCTCGATTAATGGGTGCTTCTAAAGTATTCATATCTTGGGTAGAAATTTGAGGTATATTCAATCTTTGCAGAAATTCATTCATAGAATTAGCGTTGTCAGGAAAATCAGATTTATAAAGATTAAAGTAAAAGTCCAAAAAAACCTTATTAATTTCCTGAGAATCGGAAATCTGACAGTTCTGTCAGATCTTCACACTTTCAAAATCTGCCTTCTAGCCGTAGTTGCTTTGAGTTGAGCAGCTAACAGTTTACCTAATTTATCTCATATAATATATATATATATATATATATAAATGACTTTTCGATTTCAAAAGTTGCTGCTCAATGGAATAAATCAGTAGCAAGTCATGCTGCGTTTGAAGTTTCACCCTTTCCTTATATAAATCTTAAGTAGGTGATACTGAATAAACTTTATCTATTTCTTTAATCCTGTTAGTAAACACTAGAAGCTCTGCTTTAGTTTTCCTTCTTAAAGCTGCTATGAAATTATATGTCCCTTAAGAAAAGATTTCATCGTATCCCAAATAACCAAATTTGACATACCCTCAGTTGCATTTAATTCAAAAAAATAAAGAGATTTGCTCTTTTATAAAACTTAAAAATGTTGAGTCATGGAGCAATACAGCATTAAATCTCCACTGAGCTACATTCCATGTGTTATTAGACAGCTTCAATGTGAGTCTAATGGACACGTGATCCGACAGCACAATAACGTCATACGCACAATCAGCAACGAAGGATACCAATCGCGATTCTAACAGAAAGTAATCAATTCTTGAATATTTATGATGTACATGTGGGGAAAAAAGAAAAATCTTTATCATTAGGATGAAGAAATCTCCAAATGTCTAACACACTGTATTCTAGTAAAAAGGAGTTAATGCAGGACGCAGCCTTATTAGGAAGGTATGGATTGGTTGATGACCTGTCAATCAAGGGATTGAGACAGCAATTAAAATCACCGCCCATAATCAACTTATATTCATTTAAATTCGGCAATGCAGAAAATAGCCTCTTAAAAAAATTCAGGACATTAGGTGCGTACACACATACCAATGCCACCTTTTGACCACATAACAAACTGGTAACAATTAAGTATCTTCCACTTGAATCAGTAACAGTATTAAGATGTACAAAAGAGACTTTAAAATTAATAAAAATAGACACCCCTCTATTTTTTGATAATGATGAAGAGTGAAACTGAGAACCCTTCCAAAATTTAAAAAAACAATTTCATCTTCCCTACGGATATGGGTGTTTTGCGCAAAAATAATATCGGCTTGAAATGTTCTCAATTTCTTAAAGACCTTTCTATATTTAATAGGTTGATTCATGCTGGTCATGTTCCAGGAGATTATATTACTTTTATTAACATCCGTACTGAGACTTTAATTTAGGGATTTATAAAATGAATTAGTGCACCAAAACAAACCAAACCCATAAGGAGGAACAGAATGGATTCAATCAGAAAGAAAAAAAACATGATTGACAAGAAAACCTCTCAGGACTGCCCAATCGAAAAAAAACCTAAACTAATAACCCCACCCCCTCCCCCCCAAAGCCAGAAAAAAAAACATCCAATAGACAGAGAGCATGCTAAACTACCCACCCTAAACCCTATGTCTCTAAAAGTCAGGCTCTTTTTAAAAAAAAGTTATATACTAACACCACTGACTCAAGACACATCAGATAGGTAAAAAAAATAGAAAAATTCCAAGTATTATAATATTATGTCTAACAGAAAATAAAACATACTTAACAGCGGCCATCTTAGATTCATTTAATAACCATTGATCTTATATTCAAAAAAGAAAAATCTAACCAAGTATTATGATACAAACAATAATAAACTCTTACATATCCTAAAAGAAAGCAGAAGAAAAAAAAATAAAACTGCCAGACGATGTCTGGACCAACAAAAAACGTAAATTGAACTTCCAGCTATTCAGCTGAAAACGACTCTCAGCTAGAGATTGAATTTAATATTATGTCTAATGAATGTTAACACGTAATCAACAGTGGCCACCTTGAATTCATTTAGTAAAACTTGATTATATCCAGAAAAGAATAGATTCAAGCAAATAATATGTTGTGACTTATGTTAAATTCATGCAAATCTTACAAAAAGAAAAAAAAATACAAGAATCAAAGCAATGGCTGTACAAACATAGATTAAACTTTAAACGGTTCAACTACACACAATTGTCAGCAAATTTTAAATGTTGAAGTTGCTTGCAAAGCGGCAGTGTAAGAATTGCTTACGGGACTGACAAACTCATTAAGAAACTTCCACGCCTCAGGAGAATCGAGACGTTTAGGACGAGCGTTTAGCGGAAAAATGATCAAACGGGCAGGGAAACGCAAAGATGGACAATAATTTTTCTTATACAATTCTGCCATCACTTCCAGATATTTAATTCTTTCTGCATAATCTTCAGGAGCAAAATCTTCAACTATACGAAAGTCCACGCCATTGTAAGTTAACTTCCCCCGCTTCCTGGCATCCTGAAGAATTGCTTCTTCAGTAGCAAAATAATGTAAGCACAGAATCACCGCCTGTGGTTTCATCTCAACTGGTGGCTTGTTGTGGGGGATTCGGTGAGCTCTGTCTATTAACAGAGAGGTTTCAAGTATCTCGCTAAAAAGTGAGTATAACATACTCGTAAAAAAACACTAATGGCTCACTGGTTTCCATATTTTCAGGCAAACCTAGTTTACGTAAATTCATCCTTCGGCTTCTACTTTCCAGATTGATCATTTTCTTCTTGATAATTCCGATGAAACCTCAGCAATTCTCTTTTCCACGGTAGACAACTTTAATTCCTGCTCTTTAATCACTTGCTGTATTGTCTCCTGTTGTCTTCCAATTTTATTAGTGTCGATTTTAAGTATTTGATATTGAGATTCCAAATTCTTCAGAGATTCCTGGATGGCAGATACAGTTTTTTCAAGCTTTTGATTAGCATTTGTCAGTTTATCAATTTTAGAATCCACCATTCCAATGTTGGTATTAGAATCTTGCATCCATAAGAACATTTTTTCCAGGAGTATAGGATTCTTCTTCCTCCCTTGTGAAGTCGGCTTGTTCAGTTTCAGAAACAATTTTGCCACATCTGAATTTCTTTCCAGTTTGGGTTCCAGCCATCATAATTAAATTGTAAATCCTACACTAAAAGTGATGAATCTTCAAAGTTTAAACAGAAGTAGCAGTGGAAATTAGATTGTAAAAGGATAGAGAAGAGCCAACCAGCATCTCACTCCATGAGCTGCCCAGAAGAGTGGAAATGAATCTGAATCTGAGAAACAGTTTGTTGCAGTGGAGGAGTTAAGGGGTGTGTGGTGGAGAGTGGGAGCCCAAGTGTTGCAAGCAAATGGTGATTTTTGGATGATGTTGTCAGTAGGTATTTACCCTAGCCTTGCCTCGGCCCGAAATGCCGATTGTTGCTTTCCACAGATGCTGCCTGACCTGCTGAGTTCCTCCAGCATTTTGCATGTGTTGCCTAACTCACTTGGCTCTGGGGTGATGGATGAATGGGTTATTGTCCATCCTAGGATATAGGAAAAATCAATTACGTTTGGTGTTTGTTAAAGGAAAATGAAGGAAGAGTTGAAGAGAATAGAGGCTGAAGAGAAGGCACGTTGTGAAGAAGAGGCATGCAGGCTTGCGGAAGAACGAAGACTGCAGGAGTTGGAATGCCAAAGAAGAGCAGAGGAGGAGAGAATCTTGAAGGTACAGCAAGAGAAGGAACTTCTGGCCAGGCTGGAGCAGCAGGTTAGTGATGTCATGTTCCATTTTTGCAGTGGATAATTCTTGTTCTTGTTTCTAACTCTGAATGCAGTGGACAGGTATGTGTGCCAGTCTCGGTGCAGGGATAACAGAGCAGTGCAACATTTATTTTAAACAGACTAAAGCCTCATTACAATTACAGGTAAGACATTTAAACTGTACAGCTTCTTGTCTGTGTTACTGGAATAACAATGTAAATTAAAGCCCTGTCAAAATTTTATATGAAATTTAAGCAACAAGAAAATGTAAAGATGGCAGTGGTAAAACTGGTAATGAAAGTGTTCGGTTTCCAGCAGTCTCCGGGACATTCAGAGTGCGGATGTAGTTGGTGTGCCATACCCAGGGTGGGCGCTTTGTCAAAGTCAAGCTTATTGTCATATGCACAGGTATCTGTGCACTTGGTTACCAGAGGAGGGAATACAATAGACCTGGTTTACACCAACATCCATGGGGTTTACAAGACTGACACCACCACCCCCTCCATCACTAATCTGTTAAGCTGCTGCTGAAACAAGTCAAACCAGTTCACAGGGGAACCAGGCTCTGGTCCGGTCAGGAGGAGCAACTTTAGCATTGCAGGACTGATTTAAAAGCACGGACTGAAATATGTTGAGGGAGGCGGCTGCCTGTGATCATCATAAAAACTTTGAGTGTGCAGGTTCCGTGACATGCTACATGGCAAAGTTCATCTAGGGTTTCACTGTCAACACCATCTGGGCACTGCTGAGTCAACAGGATGCTGCCTTCAGGTCAGCAAGAGCTGTGCTTTCAATAGACAGTAGGTGCAGGAGTAGGCCATTCGGCCCTTCTAGCCAGCACCGCCATTCAGTGATCATGGCTGATCGTACACAATCAGTACCCCGTTCCTGCCCTCTCCCCATATCCCTTGACCCCGCTATCTATAAGAGCTCTATCTAACTCTCTCTTGAATGCATCCAGAGACTTGGCCTCCACTGCCTTCTGGGGCAGAGCATTCCACATATCCACCACTCTGGGTGAAAAAGTTTTTCCACATCTGTTCTAAATGGCCTACCCCTTATTCTTAAACTGTGGCCTCTAGATCTGGACTCACCCATCAGCGGGAACATGCTTCCTGCCTCCAGCGTGTCCAATCCCTTAATAATCTTATATGTTTCAATCAGATCCCCTGTCATCCTTATAAATTCCAGTGTATACAAGCCCAGTCACTCCAATCTTTCAACATATGACAGTCCCGCCATTCCGGGAATTAACCTTGTGAACCTACGCTGCACTCCCTCAATAGCAAGAATGTCTTGCATGCCTGCTTTCATTGACTGATGTACAAGAACACCTAGATCTCATTGTACTTCCCCTTTTCCTAACTTGACTCCATTTAGATAGTAATCTTGCCACCAAAATGGATAACCTCACATTTATCCACATTAAACTGCATCTGCCATACATTTGCCCACTCACCCAACCTGTCCAAGTCACCCTGCATTCTCATAACATCCTCTTGACATTTCACACTGCCACCCAGCTTTGTGTCATCGGCAAATTTGCCAATGTTACTTTTAATCCCTTCATCTAAATCATTAATGTATATTGTAAACAGCTGCAGTCCCAGCACCGAACCTTGCGGTACCCCACTGGTCACAGCCTGCCATTCCGAAAGGGACCCGTTAATCGCTATTCTTTGTTTCCTGTCAGCCAGCCAATTTTCAATCCATGTCAGTACTCTGCCCCCAATACCATGTGCCCTAATTTTGCCCACTAATCTCCTATGTGGGACTTTATCAAAAGCTTTCTGGAAGTCCAGGTACACTACATCCGCTGGCTCTCCCTTGTCCATTTTCATAGTTACATTCTCAAAAAACTCCAGAAGATTAGTCAAGCATGATTTTCCCTTCATAAATCTATGCTGACTCGGACTGATCCTTCTACTGCTATCCAAATGTGTCGTAATTTCCTCTTTTATAATTGACTCCAGCATCTTTCCCACCACTGACGTCAGGCTAACCGGTCTATAATTCCCCGTTTTCTCTCTCCCTCCTTTCTTGAAAAGTAGGGCAACATTAGCCACCCTCCAATCAGCAGGAACTGTTCCTGAATCTATAGAACATTGGAAAATGATTACCAATGCGTCCACGATTTCTAGAGCCACCTCTTTAAGTACCCTGGGATGCAGACCATCAGGTCCCGGGGACTTATCAGCCTTCAGACTCAGTCTATCCAACACCGTTTCTTGCCCAATATAAATTTCCTTCAGTTCATCCTTTACCCTAGTTCCTTTGGCCACTATTACATCTGGGAGATTGTTTGTGTCTTCCCTAGTGAAGACAGATCCAAAGTATCTGTTCAACTGGTCTGCTATTTCCTTGTTCCCCATAATAAATTCACCCGTTTCTGTCTTCAATGGCCCAATTTTGGTCTTAACTATTTTTTTGCTATTCACATACCTAAAGCAGCTTTTACTATCTTCCTTTATATTCTTGGCTAATTTACCTTCGTACCTCATTTTTCTTGGCGTATTGCCTTTTTTGTTATCTTCTGTTGCGCTTTAAAAGCTTCCCAGTCCTCCGGTTTCCCACTCATCTTTGCTATGTTATACTTCTCTTATTTTTATACTGCCCTCATCAGCCACGGCCACCCCTTAGGATCTTTCTTCCTCTTTGGAATGAACCGATCCTGCACCTTCTGCATTATTCCCAGAAATACCTGCCATTGTTGTTTCACTGTCTTCCCTGCTAGGGTATTGTTCCATTGAACTTTGGCTAGCTCCTCCCTCATAGCTCCATAGTTCTCTTTGTTCAACTGTAATACTGACACATCTGATTTTTCCTTCTTCTCAAATTGTAGGTTAAAACACATCATATTATGGTCACTACCTCCTAATGGTTCCTTTACCTCGAGGTCCCTGATCAAATCCGGTTCATTGCATAACGCTAAATCTAGAATTGCCTTCTCCCTGGTAGGCTCCAGTACAAGCTGTTCTAAGAATCCATCTCAGAGGCACTCCACAAATTCCCTTTCTTGGGGTCCAGTACCATTCTGATTCTCCCAGTCTACCTGCATGTTGAAATCCCCCATGACAACTGTATCATTACCTTTGCGACATGCCAATTTTAACTCTTCATTCAACTTACACCCTACATCCAGACTGCTGTTTGGGGGCCTGTAGATAACTCCCATTAGGGTCTTTCTACCCTTAGAATTTTTCAGTTCTATCCATACTGACTCTACATCCCCTGATTCTATGTCCCCCCTTGCAAGGGACTGAATATCATTCCTCACCAACAGAGCCACCCCACCCCCTCTTCCAGTCAGTCTGTCCTTTCGATAAGATGTATATCCTTGAATATTCATTTCCCAGGCCCTGTCCGCTTGAAGCCATGTCTCTGTTATTCCCACAACATCGTACTTGCCAATTTCCAACTGAGCCTCAAGCTCATCTACTTTATTCCTTATACTTTGTGCATTCATACTTTTAATTCATTACTCCCCTCTCCTTTCATATCAATTCCTATTTCACTTGGCCATACTGTATGATCTCTTCTTGAGCTTTCTACTCCATTGATTCTGTTGTCCTTTAACTTTTCTTATTTTCACTTTCCCTTTAACTCCATCCTTATATTTCCAGTTCATCCCCTCTCCCCCCCCCCCCACTAATTAGTTTAAACACATCCACATTGCAGTGGCAAACCTGTCTGCCAGAATGCTGGTCCCCCGCCTATTAAGGTGCAACCCGTCCCTTTTGTACAATTCATCCCTACCCCAAAACAGATCCCAGTGGTCCAAGAATGTAAATCCTTGCTTCCTGCACCAGTTCCTCAGCCACACATTCAGATCCATTATCTCCCTGTTCCTGCCCTCTCCAGCACGAGAAACTGGAAGCAAACCAGAGATAACCACCCTGGAAGTCCTGCTTTTCAGCCTTCTTCCAAGTTCTCTGAAGTCCCACTGCAGAATGTCCTTCCTCTTCTTCCCGATGTCATTTGTGCTGACATGCACTATCACTTCCAGCTGTTCACCTTCACCCTTGAGGATTCCCTGCAATTGGTCCGTGATGTCCTGGATCCTAGCACCAGGGAGGCAACACACCATCCTTAAATCTCGCCTGTTGCCGCACAAACCCCTTTCCATACCTCTTACTATGGAGTCCCCTACTACCACGGCTCTTCCTGATGTCTGACTCCTCGGCTCTGCTTCTGCACCAATTTTCGGCTCGCAGACCTGTCCGCCTCTCAGACTGGCAGTATCTTCTGTCCTGACAGATTCCAAGAGGGTGAACCTGTTTACAAAAGGTACATCCCCTGGGGTCTCCCATACTTCAAGCATCCTTTCCCCCTTTCTCTCTGCCAGTATCCTCAGTGTAACAACCTCACTGTAGGGCCTGTCCAGAAAACTCTCATTTTCGCAGATAAACCGGAGGTCATCCAGTTCTTTCTTCAGTGCGGCAACATGCTCGTTCAGAAGGACACACTTTCCACAGCTGTAGCAGTGGGGGGCACCATCAGTGTCCCTGACCTCCCACATCATGCACATAGCACACTGAATTAGCTTAGCGGTCATATCTCCTCACTGAAGACTCCCAAGCCAAAGACTAGCTCTTTTCACACCAGGCACTTCCCAACAGGCTGCTCCACTGGAGCTCTCACTCTTTTTATTTGCTTGAGCTTTGCCAGCTGCAAGGTCACCTGACCTCGATTGCCCAATCAGCTGTTTTCTGCTGAGTCTGAGCTATTCAAATCTTGATTGCCAATCAACTGCTAATCAATTCTTGATTGCACGGTCCAACTGCCAAAACTGCCAGAATCTCTCCAGCCAAAGACTAGCACTTTTCACGCCAGGCACCTCCCTCAACCAGGCCGCTTCCCATGGGACCACACTCAGAAAATCTACAGCCATTCTGTGATACCAGGGACAGGCAGTGAACGTGGCGAGGGGAATGGGACGACACTTTACTTACTTACTTTACTTTATTGCCACCAAACAATTGATACTAGAGCGTACAATCATCACAGCGATACTTGATTCTGCGCTTCGCGCTCCCTGAAGTACAAATCGAAGTAAATATGATAAAAAAAATTAAATTATAAATCATAATTAGAAAATAGAAAAGGAAGAGTAAGGTAGTGCAAGTTAGGTCTGGATATTTGGAAGGTACGGCCCAGATCTGGGTCAGGATCCGTTTAGCAGTCTTATCACAGTTGGAAAGAAGCTGTTCCCAAATCTGGCCGTACGAATCTTCAAGTTCCTGAACCTTCTCCCGGAGGGAAGAGGGACAAAAAGTGTGCTGGCTGGGCGGGTCGTGTCCTTGATTATCCTGGCAGCACTGCTCGGACACTCAGAAAATCTACAGCCATTCTGTGATACCAGGGACGGGCAGTGAATGTGGTGAGGCATTGGGATCACACTGCACATCTGTGACAGTGACACCAGGTCTCCCACTCGGTTTGATACACTGAACAACGTACAGTCGGCCCTCCTTATCCGTGAATTCCGCATGCAAGAATTCAACCAACTGTGAATTGAGAAAACCCAGAAGTGCTCTTCCAGCACTTGTTGTTCGAGCATGTACAGACTTTTTTTTGTCATTATTCCCTAAACTAGTGGTCACCAACCTTTTTAAGCCCAAGATCCCCTACCTCGGCCTTAGTGAAAGGCAAGATCGACCCCAGATCGATTAGTTACACGCATGCGCACCGGGGCAGAAAAGACTAGAAGTAAAACCCCACAACCTGGAAGTAGAAATAATGTATAAACACCAGGGGTACCCACCCTTTTTTGCACCGCGGACCGGTTTAATATTGACAATATTCTTGTGGACCAGCCGACAGGGGTGTGGGTGTTAAACACGACCGGAATACAGCGATACTCGAAGCAGATTCCTTATGTCCAGTCTATTCTGCATTTAGTTTTCGCAGCTCTCGGCACTTAGCTTCTGTCCCGCTTGCTCACGTTTTATTCGCTCACAAAACTCAACAGGTTTGTCTCTCAGTGTGGGGTGGTTAGGGGTGTGCCTAGGATGGGGGCTGGTCTAGAACTCTCTGTAGTTGCTGCCGAAGGTGGTGAGGGGTGTGCCTGGGATGGGGCTGGTCCAGAACTTTCTGTATTTGCTGCTGAAGGTGGTGAGTGGTGTGCCTGGGATGGGGCTAGTCTAGAACTTTCTGTATTTGCTGCCAAAGATGGTGAGAGTGGTGTGCCTGGGATGGGGCTGGTCTAGAACACTCTGTAGATGCTGCCGAGGGGGGTGAGGGGTGTGCCCATGATTGGGCTAGTCTAGAATTCTCTGTATTTGCTGCCTAAGGTGGTGAGAGGTGTGCCTGGGATGGGGCTGGTCTACACATCTGTATTTCCTGCCGAGGGTGGTGAGGGGTGTGTCTGTGATTGGGCTAGTCTAGAACTCTCTGTATTTGCTGCCGAAGGTGCTGAGAGGTGTGCCTGGGATGGGGCTGGTCTAGAACTCACTGTAGTTGCTGCCGAAGATGGTGAGAGTGGTGTGCCTGGGATGTGGCTAGTATAGAACTCTCTGTAGTTGCTGCCGAGGGTGGTGAGGGGTGGGCCTGGGAAGTGGCTAGTCTAGAACTCTGTATTTTCTGCCGAAGATGGTGAGAGGGGTGTGTCTGGGATGGGGCTAGTCTAGAACTCTCTGTATTTGCCGCTGAAGGTAGTGAGGGGTGTGCCTGGGATGGGGCTGGACTAGAACTCTCTATATTTGCTGCTAAATGTGTTGAGGGATGTGCTTAGGATGTGGCTCATCTAGAACTCTCTGTAGTTGCTGCCGAAGGTGCTGAGAGGTGTGCCTGGGATGGGGCTGGTCTAGAACTCACTGTATTTGCTGCCGAAGGTGCTGAGAGGTGTGCCTGGGAAGGCGCTGGTCTAGAACTCTCTGTATTTGCTGCTGAAGGTGGTGAGGGGTGTGTCTGTGATTGGGCTAGTCTAGAACTCTCTGTAGTTGCTGCCGAAGGTGCTGAGAGGTGTGCCTGGGAAGGCGCTGGTCTAGAACTCTCTGTATTTGCTGCCGAAGGTGCTGAGAGGTGTGCCTGGGATGGCGCTGGTCTAGAACTCTCTGTATTTGCTGCTGAAGGTGGTGAGGGGTGTGCCCGTGGTGTGGCTCATCTAGAAGTCTCTGTATTTGCTGCCGAAGATGGTGAGAGGGGTGTGCCTGGGATGGGGCTGGTCTCAAACTCTCTGTAGTTGCTGCCGAGGTTGGTGAGGTGTGTGTCTGTGATTGGGCTAGTCTAGAACTCTCTGTAGTTGCTGCCGAAGGTGCTGAAAGGTGTGCCTGGGATGGCGCTGGTCTAGAACTCTCTGTATTTGCTGCCGAAGGTGCTGAGAGGTGTGCCTGGGATGGCGCTGGTCTAAAACTCTCTGTATTTGCTGCTGAAGGTGGTGAGGGGTGTGCCTGGGATGGCGCTGGTCTAGAACTCTCTGTATTTGCTGCTGAAGGTGGTGAGGGGTGTGCCCGTGGTGTGGCTCATCTAGAAGTCTCTGTATTTGCTGCCGAAGATGGTGAGAGGGGTGTGCCTGGGATGGGGCTGGTCTCAAACTCTCTGTAGTTGCTGCCGAGGTTGGTGAGGTGTGTGTCTGTGATTGGGCTAGTCTCAAACTCTCTGTATTTGCTGCCGAGGTTGGTGAGGTGTGTGTCTGTGATTCGGCTAGTCTAGAACTGTCTGTAGTTGCTGCCGAATGTGGTGAGGGGTGTGCCCGTGATTGGGCTAGTCTCAAACTCTCTGTATTTGCTGCCGAGGTTGGTGAGGTGTGTGTCTGTGATTGGGCTGGTCTAGAACTCTCTGTATTTGCTGCCGAAGGTGGTGAGAGTTGTGCCTGGGATGGGGCTGGTCTAGAACTGTCTGTAGTTGCTGCCGAATGTGGTGAGTGGTGTGCCTGGGATGGGGCTGGTCTAGAACTCTCTGTATTTGCTGCCGAAGGTGGTGAGGGGTGTGCCCATGATTGGACTAGTCTAGAACTCTCTGTATTTGCTGCTGAAGGTAGTGAGGGATGTGCCTGGGATGGGGCTGGACTAGAACTCTCTGTATTTGCTGCCGAAGGTGGTGAGGAGTGTGCCTGGGATGGGGCTAGTCTAGAACTCTCTGTAGTTGCTGCCAAAGATGGTGAGAGTGGTGTGCCTGGGATGGGGCTGGTCTAGAACTCTCTGTAGTTGCTGCCGAGGGGGATGAGGGGTGTGCCCGTGATTGGGTTAGTCTAGAACTCTCTGTATTTTCTGCCGAAGATGGTGACAGGGGTGTGACTGGGATGGGGCTGGTCTATCTAGAACTCTGTATTTGCTGCCGAATGTGGTGAGGGGTGTGCCCGTGGTGCGGCTCATCTAGAACTCTCTGTATTTGCTGACGAGGGGGGTGAGGGGTGTGCCTGGGATGGGGCTGGTCTCGAACTCTCTGTATTTGCTGCCAAGGTTGGTGAGGTGTGTGTCTGTGATTGGGCTAGTCTAGAACTCTCTGTATTTGCTGCCGAATGTGGTGAGTGGTGTGCCTGGGATGGGGCTGGTCTAGAACTCTCTTTATTTGCTGCCGAAGGTGGTGAGAGGGGTGTGCCTGGGATGGGGCTGGTCTAGAACTCTCTGTATTTGCTGCCGAAGGTGCTGAGAGGTGTGCCTCGGATGGGGCTGGTCCAGAACTCTCTGTAGTTGCTGCCGAGGTTGGTGAGGTGTGTGTCTGTGATTCGGCTAGTCTAGAACTGTCTGTATTTGCTGCCGAATGTGGTGAGGTGTGTGCCTGGGATGGGGCTGGTCTAGAACTCTCTGTATTTGCTGCCGAAGATGGTGAGAGGGGTGTGCCTGGGATGGGGCTGGTCTAGAACTCTCTGTATTTGCTGCTGAAGGTAGTGAGGGATGTGACTGGGATGGGGCTGGTCTAGAACTCTCTGTATTTGCTGCTGAAGGTAGTGAGGGATGTGACTGGGATGGGGCTGGTCTAGAACTCTCTGTATTTGCTGCTGAAGGTAGTGAGGGATGTGCCTGGGATGGGGCTGGTCTAGAACTCTCTGTATTTGCTGCCGAAGATGGTGAGAGGGGTGTGCCTGGGATGGGGCTGGTCTAGAACTCTCTGTATTTGCTGCTGAAGGTAGTGAGGGGTGTGCCTGGGATGGGGCTGGTCTAGAACTGTCTGTAGTTGCTGCCGAATGTGGTGAGGTGTGTGTCTGTGATTGGGCTGGTCTAGAACTCTCTGTATTTGCTGCCGAAGGTGGTGAGAGTTGTGCCTGGGATGGGGCTGGTCTAGAACTGTCTGTAGTTGCTGCCGAATGTGGTGAGTGGTGTGCCTGGGATGGGGCTGGTCTAGAACTCTCTGTATTTGCTGCCGAAGGTGGTGAGGGGTGTGCCCATGATTGGACTAGTCTAGAACTCTCTGTATTTTCTGCTGAAGGTAGTGAGGGATGTGCCTGGGATGGGGCTGGTCTAGAACTCTCTGTATTTGCTGCTGAAGGTAGTGAGGGATGTGACTGGGATGGGGCTGGTCTAGAACTCTCTGTATTTGCTGCTGAAGGTAGTGAGGGATGTGCCTGGGATGGGGCTGGTCTAGAACTCTCTGTATTTGCTGCCGAAGATGGTGAGAGGGGTGTGCCTGGGATGGGGCTGGTCTAGAACTCTCTGTATTTGCTGCTGAAGGTAGTGAGGGGTGTGCCTGGGATGGGGCTGGTCTAGAACTGTCTGTAGTTGCTGCCGAATGTGGTGAGGTGTGTGTCTGTGATTGGGCTGGTCTAGAACTCTCTGTATTTGCTGCCGAAGGTGCTGAGAGGTGTGCCTCGGATGGGGCTGGTCCAGAACTCTCTGTAGTTGCTGCCGAGGTTGGTGAGGTGTGTGTCTGTGATTCGGCTAGTCTAGAACTGTCTGTATTTGCTGCCGAATGTGGTGAGGTGTGTGCCTGGGATGGGGCTGGTCTAGAACTCTCTGTATTTGCTGCCGAAGATGGTGAGAGGGGTGTGCCTGGGATGGGGCTGGTCTAGAACTCTCTGTATTTGCTGCTGAAGGTAGTGAGGGATGTGACTGGGATGGGGCTGGTCTAGAACTCTCTGTATTTGCTGCTGAAGGTAGTGAGGGATGTGACTGGGATGGGGCTGGTCTAGAACTCTCTGTATTTGCTGCTGAAGGTAGTGAGGGATGTGCCTGGGATGGGGCTGGTCTAGAACTCTCTGTATTTGCTGCCGAAGATGGTGAGAGGGGTGTGCCTGGGATGGGGCTGGTCTAGAACTCTCTGTATTTGCTGCTGAAGGTAGTGAGGGGTGTGCCTGGGATGGGGCTGGTCTAGAACTGTCTGTAGTTGCTGCCGAATGTGGTGAGGTGTGTGTCTGTGATTGGGCTGGTCTAGAACTCTCTGTATTTGCTGCCGAAGGTGGTGAGAGTTGTGCCTGGGATGGGGCTGGTCTAGAACTGTCTGTAGTTGCTGCCGAATGTGGTGAGTGGTGTGCCTGGGATGGGGCTGGTCTAGAACTCTCTGTATTTGCTGCCGAAGGTGGTGAGGGGTGTGCCCATGATTGGACTAGTCTAGAACTCTCTGTATTTGCTGCTGAAGGTAGTGAGGGATGTGCCTGGGATGGGGCTGGTCTAGAACTCTCTGTATTTGCTGCTGAAGGTAGTGAGGGATGTGACTGGGATGGGGCTGGTCTAGAACTCTCTGTATTTGCTGCTGAAGGTAGTGAGGGATGTGCCTGGGATGGGGCTGGTCTAGAACTCTCTGTATTTGCTGCCGAAGATGGTGAGAGGGGTGTGCCTGGGATGGGGCTGGTCTAGAACTCTCTGTATTTGCTGCTGAAGGTAGTGAGGGGTGTGCCTGGGATGGGGCTGGTCTAGAACTGTCTGTAGTTGCTGCCGAATGTGGTGAGGTGTGTGTCTGTGATTGGGCTGGTCTAGAACTCTCTGTATTTGCTGCCGAAGGTGGTGAGAGTTGTGCCTGGGATGGGGCTGGTCTAGAACTGTCTGTAGTTGCTGCCGAATGTGGTGAGTGGTGTGCCTGGGATGGGGCTGGTCTAGAACTCTCTGTATTTGCTGCCGAAGGTGGTGAGGGGTGTGCCCATGATTGGACTAGTCTAGAACTCTCTGTATTTGCTGCTGAAGGTAGTGAGGGATGTGCCTGGGATGGGGCTGGTCTAGAACTCTCTGTATTTGCTGCTGAAGGTAGTGAGGGATGTGACTGGGATGGGGCTGGTCTAGAACTCTCTGTATTTGCTGCTGAAGGTAGTGAGGGATGTGCCTGGGATGGGGCTGGTCTAGAACTCTCTGTATTTGCTGCCGAAGATGGTGAGAGGGGTGTGCCTGGGATGGGGCTGGTCTAGAACTCTCTGTATTTGCTGCTGAAGGTAGTGAGGGGTGTGCCTGGGATGGGGCTGGTCTAGAACTGTCTGTAGTTGCTGCCGAATGTGGTGAGGTGTGTGTCTGTGATTGGGCTGGTCTAGAACTCTCTGTATTTGCTGCCGAAGGTGGTGAGAGTTGTGCCTGGGATGGGGCTGGTCTAGAACTGTCTGTAGTTGCTGCCGAATGTGGTGAGTGGTGTGCCTGGGATGGGGCTGGTCTAGAACTCTCTGTATTTGCTGCCGAAGGTGGTGAGGGGTGTGCCCATGATTGGACTAGTCTAGAACTCTCTGTATTTGCTGCTGAAGGTAGTGAGGGATGTGCCTGGGATGGGGCTGGACTAGAACTCTCTGTATTTGCTGCCGAAGGTGGTGAGGAGTGTGCCTGGGATGGGGCTAGTCTAGAACTCTCTGTAGTTGCTGCCAAAGATGGTGAGAGTGGTGTGCCTGGGATGGGGCTGGTCTAGAACTCTCTGTAGTTGCTGCCGAGGGGGATGAGGGGTGTGCCCGTGATTGGGTTAGTCTAGAACTCTCTGTATTTTCTGCCGAAGATGGTGACAGGGGTGTGACTGGGATGGGGCTGGTCTATCTAGAACTCTGTATTTGCTGCCGAATGTGGTGAGGGGTGTGCCCGTGGTGCGGCTCATCTAGAACTCTCTGTATTTGCTGACGAGGGGGGTGAGGTGTGTGTCTGTGATTGGGCTAGTCTAGAACTCTCTGTATTTGCTGCCGAATGTGGTGAGTGGTGTGCCTGGGATGGGGCTGGTCTAGAACTCTCTTTATTTGCTGCCGAAGGTGGTGAGAGGGGTGTGCCTGGGATGGGGCTGGTCTCGAACTCTCTGTATTTGCTGCCAAGGTTGGTGAGGTGTGTGTCTGTGATTGGGCTAGTCTAGAACTCTCTGTATTTGCTGCCGAATGTGGTGAGTGGTGTGCCTGGGATGGGGCTGGTCTAGAACTCTCTTTATTTGCTGCCGAAGGTGGTGAGAGGGGTGTGCCTGGGATGAGGCTGGTCTCGAACTCTCTGTATTTGCTGCCAAGGTTGGTGAGGTGTGTGTCTGTGATTGGGCTAGTCTAGAACTCTCTGTATTTGCTGCCGAATGTGGTGAGTGGTGTGCCTGGGATGGGGCTGGTCTAGAACTCTCTTTATTTGCTGCCGAAGGTGGTGAGAGGGCTGTGCCTGGGATGGGGCTGGTCTAGAACTCTCTGTATTTGCTGCCGAAGGTGCTGAGAGGTGTGCCTCGGATGGGGCTGGTCCAGAACTCTCTGTAGTTGCTGCCGAGGTTGGTGAGGTGTGTGTCTGTGATTCGGCTAGTCTAGAACTGTCTGTATTTGCTGCCGAATGTGGTGAGGTGTGTGCCTGGGATGGGGCTGGTCTAGAACTCTCTGTATTTGCTGCCGAAGATGGTGAGAGGGGTGTGCCTGGGATGGGGCTGGTCTAGAACTCTCTGTATTTGCTGCTGAAGGTAGTGAGGGATGTGACTGGGATGGGGCTGGTCTAGAACTCTCTGTATTTGCTGCTGAAGGTAGTGAGGGATGTGACTGGGATGGGGCTGGTCTAGAACTCTCTGTATTTGCTGCTGAAGGTAGTGAGGGATGTGCCTGGGATGGGGCTGGTCTAGAACTCTCTGTATTTGCTGCCGAAGATGGTGAGAGGGGTGTGCCTGGGATGGGGCTGGTCTAGAACTCTCTGTATTTGCTGCCGAAGATGGTGAGAGGGGTGTGCCTGGGATGGGGCTGGTCTAGAACTCTCTGTAGTTGCTGCCGAAGGTGGTGAGGAGTGTGCCTGGGATGGGGCTGGTCTAGAACTCTCTGTATTTGCTGCTGAAGGTAGTGAGGGGTGTGCCTGGGATGGGGCTGGTCTAGAACTCTCTGTATTTGCTGCTGAAGGTAGTGAGGGGTGTGCCTGGGATGGGGCTGGTCTAGAACTCTCTGTATTTGCTGCTGAAGGTAGTGAGGGGTGTGCCTGGGATGGGGCTGGTCTAGAACTCTCTGTATTTGCTGCTGAAGGTAGTGAGGGATGTGACTGGGATGGGGCTGGTCTAGAACTCTCTTTATTTGCTGCCGAAGGTGGTGAGAGGGGTGTGCCTGGGATGGGGCTGGTCTCGAACTCTCTGTATTTGCTGCCAAGGTTGGTGAGGTGTGTGTCTGTGATTGGGCTAGTCTAGAACTCTCTGTATTTGCTGCTGAAGGTAGTGAGGGATGTGCCTGGGATGGGGCTGGTCTAGAACTCTCTGTAGTTGCTGCCGAAGGTGGTGAGGAGTGTGCCTGGGATGGGGCTGGTCTAGAACTCTCTGTATTTGTTGCTGAAGGTAGTGAGGGGTGTGCCTGGGATGGGGCTGGTCTAGAACTCTCTGTATTTGCTGCTGAAGGTAGTGAGGGGTGTGCCTGGGATGGGGCTGGTCTAGAACTCTCTGTATTTGCTGCTGAAGGTAGTGAGGGGTGTGCCTGGGATGGGGCTGGTCTAGAACTCTCTGTATTTGCTGCCGAAGATGGTGAGAGGGGTGTGCCTGGGATGGGGCTGGTCTAGAACTCCCTGTATTTGCTGCTGAAGGTAGTGAGGGATGTGCCTGGGATGGGGCTGGTCTAGAACTCTCTTTATTTGTTGTCGAATGTGGTGAGGTGTGTGCCTGGGATGGGGCTGGTCTAGAACTCTCTGTAGTTGCTGCCGAAGGTGCTGAGAGGTGTGCCTGGGATGGCGCTGGTCTAGAAGTCTCTGTATTTGCTGCCGAAGATGGTGAGAGGGGTGTGCCTGGGATGGGGCTGGTCTCAAACTCTCTGTAGTTGCTGCCGAGGTTGGTGAGGTGTGTGTCTGTGATTGGGCTAGTCTCAAACTCTCTGTATTTGCTGCCGAGGTTGGTGAGGTGTGTGTCTTTGATTCGGCTAGTCTAGAACTGTCTGTAGTTGCTGCCGAATGTGGTGAGGGGTGTGCCCGTGATTGGGCTAGTCTCAAACTCTCTGTATTTGCTGCCGAGGTTGGTGAGGTGTGTGTCTGTGATTGGGCTGGTCTAGAACTCTCTGTATTTGCTGCCGAAGGTGGTGAGAGTTGTGCCTGGGATGGGGCTGGTCTAGAACTGTCTGTAGTTGCTGCCGAATGTGGTGAGTGGTGTGCCTGGGATGGGGCTGGTCTAGAACTCTCTGTATTTGCTGCCGAAGGTGGTGAGGGGTGTGCCCATGATTGGACTAGTCTAGAACTCTCTGTATTTGCTGCTGAAGGTAGTGAGGGATGTGCCTGGGATGGGGCTGGACTAGAACTCTCTGTATTTGCTGCCGAAGGTGGTGAGGAGTGTGCCTGGGATGGGGCTAGTCTAGAACTCTCTGTAGTTGCTGCCAAAGATGGTGAGAGTGATGTGCCTGGGATGGGGCTGGTCTAGAACTCTCTGTAGTTGCTGCCGAGGGGGATGAGGGGTGTGCCCGTGATTGGGTTAGTCTAGAACTCTCTGTATTTTCTGCCGAAGATGGTGACAGGGGTGTGACTGGGATGGGGTTGGTCTATCTAGAACTCTGTATTTGCTGCCGAATGTGGTGAGGGGTGTGCCCGTGGTGCGGCTCATCTAGAACTCTCTGTATTTGCTGACGAGGGGGGTGAGTGGTGTGCCTGGGATGGGGCTGGTCTAGAACTCTCTTTATTTGCTGCCGAAGGTGGTGAGAGGGGTGTGCCTGGGATGGGGCTGGTCTCGAACTCTCTGTATTTGCTGCCAAGGTTGGTGAGGTGTGTGTCTGTGATTGGGCTAGTCTAGAACTCTCTGTATTTGCTGCCGAATGTGGTGAGTGGTGTGCCTGGGATGGGGCTGGTCTAGAACTCTCTTTATTTGCTGCCGAAGGTGGTGAGAGGGGTGTGCCTGGGATGAGGCTGGTCTAGAACTCTCTGTATTTGCTGCCGAAGGTGCTGAGAGGTGTGCCTCGGATGGGGCTGGTCCAGAACTCTCTGTAGTTGCTGCCGAGGTTGGTGAGGTGTGTGTCTGTGATTCGGCTAGTCTAGAACTGTCTGTATTTGCTGCCGAATGTGGTGAGGTGTGTGCCTGGGATGGGGCTGGTCTAGAACTCTCTGTATTTGCTGCCGAAGATGGTGAGAGGGGTGTGCCTGGGATGGGGCTGGTCTAGAACTCTCTGTATTTGCTGCTGAAGGTAGTGAGGGATGTGACTGGGATGGGGCTGGTCTAGAACTCTCTGTATTTGCTGCTGAAGGTAGTGAGGGATGTGACTGGGATGGGGCTGGTCTAGAACTCTCTGTATTTGCTGCTGAAGGTAGTGAGGGATGTGCCTGGGATGGGGCTGGTCTAGAACTCTCTGTATTTGCTGCCGAAGATGGTGAGAGGGGTGTGCCTGGGATGGGGCTGGTCTAGAACGCTCTGTAGTTGCTGCCGAAGGTGGTGAGGAGTGTGCCTGGGATGGGGCTGGTCTAGAACTCTCTGTATTTGCTGCTGAAGGTAGTGAGGGGTGTGCCTGGGATGGGGCTGGTCTAGAACTCTCTGTATTTGCTGCCGAAGGTGGTGAGGGGTGTGCCCGTGATTGGGTTAGTCTAGAACTCTCTGTATTTTCTGCCGAAGATGGTGACAGGGGTGTGACTGGGATGGGGCTGGTCTATCTAGAACTCTGTATTTGCTGCCGAATGTGGTGAGGGGTGTGCCCGTGGTGCGGCTCATCTAGAACTCTCTGTATTTGCTGACGAGGGGGGTGAGGGGTGTGCCTGGGATGGGGCTGGTCTCGAACTCTCTGTATTTGCTGCCAAGGTTGGTGAGGTGTGTGTCTGTGATTGGGCTAGTCTAGAACTCTCTGTATTTGCTGCCGAATGTGGTGAGTGGTGTGCCTGGGATGGGGCTGGTCTAGAACTCTCTTTATTTGCTGCCGAAGATGGTGAGAGGGGTGTGCCTGGGATGGGGCTGGTCTAGAACTCTCTGTATTTGCTGCCGAAGATGGTGAGAGGGGTGTGCCTGGGATGGGGCTGGTCTAGAACTCTCTGTATTTGCTGACGAGGGGGGTGAGGGGTGTGCCTGGGATGGGGCTGGTCTAGAACTCTCTGTATTTGCTGCCAAGGTTGGTGAGGTGTGTGTCTGTGATTGGGCTAGTCTAGAACTCTCTGTATTTGCTGCCGAATGTGGTGAGTGGTGTGCCTGGGATGGGGCTGGTCTCGAACTCTCTGTATTTGCTGCCAAGGTTGGTGAGGTGTGTGTCTGTGATTGGGCTAGTCTAGAACTCTCTGTATTTGCTGCCGAATGTGGTGAGTGGTGTGCCTGGGATGGGGCTGGTCTAGAACTCTCTTTATTTGCTGCCGAAGGTGGTGAGAGGGGTGTGCCTGGGATGGGGCTGGTCTAGAACTCTCTGTATTTGCTGCCGAAGGTGCTGAGAGGTGTGCCTCGGATGGGGCTGGTCCAGAACTCTCTGTAGTTGCTGCCGAGGTTGGTGAGGTGTGTGTCTGTGATTCGGCTAGTCTAGAACTGTCTGTATTTGCTGCCGAATGTGGTGAGGTGTGTGCCTGGGATGGGGCTGGTCTAGAACTCTCTGTATTTGCTGCCGAAGATGGTGAGAGGGGTGTGCCTGGGATGGGGCTGGTCTAGAACTCTCTGTATTTGCTGCTGAAGGTAGTGAGGGATGTGACTGGGATGGGGCTGGTCTAGAACTCTCTGTATTTGCTGCTGAAGGTAGTGAGGGATGTGACTGGGATGGGGCTGGTCTAGAACTCTCTGTATTTGCTGCTGAAGGTAGTGAGGGATGTGCCTGGGATGGGGCTGGTCTAGAACTCTCTGTATTTGCTGCCGAAGATGGTGAGAGGGGTGTGCCTGGGATGGGGCTGGTCTAGAACTCTCTGTATTTGCTGCCGAAGATGGTGAGAGGGGTGTGCCTGGGATGGGGCTGGTCTAGAACTCTCTGTAGTTGCTGCCGAAGGTGGTGAGGAGTGTGCCTGGGATGGGGCTGGTCTAGAACTCTCTGTATTTGCTGCTGAAGGTAGTGAGGGGTGTGCCTGGGATGGGGCTGGTCTAGAACTGTCTGTAGTTGCTGCCGAATGTGGTGAGGTGTGTGTCTGTGATTGGGCTGGTCTAGAACTCTCTGTATTTGCTGCCGAAGGTGGTGAGAGTTGTGCCTGGGATGGGGCTGGTCTAGAACTGTCTGTAGTTGCTGCCGAATGTGGTGAGTGGTGTGCCTGGGATGGGGCTGGTCTAGAACTCTCTGTATTTGCTGCCGAAGGTGGTGAGGGGTGTGCCCATGATTGGACTAGTCTAGAACTCTCTGTATTTGCTGCTGAAGGTAGTGAGGGATGTGCCTGGGATGGGGCTGGACTAGAACTCTCTGTATTTGCTGCCGAAGGTGGTGAGGAGTGTGCCTGGGATGGGGCTAGTCTAGAACTCTCTGTAGTTGCTGCCAAAGATGGTGAGAGTGGTGTGCCTGGGATGGGGCTGGTCTAGAACTCTCTGTAGTTGCTGCCGAGGGGGATGAGGGGTGTGCCCGTGATTGGGTTAGTCTAGAACTCTCTGTATTTTCTGCCGAAGATGGTGACAGGGGTGTGACTGGGATGGGGCTGGTCTATCTAGAACTCTGTATTTGCTGCCGAATGTGGTGAGGGGTGTGCCCGTGGTGCGGCTCATCTAGAACTCTCTGTATTTGCTGACGAGGGGGGTGAGGTGTGTGTCTGTGATTGGGCTAGTCTAGAACTCTCTGTATTTGCTGCCGAATGTGGTGAGTGGTGTGCCTGGGATGGGGCTGGTCTAGAACTCTCTTTATTTGCTGCCGAAGGTGGTGAGAGGGGTGTGCCTGGGATGGGGCTGGTCTCGAACTCTCTGTATTTGCTGCCAAGGTTGGTGAGGTGTGTGTCTGTGATTGGGCTAGTCTAGAACTCTCTGTATTTGCTGCCGAATGTGGTGAGTGGTGTGCCTGGGATGGGGCTGGTCTAGAACTCTCTTTATTTGCTGCCGAAGGTGGTGAGAGGGGTGTGCCTGGGATGAGGCTGGTCTCGAACTCTCTGTATTTGCTGCCAAGGTTGGTGAGGTGTGTGTCTGTGATTGGGCTAGTCTAGAACTCTCTGTATTTGCTGCCGAATGTGGTGAGTGGTGTGCCTGGGATGGGGCTGGTCTAGAACTCTCTTTATTTGCTGCCGAAGGTGGTGAGAGGGCTGTGCCTGGGATGGGGCTGGTCTAGAACTCTCTGTATTTGCTGCCGAAGGTGCTGAGAGGTGTGCCTCGGATGGGGCTGGTCCAGAACTCTCTGTAGTTGCTGCCGAGGTTGGTGAGGTGTGTGTCTGTGATTCGGCTAGTCTAGAACTGTCTGTATTTGCTGCCGAATGTGGTGAGGTGTGTGCCTGGGATGGGGCTGGTCTAGAACTCTCTGTATTTGCTGCCGAAGATGGTGAGAGGGGTGTGCCTGGGATGGGGCTGGTCTAGAACTCTCTGTATTTGCTGCTGAAGGTAGTGAGGGATGTGACTGGGATGGGGCTGGTCTAGAACTCTCTGTATTTGCTGCTGAAGGTAGTGAGGGATGTGACTGGGATGGGGCTGGTCTAGAACTCTCTGTATTTGCTGCTGAAGGTAGTGAGGGATGTGCCTGGGATGGGGCTGGTCTAGAACTCTCTGTATTTGCTGCCGAAGATGGTGAGAGGGGTGTGCCTGGGATGGGGCTGGTCTAGAACTCTCTGTATTTGCTGCCGAAGATGGTGAGAGGGGTGTGCCTGGGATGGGGCTGGTCTAGAACTCTCTGTAGTTGCTGCCGAAGGTGGTGAGGAGTGTGCCTGGGATGGGGCTGGTCTAGAACTCTCTGTATTTGCTGCTGAAGGTAGTGAGGGGTGTGCCTGGGATGGGGCTGGTCTAGAACTCTCTGTATTTGCTGCTGAAGGTAGTGAGGGGTGTGCCTGGGATGGGGCTGGTCTAGAACTCTCTGTATTTGCTGCTGAAGGTAGTGAGGGGTGTGCCTGGGATGGGGCTGGTCTAGAACTCTCTGTATTTGCTGCTGAAGGTAGTGAGGGATGTGACTGGGATGGGGCTGGTCTAGAACTCTCTTTATTTGCTGCCGAAGGTGGTGAGAGGGGTGTGCCTGGGATGGGGCTGGTCTCGAACTCTCTGTATTTGCTGCCAAGGTTGGTGAGGTGTGTGTCTGTGATTGGGCTAGTCTAGAACTCTCTGTATTTGCTGCTGAAGGTAGTGAGGGATGTGCCTGGGATGGGGCTGGTCTAGAACTCTCTGTAGTTGCTGCCGAAGGTGGTGAGGAGTGTGCCTGGGATGGGGCTGGTCTAGAACTCTCTGTATTTGTTGCTGAAGGTAGTGAGGGGTGTGCCTGGGATGGGGCTGGTCTAGAACTCTCTGTATTTGCTGCTGAAGGTAGTGAGGGGTGTGCCTGGGATGGGGCTGGTCTAGAACTCTCTGTATTTGCTGCTGAAGGTAGTGAGGGGTGTGCCTGGGATGGGGCTGGTCTAGAACTCTCTGTATTTGCTGCCGAAGATGGTGAGAGGGGTGTGCCTGGGATGGGGCTGGTCTAGAACTCCCTGTATTTGCTGCTGAAGGTAGTGAGGGATGTGCCTGGGATGGGGCTGGTCTAGAACTCTCTTTATTTGTTGTCGAATGTGGTGAGGTGTGTGCCTGGGATGGGGCTGGTCTAGAACTCTCTGTAGTTGCTGCCGAAGGTGCTGAGAGGTGTGCCTGGGATGGCGCTGGTCTAGAAGTCTCTGTATTTGCTGCCGAAGATGGTGAGAGGGGTGTGCCTGGGATGGGGCTGGTCTCAAACTCTCTGTAGTTGCTGCCGAGGTTGGTGAGGTGTGTGTCTGTGATTGGGCTAGTCTCAAACTCTCTGTATTTGCTGCCGAGGTTGGTGAGGTGTGTGTCTTTGATTCGGCTAGTCTAGAACTGTCTGTAGTTGCTGCCGAATGTGGTGAGGGGTGTGCCCGTGATTGGGCTAGTCTCAAACTCTCTGTATTTGCTGCCGAGGTTGGTGAGGTGTGTGTCTGTGATTGGGCTGGTCTAGAACTCTCTGTATTTGCTGCCGAAGGTGGTGAGAGTTGTGCCTGGGATGGGGCTGGTCTAGAACTGTCTGTAGTTGCTGCCGAATGTGGTGAGTGGTGTGCCTGGGATGGGGCTGGTCTAGAACTCTCTGTATTTGCTGCCGAAGGTGGTGAGGGGTGTGCCCATGATTGGACTAGTCTAGAACTCTCTGTATTTGCTGCTGAAGGTAGTGAGGGATGTGCCTGGGATGGGGCTGGACTAGAACTCTCTGTATTTGCTGCCGAAGGTGGTGAGGAGTGTGCCTGGGATGGGGCTAGTCTAGAACTCTCTGTAGTTGCTGCCAAAGATGGTGAGAGTGATGTGCCTGGGATGGGGCTGGTCTAGAACTCTCTGTAGTTGCTGCCGAGGGGGATGAGGGGTGTGCCCGTGATTGGGTTAGTCTAGAACTCTCTGTATTTTCTGCCGAAGATGGTGACAGGGGTGTGACTGGGATGGGGTTGGTCTATCTAGAACTCTGTATTTGCTGCCGAATGTGGTGAGGGGTGTGCCCGTGGTGCGGCTCATCTAGAACTCTCTGTATTTGCTGACGAGGGGGGTGAGTGGTGTGCCTGGGATGGGGCTGGTCTAGAACTCTCTTTATTTGCTGCCGAAGGTGGTGAGAGGGGTGTGCCTGGGATGGGGCTGGTCTCGAACTCTCTGTATTTGCTGCCAAGGTTGGTGAGGTGTGTGTCTGTGATTGGGCTAGTCTAGAACTCTCTGTATTTGCTGCCGAATGTGGTGAGTGGTGTGCCTGGGATGGGGCTGGTCTAGAACTCTCTTTATTTGCTGCCGAAGGTGGTGAGAGGGGTGTGCCTGGGATGAGGCTGGTCTAGAACTCTCTGTATTTGCTGCCGAAGGTGCTGAGAGGTGTGCCTCGGATGGGGCTGGTTCAGAACTCTCTGTAGTTGCTGCCGAGGTTGGTGAGGTGTGTGTCTGTGATTCGGCTAGTCTAGAACTGTCTGTATTTGCTGCCGAATGTGGTGAGGTGTGTGCCTGGGATGGGGCTGGTCTAGAACTCTCTGTATTTGCTGCCGAAGATGGTGAGAGGGGTGTGCCTGGGATGGGGCTGGTCTAGAACTCTCTGTATTTGCTGCTGAAGGTAGTGAGGGATGTGACTGGGATGGGGCTGGTCTAGAACTCTCTGTATTTGCTGCTGAAGGTAGTGAGGGATGTGACTGGGATGGGGCTGGTCTAGAACTCTCTGTATTTGCTGCTGAAGGTAGTGAGGGATGTGCCTGGGATGGGGCTGGTCTAGAACTCTCTGTATTTGCTGCCGAAGATGGTGAGAGGGGTGTGCCTGGGATGGGGCTGGTCTAGAACTCTCTGTAGTTGCTGCCGAAGGTGGTGAGGAGTGTGCCTGGGATGGGGCTGGTCTAGAACTCTCTGTATTTGCTGCTGAAGGTAGTGAGGGGTGTGCCTGGGATGGGGCTGGTCTAGAACTCTCTGTATTTGCTGCCGAAGGTGGTGAGGGGTGTGCCCGTGATTGGGTTAGTCTAGAACTCTCTGTATTTTCTGCCGAAGATGGTGACAGGGGTGTGACTGGGATGGGGCTGGTCTATCTAGAACTCTGTATTTGCTGCCGAATGTGGTGAGGGGTGTGCCCGTGGTGCGGCTCATCTAGAACTCTCTGTATTTGCTGACGAGGGGGGTGAGGGGTGTGCCTGGGATGGGGCTGGTCTCGAACTCTCTGTATTTGCTGCCAAGGTTGGTGAGGTGTGTGTCTGTGATTGGGCTAGTCTAGAACTCTCTGTATTTGCTGCCGAATGTGGTGAGTGGTGTGCCTGGGATGGGGCTGGTCTAGAACTCTCTTTATTTGCTGCCGAAGGTGGTGAGAGGGGTGTGCCTGGGATGGGGCTGGTCTCGAACTCTCTGTATTTGCTGCCAAGGTTGGTGAGGTGTGTGTCTGTGATTGGGCTAGTCTAGAACTCTCTGTATTTGCTGCCGAATGTGGTGAGTGGTGTGCCTGGGATGGGGCTGGTCTAGAACTCTCTTTATTTGCTGCCGAAGGTGGTGAGAGGGGTGTGCCTGGGATGGGGCTGGTCTAGAACTCTCTGTATTTGCTGCCGAAGGTGCTGAGAGGTTGGCCTCGGATGGGGCTGGTCCAGAACTCTCTGTAGTTGCTGCCGAGGTTGGTGAGGTGTGTGTCTGTGATTCGGCTAGTCTAGAACTGTCTGTATTTGCTGCCGAATGTGGTGAGGTGTGTGCCTGGGATGGGGCTGGTCTAGAACTCTCTGTATTTGCTGCCGAAGATGGTGAGAGGGGTGTGCCTGGGATGGAGCTGGCCTAGAACTCTCTGTATTTGCTGCTGAAGGTAGTGAGGGATGTGACTGGGATGGGGCTGGTCTAGAACTCTCTGTATTTGCTGCTGAAGGTAGTGAGGGATGTGACTGGGATGGGGCTGGTCTAGAACTCTCTGTATTTGCTGCTGAAGGTAGTGAGGGATGTGCCTGGGATGGGGCTGGTCTAGAACTCTCTGTATTTGCTGCCGAAGATGGTGAGAGGGGTGTGCCTGGGATGGGGCTGGTCTAGAACTCTCTGTAGTTGCTGCCGAAGGTGGTGAGGAGTGTGCCTGGGATGGGGCTGGTCTAGAACTCTCTGTATTTGCTGCTGAAGGTAGTGAGGGGTGTGCCTGGGATGGGGCTGGTCTAGAACTCTCTGTATTTGCTGCTGAAGGTAGTGAGGGGTGTGCCTGGGATGGGGCTGGTCTAGAACTCTCTGTATTTGCTGCTGAAGGTAGTGAGGGGTGTGCCTGGGATGGGGCTGGTCTAGAACTCTCTGTATTTGCTGCTGAAGGTAGTGAGGGATGTGACTGGGATGGGGCTGGTCTAGAACTCTCTGTATTTGCTGCTGAAGGTAGTGAGGGGTGTGCCTGGGATGGGGCTGGTCTACAACTCTCTGTATTTGCTGCTGAAGGTAGTGAGGGGTGTGCCTGGGATGGGGCTGGTCTAGAACTCTCTGTATTTGCTGCTGAAGGTAGTGAGGGGTGTGCCTGGGATGGGGCTGGTCTAGAACTCTCTGTATTTGCTGCCGAAGATGGTGAGAGGGGTGTGCCTGGGATGGGGCTGGTCTAGAACTCTCTGTAGTTGCTGCCGAAGGTGGTGAGAAATGTGCCTGGGATGGGGCTGGTCTAGAACACTCTGTATTTGCTGCTGAAGGTAGTGAGGGATGTGCCTGGGATGGGGCTGGTCTAGAACTCTCTTTAATTGTTGTCGAATGTGGTGAGGTGTGTGCCTGGGATGGGGCTGGTCTAGAACTCTCTGTAGTTGCTGCCGAAGGTGCTGAGAGGTGTGCCTGGGATGGCGCTGGTCTAGAACTCTCTGTATTTGCTGCTGAAGGTGGTGAGGGGTGTGCCTGGGATGGCGCTGGTCTAGAACTCTCTGTATTTGCTGCTGAAGGTGGTGAGGGGTGTGCCTGGGATGGGGCTGGTCTAGAACTCTCTGTAGTTGCTGTGGAGGAGGGTGAGGGGTGTGCCCGTGGTGTGGCTCATCTAGAAGTCTCTGTATTTGCTGCCGAAGGTGCTGAGAGGGGTGCCTGGGATGGGGCTGGTCTCAAACTCTCTGTAGTTGCTGCCGAGGTTGGTGAGGTGTGTGTCTGTGATTGGGCTGGTCTAGAACTCTCTGTATTTGCTGCCGAAGGTGGTGAGTGGTGTGCCTGGGATGGGGCTGGTCTAGAACTGTCTGTAGTTGCTGCCGAATGTGGTGAGTGGTGTGCCTGGGATGGGGCTGGTCTAGAACTCTCTGTATTTGCTGCCGAAGGTGGTGAGGGGTGTGCCCATGATTGGACTAGTCTAGAACTCTCTGTATTTGCTGCCGAAGGTGGTGAGAGGTGTGCCTGGGATGGGGCTGGTCTGGAACTCTCTGTATTTGCTGCTGAAGGTAGTGAGGGATGTGCCTGGGATGGGGCTGGACTAGAACTCTCTGTATTTGCTGCCGAAGGTGGTGAGGAGTGTGCCTGGGATGGGGCTAGTCTAGAACTCTCTGTAGTTGCTGCCAAAGATGGTGAGAGTGGTGTGCCTGGGTTGGGGCTGGTCTAGAACTCTCTGTAGTTGCTGCCGAGGGTAGTGAGGGGTGTGTCTGTGATTGGGTTAGTCTAGAACTCTCTGTAGTTGCTGCCGAGGGGGACGAGGGGTGTGCCCGTGATTGGGTTAGTCTAGAACTCTCTGTATTTGCTGCCGAAGATGGTGAGAGTGGTGTGCCTGGGATGGGGCTGGTCTAGAACTCTCTGTAGTTGCTGCCGAAGGTGGTGAGGAGTGTGCCTGGGATGGGGCTGGTCTAGAACTCTCTGTAGTTGCTGCCGAGGGGGGTGAGGGGTGTGCCCATGATTGGGCTAGTCTAGAACTCTCTTTATTTGCTGCCGAAGGTGCTGAGAGGTGTGCCTGGGATAGGGCTGGTCTAGAACCCACTGTAGTTGCTGCCGAAGATGGTGAGAGTGGTGTGCCTGGGATGTGGCTAGTCTAGAACTCTCTGTAGTTGCTGCCGAGGGTGGTGAGCGGTATGCCTGGGATGTGGCTAGTCTAGAACTCTCTGTAGTTGCTGCCGAGGGTGGTGAGCGGTGTGCCTGGGATGTGGCTAGTCTAGAACTCTGTATTTGCTGCCGAAGGTGGTGAGTGGTGTGCCTGGGATGGGGCTGGTCTAGAACTGTCTGTAGTTGCTGCCGAATGTGGTGAGTGGTGTGCCTGGGATGGGGCTGGTCTAGAACTCTCTGTATTTGCTGCCGAAGGTGGTGAGGGGTGTGCCCATGATTGGACTAGTCTAGAACTCTCTGTATTTGCTGCCGAAGGTGATGAGAGGTGTGCCTGGGATGGGGCTGGTCTGGAACTCTCTGTATTTGCTGCTGAAGGTAGTGAGGGATGTGCCTGGGATGGGGCTGGACTAGAACTCTCTGTATTTGCTGCCGAAGGTGGTGAGGAGTGTGCCTGGGATGGGGCTAGTCTAGAACTCTCTGTAGTTGCTGCCGAGGGTAGTGAGGGGTGTGTCTGTGATTGGGTTAGTCTAGAACTCTCTGTAGTTGCTGCCGAGGGGGGTGAGGGGTGTGCCCATGATTGGGCTAGTCTAGAACTCTCTTTATTTGCTGCCGAAGGTGCTGAGAGGTGTGCCTGGGATAGGGCTGGTCTAGAACCCACTGTAGTTGCTGCCGAAGATGGTGAGAGTGGTGTGCCTGGGATGTGGCTAGTCTAGAACTCTCTGTAGTTGCTGCCGAGGGTGGTGAGCGGTATGCCTGGGATGTGGCTAGTCTAGAACTCTCTGTAGTTGCTGCCGAGGGTGGTGAGCGGTGTGCCTGGGATGTGGCTAGTCTAGAACTCTGTATTTTCTGCCGAAGATGGTGAGAGGGGTGTGTCTGGGATGGGGCTAGTCTAGAACTCTCTGTATTTGCCGCTGAAGGTAGTGAGGGGTGTGCCTGGGATGGGGCTGGACTAGAACTCTCTATATTTGCTGCTGAATGTGTTGAGGGATGTGCTTGGGATGTGGCTCATCTAGAACTCTCTGTAGTTGCTGCCGAAGGTGCTGAGAGGTGTGCCTGGGATGGCGCTGGTCTAGAACTCTCTGTATTTGCTGCCGAAGGTGCTGAGAGGTGTGCCTGGGATGGCGCTGGTCTAGAACTCTCTGTATTTGCTGCCGAAGGTGCTGAGAGGTGTGCCTGGGATGGCGCTGGTCTAGAACTCTCTGTATTTGCTGCCGAAGGTGCTGAGAGGTGTGCCTGGGATGGCGCTGGTCTAGAACAATCTGTATTTGCTGCTGAAGGTGGTGAGGGGTGTGCCTGGGATGGCGCTGGTCTAGAACTCTCTGTATTTGCTGCTGAAGGTGGTGAGGGGTGTGCCTGGGATGGGGCTGGACTAGAACTCTCTGTAGTTGCTGTGGAGGAGGGTGAGGGGTGTGCCCGTGGTGTGGCTCATCTAGAAGTCTCTGTATTTGCTGCCGAAGGTGCTGAGAGGGGTGCCTGGGATGGGGCTGGTCTCAAACTCTCTGTAGTTGCTGCCGAAGTTGGTGAGGTGTGTGTCTGTGATTCGGCTAGTCTAGAACTGTCTGTAGTTGCTGCCGAATGTGGTGAGGGGTGTGCCCGTGATTGGGCTAGTCTCAAACTCTCTGTATTTGCTGCCGAAAGTGGTGAGGGGTGTGCCCATGATTGGACTAGTCTAGAACTCTCTGTATTTGCTGCTGAAGGTAGTGAGGGGTGTGCCTGGGATGGGGCTGGTCTAGAACTCTCTGTATTTGCTGCTGAAGGTAGTGAGGGGTGTGCCTGGGATGGGGCTGGTCTAGAACTCTCTGTATTTGCTGCTGAAGGTAGTGAGGGATGTGACTGGGATGGGGCTGGTCTAGAACTCTCTGTATTTGCTGCTGAAGGTAGTGAGGGGTGTGCCTGGGATGGGGCTGGTCTAGAACTCTCTGTATTTGCTGCTGAAGGTAGTGAGGGATGTGACTGGGATGGGGCTGGTCTAGAACTCTCAGTATTTGCTGCTGAAGGTAGTGAGGGGTGTGCCTGGGATGGGGCTGGTCTACAACTCTCTGTATTTGCTGCTGAAGGTAGTGAGGGGTGTGCCTGGGATGGGGCTGGTCTAGAACTCTCTGTATTTGCTGCTGAAGGTAGTGAGGGGTGTGCCTGGGATGGGGCTGGTCTAGAACTCTCTGTATTTGCTGCCAAGGTTGGTGAGGTGTGTGTCTGTGATTGGGCTAGTCTAGAACTCTCTGTATTTGCTGCCGAATGTGGTGAGGGGTGTACCCGTGGTGCGGCTCATCTAGAACTCTCTGTATTTGCTGACGAGGGGGGTGAGGGGTGTGCCTGGGATGGGGCTGGTCTAGAACTCTCTGTATTTGCTGCCAAGGTTGGTGAGGTGTGTGTCTGTGATTGGGCTAGTCTAGAACTCTCTGTATTTGCTGCCGAATGTGGTGAGTGGTGTGCCTGGGATGGGGCTGGTCTAGAACTCTCTGTATTTGCTGCCAAGGTTGGTGAGGTGTGTGTCTGTGATTGGGCTAGTCTAGAACTCTCTGTATTTGCTGCCGAATGTGGTGAGTGGTGTGCCTGGGATGGGGCTGGTCTAGAACTCTCTTTATTTGCTGCCGAAGGTGGTGAGAGGGGTGTGCCTGGGATGGGGCTGGTCTAGAACTCTCTGTATTTGCTGCCGAAGGTGCTGAGAGGTGTGCCTCGGATGGGGCTGGTCCAGAACTCTCTGTAGTTGCTGCCGAGGTTGGTGAGGTGTGTGTCTGTGATTCGGCTAGTCTAGAACTGTCTGTATTTGCTGCCGAATGTGGTGAGGTGTGTGCCTGGGATGGGGCTGGTCTAGAACTCTCTGTATTTGCTGCCGAAGATGGTGAGAGGGGTGTGCCTGGGATGGGGCTGGTCTAGAACTCTCTGTATTTGCTGCTGAAGGTAGTGAGGGATGTGACTGGGATGGGGCTGGTAAAGAACTCTCTGTATTTGCTGCTGAAGGTAGTGAGGGATGTGACTGGGATGGGGCTGGTCTAGAACTCTCTGTATTTGCTGCTGAAGGTAGTGAGGGATGTGCCTGGGATGGGGCTGGTCTAGAACTCTCTGTATTTGCTGCCGAAGATGGTGAGAGGGGTGTGCCTGGGATGGGGCTGGTCTAGAACTCTCTGTAGTTGCTGCCGAAGGTGGTGAGGAGTGTGCCTGGGATGGGGCTGGTCTAGAACTCTCTGTATTTGCTGCTGAAGGTAGTGAGGGGTGTGCCTGGGATGGGGCTGGTCTAGAACTCTCTGTATTTGCTGCTGAAGGTAGTGAGGGGTGTGCCTGGGATGGGGCTGGTCTAGAACTCTCTGTATTTGCTGCTGAAGGTAGTGAGGGATGTGACTGGGATGGGGCTGGTCTAGAACTCTCAGTATTTGCTGCTGAAGGTAGTGAGGGGTGTGCCTGGGATGGGGCTGGTCTACAACTCTCTGTATTTGCTCCTGAAGGTAGTGAGGGGTGTGCCTGGGATGGGGCTGGTCTAGAACTCTCTGTATTTGTTGCTGAAGGTAGTGAGGGGTGTGCCTGGGATGGGGCTGGTCTAGAACTCTCTGTATTTGCTGCCGAAGATGGTGAGAGGGGTGTGCCTGGGATGGGGCTGGTCTAGAACTCTCTGTAGTTGCTGCCGAAGGTGGTGAGAAATGTGCCTGGGATGGGGCTGGTCTAGAACTCTCTGTATTTGCTGCTGAAGGTAGTGAGGGATGTGCCTGGGATGGGGCTGGTCTAGAACTCTCTTTATTTGTTGTCGAATGTGGTGAGGTGTGTGCCTGGGATGGGGCTGGTCTAGAACTCTCTGTAGTTGCTGCTGAAGGTGCTGAGAGGTGTGCCTGGGATGGCGCTGGTCTAGAACTCTCTGTATTTGCTGCTGAAGGTGGTGAGGGGTGTGCCTGGGATGGGGCTGGTCTAGAACCCTCTGTAGTTGCTGTGGAGGAGGGTGAGGGGTGTGCCCGTGGTGTGGCTCATCTAGAAGTCTCTGTATTTGCTGCCGAAGGTGCTGAGAGGGGTGCCTGGGATGGGGCTGGTCTCAAACTCTCTGTAGTTGCTGCCGAGTTGGTGAGGTGTGTGTCTGTGATTGGGCTGGTCTAGAACTCTCTGTATTTGCTGCCAAAGGTGGTGAGGGGTGTGCCTGGGATGGGGCTGGTCTAGAACTGTCTGTAGTTGCTGCCGAATGTGGTGAGTGGTGTGCCTGGGATGGGGCTGGTCTAGAACTCTCTGTATTTGCTGCCGAAGGTGGTGAGGGGTGTGCCCATGATTGGACTAGTCTAGAACTCTCTGTATTTGCTGCCGAAGGTGGTGAGAGGTGTGCCTCGGATGGGGCTGGTCTAGAACTCTCTGTATTTGCTGCTGAAGGTAGTGAGGGATGTGCCTGGGATGGGGCTGGACTAGAACTCTCTGTATTTGCTGCCGAAGGTGGTGAGGAGTGTGCCTGGGATGGGGCTAGTCTAGAACTCTCTGTAGTTGCTGCCAAAGATGGTGAGAGTGGTGTGCCTGGGATGGGGCTGGTCTAGAACTCTCTGTAGTTGCTGCCGAGGGTAGTGAGGGGTGTGTCTGTGATTGGGTTAGTCTAGAACTCTCTGTAGTTGCTGCCGAGGGGGATGAGGGGTGTGCCCGTGATTGGGTTAGTCTAGAACTCTCTGTATTTGCTGCCGAAGATGGTGAGAGTGGTGTGCCTGGGATGGGGCTGGTCTAGAACTCTCTGTAGTTGCTGCCGAAGGTGGTGAGGAGTGTGCCTGGGATGGGGCTGGTCTAGAACTCTCTGTAGTTGCTGCCGAGGGGGGTGAGGGGTGTGCCCATGATTGGGCTAGTCTAGAACTCTCTTTATTTGCTGCCGAAGGTGCTGAGAGGTGTGCCTGGGATGGGGCTGGTCTAGAACCCACTGTAGTTGCTGCCGAAGATGGTGAGAGCGGTGTGCCTGGGATGTGGCTAGTCTAGAACTCTGTATTTTCTGCCGAAGATGGTGAGAGGGGTGTGTCTGGGATGGGGCTAGTCTAGAACTCTGTATTTTCTGCCGAAGATGGTGAGAGGGGTGTGTCTGGGATGGGGCTAGTCTAGAACTCTCTGTATTTGCCGCTGAAGGTAGTGAGGGGTGTGCCTGGGATGGGGCTGGACTAGAACTCTCTATATTTGCTGCTGAATGTGTTGAGGGATGTGCTTGGGATGTGGCTCATCTAGAACTCTCTGTAGTTGCTGCCGAAGGTGCTGAGAGGTGTGCCTGGGATGGCGCTGGTCTAGAACTCTCTGTATTTGCTGCCGAAGGTGCTGAGAGGTGTGCCTGGGATGGCGCTGGTCTAGAACTCTCTGTATTTGCTGCCGAAGGTGCTGAGAGGTGTGCCTGGGATGGCGCTGGTCTAGAACTCTCTGTATTTGCTGCCGAAGGTGCTGAGAGGTGTGCCTGGGATGGCGCTGGTCTAGAACAATCTGTATTTGCTGCTGAAGGTGGTGAGGGGTGTGCCTGGGATGGCGCTGGTCTAGAACTCTCTGTATTTGCTGCTGAAGGTGGTGAGGGGTGTGCCTGGGATGGGGCTGGACTAGAACTCTCTGTAGTTGCTGTGGAGGAGGGTGAGGGGTGTGCCCGTGGTGTGGCTCATCTAGAAGTCTCTGTATTTGCTGCCGAAGGTGCTGAGAGGGGTGCCTGGGATGGGGCTGGTCTCAAACTCTCTGTAGTTGCTGCCGAAGTTGGTGAGGTGTGTGTCTATGATTCGGCTAGTCTAGAACTGTCTGTAGTTGCTGCCGAATGTGGTGAGGGGTGTGCCCATGATTGGGCTAGTCTCAAACTCTCTGTATTTGCTGCCGAAAGTGGTGAGGGGTGTGCCCATGATTGGACTAGTCTAGAACTCTCTGTATTTGCTGCTGAAGGTAGTGAGGGGTGTGCCTGGGATGGGGCTGGTCTACAACTCTCTGTATTTGCTGCTGAAGGTAGTGAGGGGTGTGCCTGGGATGGGGCTGGTCTAGAACTCTCTGTATTTGCTGCTGAAGGTAGTGAGGGGTGTGCCTGGGATGGGGCTGGTCTAGAACTCTCTGTATTTGCTGCCAAGGTTGGTGAGGTGTGTGTCTGTGATTGGGCTAGTCTAGAACTCTCTGTATTTGCTGCCGAATGTGGTGAGGGGTGTACCCGTGGTGCGGCTCATCTAGAACTCTCTGTATTTGCTGACGAGGGGGGTGAGGGGTGTGCCTGGGATGGGGCTGGTCTAGAACTCTCTGTATTTGCTGCCAAGGTTGGTGAGGTGTGTGTCTGTGATTGGGCTAGTCTAGAACTCTCTGTATTTGCTGCCGAATGTGGTGAGTGGTGTGCCTGGGATGGGGCTGGTCTAGAACTCTCTGTATTTGCTGCCAAGGTTGGTGAGGTGTGTGTCTGTGATTGGGCTAGTCTAGAACTCTCTGTATTTGCTGCCGAATGTGGTGAGTGGTGTGCCTGGGATGGGGCTGGTCTAGAACTCTCTTTATTTGCTGCCGAAGGTGGTGAGAGGGGTGTGCCTGGGATGGGGCTGGTCTAGAACTCTCTGTATTTGCTGCCGAAGGTGCTGAGAGGTGTGCCTCGGATGGGGCTGGTCCAGAACTCTCTGTAGTTGCTGCCGAGGTTGGTGAGGTGTGTGTCTGTGATGCGGCTAGTCTAGAACTGTCTGTATTTGCTGCCGAATGTGGTGAGGTGTGTGCCTGGGATGGGGCTGGTCTAGAACTCTCTGTATTTGCTGCCGAAGATGGTGAGAGGGGTGTGCCTGGGATGGGGCTGGTCTAGAACTCTCTGTATTTGCTGCTGAAGGTAGTGAGGGATGTGACTGGGATGGGGCTGGTCTAGAACTCTCTGTATTTGCTGCTGAAGGTAGTGAGGGATGTGACTGGGATGGGGCTGGTCTAGAACTCTCTGTATTTGCTGCTGAAGGTAGTGAGGGATGTGCCTGGGATGGGGCTGGTCTAGAACTCTCTGTATTTGCTGCCGAAGATGGTGAGAGGGGTGTGCCTGGGATGGGGCTGGTCTAGAACTCTCTGTAGTTGCTGCCGAAGGTGGTGAGGAGTGTGCCTGGGATGGGGCTGGTCTAGAACTCTCTGCATTTGCTGCTGAAGGTAGTGAGGGGTGTGCCTGGGATGGGGCTGGTCTAGAACTCTCTGTATTTGCTGCTGAAGGTAGTGAGGGGTGTGCCTGGGATGGGGCTGGTCTAGAACTCTCTGTGTTTGCTGCTGAAGGTAGTGAGGGATGTGACTGGGATGGGGCTGGTCTAGAACTCTCAGTATTTGCTGCTGAAGGTAGTGAGGGGTGTGCCTGGGATGGGGCTGGTCTACAACTCTCTGTATTTGCTGCTGAAGGTAGTGAGGGGTGTGCCTGGGATGGGGCTGGTCTAGAACTCTCTGTATTTGTTGCTGAAGGTAGTGAGGGGTGTGCCTGGGATGGGGCTGGTCTAGAACTCTCTGTATTTGCTGCCGAAGATGGTGAGAGGGGTGTGCCTGGGATGGGGCTGGTCTCAAACTCTCTGTAGTTGCTGCCGAAGTTGGTGAGGTGTGTGTCTATGATTCGGCTAGTCTAGAACTGTCTGTAGTTGCTGCCGAATGTGGTGAGGGGTGTGCCCGTGATTGGGCTAGTCTCAAACTCTCTGTATTTGCTGCCGAAAGTGGTGAGGGGTGTGCCCATGATTGGACTAGTCTAGAACTCTCTGTATTTGCTGCTGAAGGTAGTGAGGGGTGTGCCTGGGATGGGGCTGGTCTACAACTCTCTGTATTTGCTGCTGAAGGTAGTGAGGGGTGTGCCTGGGATGGGGCTGGTCTAGAACTCTCTGTATTTGCTGCTGAAGGTAGTGAGGGGTGTGCCTGGGATGGGGCTGGTCTAGAACTCTCTGTATTTGCTGCCAAGGTTGGTGAGGTGTGTGTCTGTGATTGGGCTAGTCTAGAACTCTCTGTATTTGCTGCCGAATGTGGTGAGGGGTGTACCCGTGGTGCGGCTCATCTAGAACTCTCTGTATTTGCTGACGAGGGGGGTGAGGGGTGTGCCTGGGATGGGGCTGGTCTAGAACTCTCTGTATTTGCTGCCAAGGTTGGTGAGGTGTGTGTCTGTGATTGGGCTAGTCTAGAACTCTCTGTATTTGCTGCCGAATGTGGTGAGTGGTGTGCCTGGGATGGGGCTGGTCTAGAACTCTCTGTATTTGCTGCCAAGGTTGGTGAGGTGTGTGTCTGTGATTGGGCTAGTCTAGAACTCTCTGTATTTGCTGCCGAATGTGGTGAGTGGTGTGCCTGGGATGGGGCTGGTCTAGAACTCTCTTTATTTGCTGCCGAAGGTGGTGAGAGGGGTGTGCCTGGGATGGGGCTGGTCTAGAACTCTCTGTATTTGCTGCCGAAGGTGCTGAGAGGTGTGCCTCGGATGGGGCTGGTCCAGAACTCTCTGTAGTTGCTGCCGAGGTTGGTGAGGTGTGTGTCTGTGATTCGGCTAGTCTAGAACTGTCTGTATTTGCTGCCGAATGTGGTGAGGTGTGTGCCTGGGATGGGGCTGGTCTAGAAATCTCTGTATTTGCTGCCGAAGATGGTGAGAGGGGTGTGCCTGGGATGGGGCTGGTCTAGAACTCTCTGTATTTGCTGCCAAGGTTGGTGAGGTGTGTGTCTGTGATTGGGCTAGTCTAGAACTCTCTGTATTTGCTGCCGAATGTGGTGAGGGGTGTACCCGTGGTGCGGCTCATCTAGAACTCTCTGTATTTGCTGACGAGGGGGGTGAGGGGTGTGCCTGGGATGGGGCTGGTCTAGAACTCTCTGTATTTGCTGCCAAGGTTGGTGAGGTGTGTGTCTGTGATTGGGCTAGTCTAGAACTCTCTGTATTTGCTGCCGAATGTGGTGAGTGGTGTGCCTGGGATGGGGCTGGTCTAGAACTCTCTTTATTTGCTGCCGAAGGTGGTGAGAGGGGTGTGCCTGGGATGGGGCTGGTCTAGAACTCTCTGTATTTGCTGCCGAAGGTGCTGAGAGGTGTGCCTCGGATGGGGCTGGTCCAGAACTCTCTGTAGTTGCTGCCGAGGTTGGTGAGGTGTGTGTCTGTGATTCGGCTAGTCTAGAACTGTCTGTATTTGCTGCCGAATGTGGTGAGGTGTGTGCCTGGGATGGGGCTGGTCTAGAACTCTCTGTATTTGCTGCTGAAGGTAGTGAGGGATGTGACTGGGATGGGGCTGGTCTAGAACTCTCTGTATTTGCTGCTGAAGGTAGTGAGGGATGTGACTGGGATGGGGCTGGTCTAGAACTCTCTGTATTTGCTGCTGAAGGTAGTGAGGGATGTGCCTGGGATGGGGCTGGTCTAGAACTCTCTGTATTTGCTGCCGAAGATGGTGAGAGGGGTGTGCCTGGGATGGGGCTGGTCTAGAACTCTCTGTAGTTGCTGCCGAAGGTGGTGAGGAGTGTGCCTGGGATGGGGCTGGTCTAGAACTCTCTGCATTTGCTGCTGAAGGTAGTGAGGGGTGTGCCTGGGATGGGGCTGGTCTAGAACTCTCTGTATTTGCTGCTGAAGGTAGTGAGGGGTGTGCCTGGGATGGGGCTGGTCTAGAACTCTCTGTATTTGCTGCTGAAGGTAGTGAGGGATGTGACTGGGATGGGGCTGGTCTAGAACTCTCAGTATTTGCTGCTGAAGGTAGTGAGGGGTGTGCCTGGGATGGGGCTGGTCTACAACTCTCTGTATTTGCTGCTGAAGGTAGTGAGGGGTGTGCCTGGGATGGGGCTGGTCTAGAACTCTCTGTATTTGTTGCTGAAGGTAGTGAGGGGTGTGCCTGGGATGGGGCTGGTCTAGAACTCTCTGTATTTGCTGCCGAAGATGGTGAGAGGGGTGTGCCTGGGATGGGGCTGGTCTCAAACTCTCTGTAGTTGCTGCCGAAGTTGGTGAGGTGTGTGTCTATGATTCGGCTAGTCTAGAACTGTCTGTAGTTGCTGCCGAATGTGGTGAGGGGTGTGCCCGTGATTGGGCTAGTCTCAAACTCTCTGTATTTGCTGCCGAAAGTGGTGAGGGGTGTGCCCATGATTGGACTAGTCTAGAACTCTCTGTATTTGCTGCTGAAGGTAGTGAGGGGTGTGCCTGGGATGGGGCTGGTCTACAACTCTCTGTATTTGCTGCTGAAGGTAGTGAGGGGTGTGCCTGGGATGGGGCTGGTCTAGAACTCTCTGTATTTGCTGCTGAAGGTAGTGAGGGGTGTGCCTGGGATGGGGCTGGTCTAGAACTCTCTGTATTTGCTGCCAAGGTTGGTGAGGTGTGTGTCTGTGATTGGGCTAGTCTAGAACTCTCTGTATTTGCTGCCGAATGTGGTGAGGGGTGTACCCGTGGTGCGGCTCATCTAGAACTCTCTGTATTTGCTGACGAGGGGGGTGAGGGGTGTGCCTGGGATGGGGCTGGTCTAGAACTCTCTGTATTTGCTGCCAAGGTTGGTGAGGTGTGTGTCTGTGATTGGGCTAGTCTAGAACTCTCTGTATTTGCTGCCGAATGTGGTGAGGGGTGTGCCTCGGATGGGGCTGGTCCAGAACTCTCTGTAGTTGCTGCCGAGGTTGGTGAGGTGTGTGTCTGTGATTCGGCTAGTCTAGAACTGTCTGTATTTGCTGCCGAATGTGGTGAGGTGTGTGCCTGGGATGGGGCTGGTCTAGAACTCTCTGTATTTGCTGCCGAAGATGGTGAGAGGGGTGTGCCTGGGATGGGGCTGGTCTAGAACTCTCTGTATTTGCTGCTGAAGGTAGTGAGGGATGTGACTGGGATGGGGCTGGTCTAGAACTCTCTGTATTTGCTGCTGAAGGTAGTGAGGGATGTGCCTGGGATGGGGCTGGTCTAGAACTCTCTGTATTTGCTGCTGAAGGTAGTGAGGGATGTGCCTGGGATGGGGCTGGTCTAGAACTCTCTGTATTTGCTGCCGAAGATGGTGAGAGGGGTGTGCCTGGGATGGGGCTGGTCTAGAACTCTCTGTATTTGCTGCCGAAGATGGTGAGAGGGGTGTGCCTGGGATGGGGCTGGTCTAGAACTCTCTGTAGTTGCTGCCGAAGGTGGTGAGGAGTGTGCCTGGGATGGGGCTGGTCTAGAACTCTCTGTATTTGCTGCTGAAGGTAGTGAGGGGTGTGCCTGGGATGGGGCTGGTCTAGAACTCTCTGTATTTGCTGCTGAAGGTAGTGAGGGGTGTGCCTGGGATGGGGCTGGTCTAGAACTCTCTGTATTTGCTGCTGAAGGTAGTGAGGGGTGTGCCTGGGATGGGGCTGGTCTAGAACTCTCTGTATTTGCTGCTGAAGGTAGTGAGGGATGTGACTGGGATGGGGCTGGTCTAGAACTCTCTTTATTTGCTGCCGAAGGTGGTGAGAGGGGTGTGCCTGGGATGGGGCTGGTCTCGAACTCTCTGTATTTGCTGCCAAGGTTGGTGAGGTGTGTGTCTGTGATTGGGCTAGTCTAGAACTCTCTGTATTTGCTGCTGAAGGTAGTGAGGGATGTGCCTGGGATGGGGCTGGTCTAGAACTCTCTGTAGTTGCTGCCGAAGGTGGTGAGGAGTGTGCCTGGGATGGGGCTGGTCTAGAACTCTCTGTATTTGTTGCTGAAGGTAGTGAGGGGTGTGCCTGGGATGGGGCTGGTCTAGAACTCTCTGTATTTGCTGCTGAAGGTAGTGAGGGGTGTGCCTGGGATGGGGCTGGTCTAGAACTCTCTGTATTTGCTGCTGAAGGTAGTGAGGGGTGTGCCTGGGATGGGGCTGGTCTAGAACTCTCTGTATTTGCTGCCGAAGATGGTGAGAGGGGTGTGCCTGGGATGGGGCTGGTCTAGAACTCCCTGTATTTGCTGCTGAAGGTAGTGAGGGATGTGCCTGGGATGGGGCTGGTCTAGAACTCTCTTTATTTGTTGTCGAATGTGGTGAGGTGTGTGCCTGGGATGGGGCTGGTCTAGAACTCTCTGTAGTTGCTGCCGAAGGTGCTGAGAGGTGTGCCTGGGATGGCGCTGGTCTAGAAGTCTCTGTATTTGCTGCCGAAGATGGTGAGAGGGGTGTGCCTGGGATGGGGCTGGTCTCAAACTCTCTGTAGTTGCTGCCGAGGTTGGTGAGGTGTGTGTCTGTGATTGGGCTAGTCTCAAACTCTCTGTATTTGCTGCCGAGGTTGGTGAGGTGTGTGTCTTTGATTCGGCTAGTCTAGAACTGTCTGTAGTTGCTGCCGAATGTGGTGAGGGGTGTGCCCGTGATTGGGCTAGTCTCAAACTCTCTGTATTTGCTGCCGAGGTTGGTGAGGTGTGTGTCTGTGATTGGGCTGGTCTAGAACTCTCTGTATTTGCTGCCGAAGGTGGTGAGAGTTGTGCCTGGGATGGGGCTGGTCTAGAACTGTCTGTAGTTGCTGCCGAATGTGGTGAGTGGTGTGCCTGGGATGGGGCTGGTCTAGAACTCTCTGTATTTGCTGCCGAAGGTGGTGAGGGGTGTGCCCATGATTGGACTAGTCTAGAACTCTCTGTATTTGCTGCTGAAGGTAGTGAGGGATGTGCCTGGGATGGGGCTGGACTAGAACTCTCTGTATTTGCTGCCGAAGGTGGTGAGGAGTGTGCCTGGGATGGGGCTAGTCTAGAACTCTCTGTAGTTGCTGCCAAAGATGGTGAGAGTGATGTGCCTGGGATGGGGCTGGTCTAGAACTCTCTGTAGTTGCTGCCGAGGGGGATGAGGGGTGTGCCCGTGATTGGGTTAGTCTAGAACTCTCTGTATTTTCTGCCGAAGATGGTGACAGGGGTGTGACTGGGATGGGGTTGGTCTATCTAGAACTCTGTATTTGCTGCCGAATGTGGTGAGGGGTGTGCCCGTGGTGCGGCTCATCTAGAACTCTCTGTATTTGCTGACGAGGGGGGTGAGTGGTGTGCCTGGGATGGGGCTGGTCTAGAACTCTCTTTATTTGCTGCCGAAGGTGGTGAGAGGGGTGTGCCTGGGATGGGGCTGGTCTCGAACTCTCTGTATTTGCTGCCAAGGTTGGTGAGGTGTGTGTCTGTGATTGGGCTAGTCTAGAACTCTCTGTATTTGCTGCCGAATGTGGTGAGTGGTGTGCCTGGGATGGGGCTGGTCTAGAACTCTCTTTATTTGCTGCCGAAGGTGGTGAGAGGGGTGTGCCTGGGATGAGGCTGGTCTAGAACTCTCTGTATTTGCTGCCGAAGGTGCTGAGAGGTGTGCCTCGGATGGGGCTGGTCCAGAACTCTCTGTAGTTGCTGCCGAGGTTGGTGAGGTGTGTGTCTGTGATTCGGCTAGTCTAGAACTGTCTGTATTTGCTGCCGAATGTGGTGAGGTGTGTGCCTGGGATGGGGCTGGTCTAGAACTCTCTGTATTTGCTGCCGAAGATGGTGAGAGGGGTGTGCCTGGGATGGGGCTGGTCTAGAACTCTCTGTATTTGCTGCTGAAGGTAGTGAGGGATGTGACTGGGATGGGGCTGGTCTAGAACTCTCTGTATTTGCTGCTGAAGGTAGTGAGGGATGTGACTGGGATGGGGCTGGTCTAGAACTCTCTGTATTTGCTGCTGAAGGTAGTGAGGGATGTGCCTGGGATGGGGCTGGTCTAGAACTCTCTGTATTTGCTGCCGAAGATGGTGAGAGGGGTGTGCCTGGGATGGGGCTGGTCTAGAACTCTCTGTAGTTGCTGCCGAAGGTGGTGAGGAGTGTGCCTGGGATGGGGCTGGTCTAGAACTCTCTGTATTTGCTGCTGAAGGTAGTGAGGGGTGTGCCTGGGATGGGGCTGGTCTAGAACTCTCTGTATTTGCTGCCGAAGGTGGTGAGGGGTGTGCCCGTGATTGGGTTAGTCTAGAACTCTCTGTATTTTCTGCCGAAGATGGTGACAGGGGTGTGACTGGGATGGGACTGGTCTATCTAGAACTCTGTATTTGCTGCCGAATGTGGTGAGGGGTGTGCCCGTGGTGCGGCTCATCTAGAACTCTCTGTATTTGCTGACGAGGGGGGTGAGGGGTGTGCCTGGGATGGGGCTGGTCTCGAACTCTCTGTATTTGCTGCCAAGGTTGGTGAGGTGTGTGTCTGTGATTGGGCTAGTCTAGAACTCTCTGTATTTGCTGCCGAATGTGGTGAGTGGTGTGCCTGGGATGGGGCTGGTCTAGAACTCTCTTTATTTGCTGCCGAAGGTGGTGAGAGGGGTGTGCCTGGGATGGGGCTGGTCTAGAACTCTCTGTATTTGCTGCCGAAGGTGCTGAGAGGTTGGCCTCGGATGGGGCTGGTCCAGAACTCTCTGTAGTTGCTGCCGAGGTTGGTGAGGTGTGTGTCTGTGATTCGGCTAGTCTAGAACTGTCTGTATTTGCTGCCGAATGTGGTGAGGTGTGTGCCTGGGATGGGGCTGGTCTAGAACTCTCTGTATTTGCTGCCGAAGATGGTGAGAGGGGTGTGCCTGGGATGGAGCTGGTCTAGAACTCTCTGTATTTGCTGCTGAAGGTAGTGAGGGATGTGACTGGGATGGGGCTGGTCTAGAACTCTCTGTATTTGCTGCTGAAGGTAGTGAGGGATGTGACTGGGATGGGGCTGGTCTAGAACTCTCTGTATTTGCTGCTGAAGGTAGTGAGGGATGTGCCTGGGATGGGGCTGGTCTAGAACTCTCTGTATTTGCTGCCGAAGATGGTGAGAGGGGTGTGCCTGGGATGGGGCTGGTCTAGAACTCTCTGTAGTTGCTGCCGAAGGTGGTGAGGAGTGTGCCTGGGATGGGGCTGGTCTAGAACTCTCTGTATTTGCTGCTGAAGGTAGTGAGGGGTGTGCCTGGGATGGGGCTGGTCTAGAACTCTCTGTATTTGCTGCTGAAGGTAGTGAGGGGTGTGCCTGGGATGGGGCTGGTCTAGAACTCTCTGTATTTGCTGCTGAAGGTAGTGAGGGGTGTGCCTGGGATGGGGCTGGTCTAGAACTCTCTGTATTTGCTGCTGAAGGTAGTGAGGGATGTGACTGGGATGGGGCTGGTCTAGAACTCTCTGTATTTGCTGCTGAAGGTAGTGAGGGGTGTGCCTGGGATGGGGCTGGTCTACAACTCTCTGTATTTGCTGCTGAAGGTAGTGAGGGGTGTGCCTGGGATGGGGCTGGTCTAGAACTCTCTGTATTTGCTGCTGAAGGTAGTGAGGGGTGTGCCTGGGATGGGGCTGGTCTAGAACTCTCTGTATTTGCTGCCGAAGATGGTGAGAGGGGTGTGCCTGGGATGGGGCTGGTCTAGAACTCTCTGTAGTTGCTGCCGAAGGTGGTGAGAAATGTGCCTGGGATGGGGCTGGTCTAGAACTCTCTGTATTTGCTGCTGAAGGTAGTGAGGGATGTGCCTGGGATGGGGCTGGTCTAGAACTCTCTTTAATTGTTGTCGAATGTGGTGAGGTGTGTGCCTGGGATGGGGCTGGTCTAGAACTCTCTGTAGTTGCTGCCGAAGGTGCTGAGAGGTGTGCCTGGGATGGCGCTGGTCTAGAACTCTCTGTATTTGCTGCTGAAGGTGGTGAGGGGTGTGCCTGGGATGGCGCTGGTCTAGAACTCTCTGTATTTGCTGCTGAAGGTGGTGAGGGGTGTGCCTGGGATGGGGCTGGTCTAGAACTCTCTGTAGTTGCTGTGGAGGAGGGTGAGGGGTGTGCCCGTGGTGTGGCTCATCTAGAAGTCTCTGTATTTGCTGCCGAAGGTGCTGAGAGGGGTGCCTGGGATGGGGCTGGTCTCAAACTCTCTGTAGTTGCTGCCGAGGTTGGTGAGGTGTGTGTCTGTGATTGGGCTGGTCTAGAACTCTCTGTATTTGCTGCCGAAGGTGGTGAGTGGTGTGCCTGGGATGGGGCTGGTCTAGAACTGTCTGTAGTTGCTGCCGAATGTGGTGAGTGGTGTGCCTGGGATGGGGCTGGTCTAGAACTCTCTGTATTTGCTGCCGAAGGTGGTGAGGGGTGTGCCCATGATTGGACTAGTCTAGAACTCTCTGTATTTGCTGCCGAAGGTGGTGAGAGGTGTGCCTGGGATGGGGCTGGTCTGGAACTCTCTGTATTTGCTGCTGAAGGTAGTGAGGGATGTGCCTGGGATGGGGCTGGACTAGAACTCTCTGTATTTGCTGCCGAAGGTGGTGAGGAGTGTGCCTGGGATGGGGCTAGTCTAGAACTCTCTGTAGTTGCTGCCAAAGATGGTGAGAGTGGTGTGCCTGGGTTGGGGCTGGTCTAGAACTCTCTGTAGTTGCTGCCGAGGGTAGTGAGGGGTGTGTCTGTGATTGGGTTAGTCTAGAACTCTCTGTAGTTGCTGCCGAGGGGGATGAGGGGTGTGCCCGTGATTGGGTTAGTCTAGAACTCTCTGTATTTGCTGCCGAAGATGGTGAGAGTGGTGTGCCTGGGATGGGGCTGGTCTAGAACTCTCTGTAGTTGCTGCCGAAGGTGGTAAGGAGTGTGCCTGGGATGGGGCTGGTCTAGAACTCTCTGTAGTTGCTGCCGAGGGGGGTGAGGGGTGTGCCCATGATTGGGCTAGTCTAGAACTCTCTTTATTTGCTGCCGAATGTGCTGAGAGGTGTGCCTGGGATAGGGCTGGTCTAGAACCCACTGTAGTTGCTGCCGAAGATGGTGAGAGTGGTGTGCCTGGGATGTGGCTAGTCTAGAACTCTCTGTAGTTGCTGCCGAGGGTGGTGAGCGGTATGCCTGGGATGTGGCTAGTCTAGAACTCTCTGTAGTTGCTGCCGAGGGTGGTGAGCGGTGTGCCTGGGATGTGGCTAGTCTAGAACTCTGTATTTGCTGCCGAAGGTGGTGAGTGGTGTGCCTGGGATGGGGCTGGTCTAGAACTGTCTGTAGTTGCTGCCGAATGTGGTGAGTGGTGTGCCTGGGATGGGGCTGGTCTAGAACTCTCTGTATTTGCTGCCGAAGGTGGTGAGGGGTGTGCCCATGATTGGACTAGTCTAGAACTCTCTGTATTTGCTGCCGAAGGTGGTGAGAGGTGTGCCTGGGATGGGGCTGGTCTGGAACTCTCTGTATTTGCTGCTGAAGGTAGTGAGGGATGTGCCTGGGATGGGGCTGGACTAGAACTCTCTGTATTTGCTGCCGAAGGTGGTGAGGAGTGTGCCTGGGATGGGGCTAGTCTAGAACTCTCTGTAGTTGCTGCCAAAGATGGTGAGAGTGGTGTGCCTGGGTTGGGGCTGGTCTAGAACTCTCTGTAGTTGCTGCCGAGGGTAGTGAGGGGTGTGTCTGTGATTGGGTTAGTCTAGAACTCTCTGTAGTTGCTGCCGAGGGGGATGAGGGGTGTGCCCGTGATTGGGTTAGTCTAGAACTCTCTGTATTTGCTGCCGAAGATGGTGAGAGTGGTGTGCCTGGGATGGGGCTGGTCTAGAACTCTCTGTAGTTGCTGCCGAAGGTGGTGAGGAGTGTGCCTGGGATGGGGCTGGTCTAGAACTCTCTGTAGTTGCTGCCGAGGGGGGTGAGGGGTGTGCCCATGATTGGGCTAGTCTAGAACTCTCTTTATTTGCTGCCGAAGGTGCTGAGAGGTGTGCCTGGGATAGGGCTGGTCTAGAACCCACTGTAGTTGCTGCCGAAGATGGTGAGAGTGGTGTGCCTGGGATGTGGCTAGTCTAGAACTCTCTGTAGTTGCTGCCGAGGGTGGTGAGCGGTATGCCTGGGATGTGGCTAGTCTAGAACTCTCTGTAGTTGCTGCCGAGGGTGGTGAGCGGTGTGCCTGGGATGTGGCTAGTCTAGAACTCTGTATTTTCTGCCGAAGATGGTGAGAGGGGTGTGTCTGGGATGGGGCTAGTCTAGAACTCTCTGTATTTGCCGCTGAAGGTAGTGAGGGGTGTGCCTGGGATGGGGCTGGACTAGAACTCTCTATATTTGCTGCTGAATGTGTTGAGGGATGTGCTTGGGATGTGGCTCATCTAGAACTCTCTGTAGTTGCTGCCGAAGGTGCTGAGAGGTGTGCCTGGGATGGCGCTGGTCTAGAACTCTCTGTATTTGCTGCCGAAGGTGCTGAGAGGTGTGCCTGGGATGGCGCTGGTCTAGAACTCTCTGTATTTGCTGCCGAAGGTGCTGAGAGGTGTGCCTGGGATGGCGCTGGTCTAGAACTCTCTGTATTTGCTGCCGAAGGTGCTGAGAGGTGTGCCTGGGATGGCGCTGGTCTAGAACAATCTGTATTTGCTGCTGAAGGTGGTGAGGGGTGTGCCTGGGATGGCGCTGGTCTAGAACTCTCTGTATTTGCTGCTGAAGGTGGTGAGGGGTGTGCCTGGGATGGGGCTGGACTAGAACTCTCTGTAGTTGCTGTGGAGGAGGGTGAGGGGTGTGCCCGTGGTGTGGCTCATCTAGAAGTCTCTGTATTTGCTGCCGAAGGTGCTGAGAGGGGTGCCTGGGATGGGGCTGGTCTCAAACTCTCTGTAGTTGCTGCCGAAGTTGGTGAGGTGTGTGTCTGTGATTCGGCTAGTCTAGAACTGTCTGTAGTTGCTGCCGAATGTGGTGAGGGGTGTGCCCGTGATTGGGCTAGTCTCAAACTCTCTGTATTTGCTGCCGAAAGTGGTGAGGGGTGTGCCCATGATTGGACTAGTCTAGAACTCTCTGTATTTGCTGCTGAAGGTAGTGAGGGGTGTGCCTGGGATGGGGCTGGTCTAGAACTCTCTGTATTTGCTGCTGAAGGTAGTGAGGGGTGTGCCTGGGATGGGGCTGGTCTAGAACTCTCTGTATTTGCTGCTGAAGGTAGTGAGGGGTGTGCCTGGGATGGGGCTGGTCTAGAACTCTCTGTATTTGCTGCTGAAGGTAGTGAGGGATGTGACTGGGATGGGGCTGGTCTAGAACTCTCTGTATTTGCTGCTGAAGGTAGTGAGGGGTGTGCCTGGGATGGGGCTGGTCTAGAAATCTCTGTATTTGCTGCTGAAGGTAGTGAGGGATGTGACTGGGATGGGGCTGGTCTAGAACTCTCTGTAGTTGCTGCCGAAGTTGGTGAGGTGTGTGTCTGTGATTCGGCTAGTCTAGAACTGTCTGTAGTTGCTGCCGAATGTGGTGAGGGGTGTGCCCGTGATTGGGCTAGTCTCAAACTCTCTGTATTTGCTGCCGAAAGTGGTGAGGGGTGTGCCCATGATTGGACTAGTCTAGAACTCTCTGTATTTGCTGCTGAAGGTAGTGAGGGGTGTGCCTGGGATGGGGCTGGTCTAGAACTCTCTGTATTTGCTGCTGAAGGTAGTGAGGGGTGTGCCTGGGATGGGGCTGGTCTAGAACTCTCTGTATTTGCTGCTGAAGGTAGTGAGGGATGTGCCTGGGATGGGGCTGGTCTAGAACTCTCTTTAATTGTTGTCGAATGTGGTGAGGTGTGTGCCTGGGATGGGGCTGGTCTAGAACTCTCTGTAGTTGCTGCCGAAGGTGCTGAGAGGTGTGCCTGGGATGGCGCTGGTCTAGAACTCTCTGTATTTGCTGCTGAAGGTGGTGAGGGGTGTGCCTGGGATGGCGCTGGTCTAGAACTCTCTGTATTTGCTGCTGAAGGTAGTGAGGGGTGTGCCTGGGATGGGGCTGGTCTAGAACTCTCTGTATTTGCTGCTGAAGGTAGTGAGGGGTGTGCCTGGGATGGGGCTGGTCTAGAACTCTCTGTATTTGCTGCTGAAGGTAGTGAGGGATGTGCCTGGGATGGGGCTGGTCTAGAACTCTCTTTAATTGTTGTCGAATGTGGTGAGGTGTGTGCCTGGGATGGGGCTGGTCTAGAACTCTCTGTAGTTGCTGCCGAAGGTGCTGAGAGGTGTGCCTGGGATGGCGCTGGTCTAGAACTCTCTGTATTTGCTGCTGAAGGTGGTGAGGGGTGTGCCTGGGATGGCGCTGGTCTAGAACTCTCTGTATTTGCTGCTGAAGGTGGTGAGGGGTGTGCCTGGGATGGGGCTGGTCTAGAACTCTCTGTAGTTGCTGTGGAGGAGGGTGAGGGGTGTGCCCGTGGTGTGGCTCATCTAGAAGTCTCTGTATTTGCTGCCGAAGGTGCTGAGAGGGGTGCCTGGGATGGGGCTGGTCTCAAACTCTCTGTAGTTGCTGCCGAGGTTGGTGAGGTGTGTGTCTGTGATTGGGCTGGTCTAGAACTCTCTGTATTTGCTGCCGAACGTGGTGAGTGGTGTGCCTGGGATGGGGCTGGTCTAGAACTGTCTGTAGTTGCTGCCGAATGTGGTGAGTGGTGTGCCTGGGATGGGGCTGGTCTAGAACTCTCTGTATTTGCTGCCGAAGGTGGTGAGGGGTGTGCCCATGATTGGACTAGTCTAGAACTCTCTGTATTTGCTGCCGAAGGTGGTGAGAGGTGTGCCTGGGATGGGGCTGGTCTGGAACTCTCTGTATTTGCTGCTGAAGGTAGTGAGGGATGTGCCTGGGATGGGGCTGGACTAGAACTCTCTGTATTTGCTGCCGAAGGTGGTGAGGAGTGTGCCTGGGATGGGGCTAGTCTAGAACTCTCTGTAGTTGCTGCCAAAGATGGTGAGAGTGGTGTGCCTGGGTTGGGGCTGGTCTAGAACTCTCTGTAGTTGCTGCCGAGGGTAGTGAGGGGTGTGTCTGTGATTGGGTTAGTCTAGAACTCTCTGTAGTTGCTGCCGAGGGGGATGAGGGGTGTGCCCGTGATTGGGTTAGTCTAGAACTCTCTGTATTTGCTGCCGAAGATGGTGAGAGTGGTGTGCCTGGGATGGGGCTGGTCTAGAACTCTCTGTAGTTGCTGCCGAAGGTGGTGAGGAGTGTGCCTGGGATGGGGCTGGTCTAGAACTCTCTGTAGTTGCTGCCGAGGGGGGTGAGGGGTGTGCCCATGATTGGGCTAGTCTAGAACTCTCTTTATTTGCTGCCGAATGTGCTGAGAGGTGTGCCTGGGATAGGGCTGGACTAGAACTCTCTGTATTTGCTGCCGAAGGTGGTGAGGAGTGTGCCTGGGATGGGGCTAGTCTAGAACTCTCTGTAGTTGCTGCCAAAGATGGTGAGAGTGGTGTGCCTGGGTTGGGGCTGGTCTAGAACTCTCTGTAGTTGCTGCCGAGGGTAGTGAGGGGTGTGTCTGTGATTGGGTTAGTCTAGAACTCTCTGTAGTTGCTGCCGAGGGGGATGAGGGGTGTGCCCGTGATTGGGTTAGTCTAGAACTCTCTGTATTTGCTGCCGAAGATGGTGAGAGTGGTGTGCCTGGGATGGGGCTGGTCTAGAACTCTCTGTAGTTGCTGCCGAAGGTGGTGAGGAGTGTGCCTGGGATGGGGCTGGTCTAGAACTCTCTGTAGTTGCTGCCGAGGGGGGTGAGGGGTGTGCCCATGATTGGGCTAGTCTAGAACTCTCTTTATTTGCTGCCGAAGGTGCTGAGAGGTGTGCCTGGGATAGGGCTGGTCTAGAACCCACTGTAGTTGCTGCCGAAGATGGTGAGAGTGGTGTGCCTGGGATGTGGCTAGTCTAGAACTCTCTGTAGTTGCTGCCGAGGGTGGTGAGCGGTATGCCTGGGATGTGGCTAGTCTAGAACTCTCTGTAGTTGCTGCCGAGGGTGGTGAGCGGTGTGCCTGGGATGTGGCTAGTCTAGAACTCTGTATTTTCTGCCGAAGATGGTGAGAGGGGTGTGTCTGGGATGGGGCTAGTCTAGAACTCTCTGTATTTGCCGCTGAAGGTAGTGAGGGGTGTGCCTGGGATGGGGCTGGACTAGAACTCTCTATATTTGCTGCTGAATGTGTTGAGGGATGTGCTTGGGATGTGGCTCATCTAGAACTCTCTGTAGTTGCTGCCGAAGGTGCTGAGAGGTGTGCCTGGGATGGCGCTGGTCTAGAACTCTCTGTATTTGCTGCCGAAGGTGCTGAGAGGTGTGCCTGGGATGGCGCTGGTCTAGAACTCTCTGTATTTGCTGCCGAAGGTGCTGAGAGGTGTGCCTGGGATGGCGCTGGTCTAGAACTCTCTGTATTTGCTGCCGAAGGTGCTGAGAGGTGTGCCTGGGATGGCGCTGGTCTAGAACAATCTGTATTTGCTGCTGAAGGTGGTGAGGGGTGTGCCTGGGATGGCGCTGGTCTAGAACTCTCTGTATTTGCTGCTGAAGGTGGTGAGGGGTGTGCCTGGGATGGGGCTGGACTAGAACTCTCTGTAGTTGCTGTGGAGGAGGGTGAGGGGTGTGCCCGTGGTGTGGCTCATCTAGAAGTCTCTGTATTTGCTGCCGAAGGTGCTGAGAGGGGTGCCTGGGATGGGGCTGGTCTCAAACTCTCTGTAGTTGCTGCCGAAGTTGGTGAGGTGTGTGTCTGTGATTCGGCTAGTCTAGAACTGTCTGTAGTTGCTGCCGAATGTGGTGAGGGGTGTGCCCGTGATTGGGCTAGTCTCAAACTCTCTGTATTTGGTGCCGAAAGTGGTGAGGGGTGTGCCCATGATTGGACTAGTCTAGAACTCTCTGTATTTGCTGCTGAAGGTAGTGAGGGGTGTGCCTGGGATGGGGCTGGTCTAGAACTCTCTGTATTTGCTGCTGAAGGTAGTGAGGGGTGTGCCTGGGATGGGGCTGGTCTAGAACTCTCTGTATTTGCTGCTGAAGGTAGTGAGGGGTGTGCCTGGGATGGGGCTGGTCTAGAACTCTCTGTATTTGCTGCTGAAGGTAGTGAGGGATGTGACTGGGATGGGGCTGGTCTAGAACTCTCTGTATTTGCTGCTGAAGGTAGTGAGGGGTGTGCCTGGGATGGGGCTGGTCTAGAAATCTCTGTATTTGCTGCTGAAGGTAGTGAGGGATGTGACTGGGATGGGGCTGGTCTAGAACTCTCTGTAGTTGCTGCCGAAGTTGGTGAGGTGTGTGTCTGTGATTCGGCTAGTCTAGAACTGTCTGTAGTTGCTGCCGAATGTGGTGAGGGGTGTGCCCGTGATTGGGCTAGTCTCAAACTCTCTGTATTTGCTGCCGAAAGTGGTGAGGGGTGTGCCCATGATTGGACTAGTCTAGAACTCTCTGTATTTGCTGCTGAAGGTAGTGAGGGGTGTGCCTGGGATGGGGCTGGTCTAGAACTCTCTGTATTTGCTGCTGAAGGTAGTGAGGGGTGTGCCTGGGATGGGGCTGGTCTAGAACTCTCTGTATTTGCTGCTGAAGGTAGTGAGGGGTGTGCCTGGGATGGGGCTGGTCTAGAACTCTCTGTATTTGCTGCTGAAGGTAGTGAGGGATGTGACTGGGATGGGGCTGGTCTAGAACTCTCTGTATTTGCTGCTGAAGGTAGTGAGGGGTGTGCCTGGGATGGGGCTGGTCTAGAACTCTCTGTATTTGCTGCTGAAGGTAGTGAGGGATGTGACTGGGATGGGGCTGGTCTAGAACTCTCAGTATTTGCTGCTGAAGGTAGTGAGGGGTGTGCCTGGGATGGGGCTGGTCTACAACTCTCTGTATTTGCTGCTGAAGGTAGTGAGGGGTGTGCCTGGGATGGGGCTGGTCTAGAACTCTCTGTATTTGCTGCTGAAGGTAGTGAGGGGTGTGCCTGGGATGGGGCTGGTCTAGAACTCTCTGTATTTGCTGCCAAGGTTGGTGAGGTGTGTGTCTGTGATTGGGCTAGTCTAGAACTCTCTGTATTTGCTGCCGAATGTGGTGAGGGGTGTACCCGTGGTGCGGCTCATCTAGAACTCTCTGTATTTGCTGACGAGGGGGGTGAGGGGTGTGCCTGGGATGGGGCTGGTCTAGAACTCTCTGTATTTGCTGCCAAGGTTGGTGAGGTGTGTGTCTGTGATTGGGCTAGTCTAGAACTCTCTGTATTTGCTGCCGAATGTGGTGAGTGGTGTGCCTGGGATGGGGCTGGTCTAGAACTCTCTGTATTTGCTGCCAAGGTTGGTGAGGTGTGTGTCTGTGATTGGGCTAGTCTAGAACTCTCTGTATTTGCTGCCGAATGTGGTGAGTGGTGTGCCTGGGATGGGGCTGGTCTAGAACTCTCTTTATTTGCTGCCGAAGGTGGTGAGAGGGGTGTGCCTGGGATGGGGCTGGTCTAGAACTCTCTGTATTTGCTGCCGAAGGTGCTGAGAGGTGTGCCTCGGATGGGGCTGGTCCAGAACTCTCTGTAGTTGCTGCCGAGGTTGGTGAGGTGTGTGTCTGTGATTCGGCTAGTCTAGAACTGTCTGTATTTGCTGCCGAATGTGGTGAGGTGTGTGCCTGGGATGGGGCTGGTCTAGAACTCTCTGTATTTGCTGCCGAAGATGGTGAGAGGGGTGTGCCTGGGATGGGGCTGGTCTAGAACTCTCTGTATTTGCTGCTGAAGGTAGTGAGGGATGTGACTGGGATGGGGCTGGTCTAGAACTCTCTGTATTTGCTGCTGAAGGTAGTGAGGGATGTGACTGGGATGGGGCTGGTCTAGAACTCTCTGTATTTGCTGCTGAAGGTAGTGAGGGATGTGCCTGGGATGGGGCTGGTCTAGAACTCTCTGTATTTGCTGCCGAAGATGGTGAGAGGGGTGTGCCTGGGATGGGGCTGGTCTAGAACTCTCTGTAGTTGCTGCCGAAGGTGGTGAGGAGTGTGCCTGGGATGGGGCTGGTCTAGAACTCTCTGTATTTGCTGCTGAAGGTAGTGAGGGGTGTGCCTGGGATGGGGCTGGTCTAGAACTCTCTGTATTTGCTGCTGAAGGTAGTGAGGGGTGTGCCTGGGATGGGGCTGGTCTAGAACTCTCTGTATTTGCTGCTGAAGGTAGTGAGGGATGTGACTGGGATGGGGCTGGTCTAGAACTCTCAGTATTTGCTGCTGAAGGTAGTGAGGGGTGTGCCTGGGATGGGGCTGGTCTACAACTCTCTGTATTTGCTGCTGAAGGTAGTGAGGGGTGTGCCTGGGATGGGGCTGGTCTAGAACTCTCTGTATTTGTTGCTGAAGGTAGTGAGGGGTGTGCCTGGGATGGGGCTGGTCTAGAACTCTCTGTATTTGCTGCCGAAGATGGTGAGAGGGGTGTGCCTGGGATGGGGCTGGTCTAGAACTCTCTGTAGTTGCTGCCGAAGGTGGTGAGAAATGTGCCTGGGATGGGGCTGGTCTAGAACTCTCTGTATTTGCTGCTGAAGGTAGTGAGGGATGTGCCTGGGATGGGGCTGGTCTAGAACTCTCTTTATTTGTTGTCGAATGTGGTGAGGTGTGTGCCTGGGATGGGGCTGGTCTAGAACTCTCTGTAGTTGCTGCTGAAGGTGCTGAGAGGTGTGCCTGGGATGGCGCTGGTCTAGAACTCTCTGTATTTTCTGCTGAAGGTGGTGAGGGGTGTGCCTGGGATGGGGCTGGTCTAGAACTCTCTGTAGTTGCTGTGGAGGAGGGTGAGGGGTGTGCCCGTGGTGTGGCTCATCTAGAAGTCTCTGTATTTGCTGCCGAAGGTGCTGAGAGGGGTGCCTGGGATGGGGCTGGTCTCAAACTCTCTGTAGTTGCTGCCGAGTTGGTGAGGTGTGTGTCTGTGATTGGGCTGGTCTAGAACTCTCTGTATTTGCTGCCAAAGGTGGTGAGGGGTGTGCCTGGGATGGGGCTGGTCTAGAACTGTCTGTAGTTGCTGCCGAATGTGGTGAGTGGTGTGCCTGGGATGGGGCTGGTCTAGAACTCTCTGTATTTGCTGCCGAAGGTGGTGAGGGGTGTGCCCATGATTGGACTAGTCTAGAACTCTCTGTATTTGCTGCCGAAGGTGGTGAGAGGTGTGCCTCGGATGGGGCTGGTCTAGAACTCTCTGTATTTGCTGCTGAAGGTAGTGAGGGATGTGCCTGGGATGGGGCTGGACTAGAACTCTCTGTATTTGCTGCCGAAGGTGGTGAGGAGTGTGCCTGGGATGGGGCTAGTCTAGAACTCTCTGTAGTTGCTGCCAAAGATGGTGAGAGTGGTGTGCCTGGGATGGGGCTGGTCTAGAACTCTCTGTAGTTGCTGCCGAGGGTAGTGAGGGGTGTGTCTGTGATTGGGTTAGTCTAGAACTCTCTGTATTTGCTGCCGAGGGGGATGAGGGGTGTGCCCGTGATTGGGTTAGTCTAGAACTCTCTGTATTTGCTGCCGAAGATGGTGAGAGTGGTGTGCCTGGGATGGGGCTGGTCTAGAACTCTCTGTAGTTGCTGCCGAAGGTGGTGAGGAGTGTGCCTGGGATGGGGCTGGTCTAGAACTCTCTGTAGTTGCTGCCGAGGGGGGTGAGGGGTGTGCCCATGATTGGGCTAGTCTAGAACTCTCTTTATTTGCTGCCGAAGGTGCTGAGAGGTGTGCCTGGGATGGGGCTGGTCTAGAACCCACTGTAGTTGCTGCCGAAGATGGTGAGAGCTGTGTGCCTGGGATGTGGCTAGTCCAGAACTCTGTATTTTCTGCCGAAGATGGTGAGACGGGTGTGTCTGGGATGGGGCTAGTCTAGAACTCTGTATTTTCTGCCGAAGATGGTGAGAGGGGTGTGTCTGGGATGGGGCTAGTCTAGAACTCTCTGTATTTGCCGCTGAAGGTAGTGAGGGGTGTGCCTGGGATGGGGCTGCACTAGAACTCTCTATATTTGCTGCTGAATGTGTTGAGGGATGTGCTTGGGATGTGGCTCATCTAGAACTCTCTGTAGTTGCTGCCGAAGGTGCTGAGAGGTGTGCCTGGGATGGCGCTGGTCTAGAACTCTCTGTATTTGCTGCCGAAGGTGCTGAGAGGTGTGCCTGGGATGGCGCTGGTCTAGAACTCTCTGTATTTGCTGCCGAAGGTGCTGAGAGGTGTGCCTGGGATGGCGCTGGTCTAGAACTCTCTGTATTTGCTGCCGAAGGTGCTGAGAGGTGTGCCTGGGATGGCGCTGGTCTAGAACAATCTGTATTTGCTGCTGAAGGTGGTGAGGGGTGTGCCTGGGATGGCGCTGGTCTAGAACTCTCTGTATTTGCTGCTGAAGGTGGTGAGGGGTGTGCCTGGGATGGGGCTGGACTAGAACTCTCTGTAGTTGCTGTGGAGGAGGGTGAGGGGTGTGCCCGTGGTGTGGCTCATCTAGAAGTCTCTGTATTTGCTGCCGAAGGTGCTGAGAGGGGTGCCTGGGATGGGGCTGGTCTCAAACTCTCTGTAGTTGCTGCCGAAGTTGGTGAGGTGTGTGTCTATGATTCGGCTAGTCTAGAACTGTCTGTAGTTGCTGCCGAATGTGGTGAGGGGTGTGCCCGTGATTGGGCTAGTCTCAAACTCTCTGTATTTGCTGCCGAAAGTGGTGAGGGGTGTGCCCATGATTGGACTAGTCTAGAACTCTCTGTATTTGCTGCTGAAGGTAGTGAGGGGTGTGCCTGGGATGGGGCTGGTCTACAACTCTCTGTATTTGCTGCTGAAGGTAGTGAGGGGTGTGCCTGGGATGGGGCTGGTCTAGAACTCTCTGTATTTGCTGCTGAAGGTAGTGAGGGGTGTGCCTGGGATGGGGCTGGTCTAGAACTCTCTGTATTTGCTGCCAAGGTTGGTGAGGTGTGTGTCTGTGATTGGGCTAGTCTAGAACTCTCTGTATTTGCTGCCGAATGTGGTGAGGGGTGTACCCGTGGTGCGGCTCATCTAGAACTCTCTGTATTTGCTGACGAGGGGGGTGAGGGGTGTGCCTGGGATGGGGCTGGTCTAGAACTCTCTGTATTTGCTGCCAAGGTTGGTGAGGTGTGTGTCTGTGATTGGGCTAGTCTAGAACTCTCTGTATTTGCTGCCGAATGTGGTGAGTGGTGTGCCTGGGATGGGGCTGGTCTAGAACTCTCTGTATTTGCTGCCAAGGTTGGTGAGGTGTGTGTCTGTGATTGGGCTAGTCTAGAACTCTCTGTATTTGCTGCCGAATGTGGTGAGTGGTGTGCCTGGGATGGGGCTGGTCTAGAACTCTCTTTATTTGCTGCCGAAGGTGGTGAGAGGGGTGTGCCTGGGATGGGGCTGGTCTAGAACTCTCTGTATTTGCTGCCGAAGGTGCTGAGAGGTGTGCCTCGGATGGGGCTGGTCCAGAACTCTCTGTAGTTGCTGCCGAGGTTGGTGAGGTGTGTGTCTGTGATTCGGCTAGTCTAGAACTGTCTGTATTTGCTGCTGAAGGTAGTGAGGGGTGTGCCTGGGATGGCGCTGGTCTAGAACTCTCTGTATTTGCTGCTGAAGGTAGTGAGGGGTGTGCCTGGGATGGGGCTGGTCTAGAACTCTCTGTATTTGCTGCTGAAGGTAGTGAGGGATGTGACTGGGATGGGGCTGGTCTAGAACTCTCAGTATTTGCTGCTGAAGGTAGTGAGGGGTGTGCCTGGGATGGGGCTGGTCTACAACTCTCTGTATTTGCTGCTGAAGGTAGTGAGGGGTGTGCCTGGGATGGGGCTGGTCTAGAACTCTCTGTATTTGTTGCTGAAGGTAGTGAGGGGTGTGCCTGGGATGGGGCTGGTCTAGAACTCTCTGTATTTGCTGCCGAAGATGGTGAGAGGGGTGTGCCTGGGATGGGGCTGGTCTCAAACTCTCTGTAGTTGCTGCCGAAGTTGGTGAGGTGTGTGTCTATGATTCGGCTAGTCTAGAACTGTCTGTAGTTGCTGCCGAATGTGGTGAGGGGTGTGCCCGTGATTGGGCTAGTCTCAAACTCTCTGTATTTGCTGCCGAAAGTGGTGAGGGGTGTGCCCATGATTGGACTAGTCTAGAACTCTCTGTATTTGCTGCTGAAGGTAGTGAGGGGTGTGCCTGGGATGGGGCTGGTCTACAACTCTCTGTATTTGCTGCTGAAGGTAGTGAGGGGTGTGCCTGGGATGGAGCTGGTCTAGAACTCTCTGTATTTGCTGCTGAAGGTAGTGAGGGGTGTGCCTGGGATGGGGCTGGTCTAGAACTCTCTGTATTTGCTGCCAAGGTTGGTGAGGTGTGTGTCTGTGATTGGGCTAGTCTAGAACTCTCTGTATTTGCTGCCGAATGTGGTGAGGGGTGTACCCGTGGTGCGGCTCATCTAGAACTCTCTGTATTTGCTGACGAGGGGGGTGAGGGGTGTGCCTGGGATGGGGCTGGTCTAGAACTCTCTGTATTTGCTGCCAAGGTTGGTGAGGTGTGTGTCTGTGATTGGGCTAGTCTAGAACTCTCTGTATTTGCTGCCGAATGTGGTGAGTGGTGTGCCTGGGATGGGGCTGGTCTAGAACTCTCTGTATTTGCTGCCAAGGTTGGTGAGGTGTGTGTCTGTGATTGGGCTAGTCTAGAACTCTCTGTATTTGCTGCCGAATGTGGTGAGTGGTGTGCCTGGGATGGGGCTGGTCTAGAACTCTCTTTATTTGCTGCCGAAGGTGGTGAGAGGGGTGTGCCTGGGATGGGGCTGGTCTAGAACTCTCTGTATTTGCTGCCGAAGGTGCTGAGAGGTGTGCCTCGGATGGGGCTGGTCCAGAACTCTCTGTAGTTGCTGCCGAGGTTGGTGAGGTGTGTGTCTGTGATTCGGCTAGTCTAGAACTGTCTGTATTTGCTGCCGAATGTGGTGAGGTGTGTGCCTGGGATGGGGCTGGTCTAGAACTCTCTGTATTTGCTGCCGAAGATGGTGAGAGGGGTGTGCCTGGGATGGGGCTGGTCTAGAACTCTCTGTATTTGCTGCCAAGGTTGGTGAGGTGTGTGTCTGTGATTGGGCTAGTCTAGAACTCTCTGTATTTGCTGCCGAATGTGGTGAGGGGTGTACCCGTGGTGCGGCTCATCTAGAACTCTCTGTATTTGCTGACGAGGGGGGTGAGGGGTGTGCCTGGGATGGGGCTGGTCTAGAACTCTCTGTATTTGCTGCCAAGGTTGGTGAGGTGTGTGTCTGTGATTGGGCTAGTCTAGAACTCTCTGTATTTGCTGCCGAATGTGGTGAGTGGTGTGCCTGGGATGGGGCTGGTCTAGAACTCTCTTTATTTGCTGCCGAAGGTGGTGAGAGGGGTGTGCCTGGGATGGGGCTGGTCTAGAACTCTCTGTATTTGCTGCCGAAGGTGCTGAGAGGTGTGCCTCGGATGGGGCTGGTCCAGAACTCTCTGTAGTTGCTGCCGAGGTTGGTGAGGTGTGTGTCTGTGATTCGGCTAGTCTAGAACTGTCTGTATTTGCTGCCGAATGTGGTGAGGTGTGTGCCTGGGATGGGGCTGGTCTAGAACTCTCTGTATTTGCTGCTGAAGGTAGTGAGGGATGTGACTGGGATGGGGCTGGTCTAGAACTCTCTGTATTTGCTGCTGAAGGTAGTGAGGGATGTGACTGGGATGGGGCTGGTCTAGAACTCTCTGTATTTGCTGCTGAAGGTAGTGAGGGATGTGCCTGGGATGGGGCTGGTCTAGAACTCTCTGTATTTGCTGCCGAAGATGGTGAGAGGGGTGTGCCTGGGATGGGGCTGGTCTAGAACTCTCTGTAGTTGCTGCCGAAGGTGGTGAGGAGTGTGCCTGGGATGGGGCTGGTCTAGAACTCTCTGCATTTGCTGCTGAAGGTAGTGAGGGGTGTGCCTGGGATGGGGCTGGTCTAGAACTCTCTGTATTTGCTGCTGAAGGTAGTGAGGGGTGTGCCTGGGATGGGGCTGGTCTAGAACTCTCTGTATTTGCTGCTGAAGGTAGTGAGGGATGTGACTGGGATGGGGCTGGTCTAGAACTCTCAGTATTTGCTGCTGAAGGTAGTGAGGGGTGTGCCTGGGATGGGGCTGGTCTACAACTCTCTGTATTTGCTGCTGAAGGTAGTGAGGGGTGTGCCTGGGATGGGGCTGGTCTAGAACTCTCTGTATTTGTTGCTGAAGGTAGTGAGGGGTGTGCCTGGGATGGGGCTGGTCTAGAACTCTCTGTATTTGCTGCCGAAGATGGTGAGAGGGGTGTGCCTGGGATGGGGCTGGTCTCAAACACTCTGTAGTTGCTGCCGAAGTTGGTGAGGTGTGTGTCTATGATTCGGCTAGTCTAGAACTGTCTGTAGTTGCTGCCGAATGTGGTGAGGGGTGTGCCCGTGATTGGGCTAGTCTCAAACTCTCTGTATTTGCTGCCGAAAGTGGTGAGGGGTGTGCCCATGATTGGACTAGTCTAGAACTCTCTGTATTTGCTGCTGAAGGTAGTGAGGGGTGTGCCTGGGATGGGGCTGGTCTACAACTCTCTGTATTTGCTGCTGAAGGTAGTGAGGGGTGTGCCTGGGATGGAGCTGGTCTAGAACTCTCTGTATTTGCTGCTGAAGGTAGTGAGGGGTGTGCCTGGGATGGGGCTGGTCTAGAACTCTCTGTATTTGCTGCCAAGGTTGGTGAGGTGTGTGTCTGTGATTGGGCTAGTCTAGAACTCTCTGTATTTGCTGCCGAATGTGGTGAGGGGTGTACCCGTGGTGCGGCTCATCTAGAACTCTCTGTATTTGCTGACGAGGGGGGTGAGGGGTGTGCCTGGGATGGGGCTGGTCTAGAACTCTCTGTATTTGCTGCCAAGGTTGGTGAGGTGTGTGTCTGTGATTGGGCTAGTCTAGAACTCTCTGTATTTGCTGCCGAATGTGGTGAGTGGTGTGCCTGGGATGGGGCTGGTCTAGAACTCTCTGTATTTGCTGCCAAGGTTGGTGAGGTGTGTGTCTGTGATTGGGCTAGTCTAGAACTCTCTGTATTTGCTGCCGAATGTGGTGAGTGGTGTGCCTGGGATGGGGCTGGTCTAGAACTCTCTTTATTTGCTGCCGAAGGTGGTGAGAGGGGTGTGCCTGGGATGGGGCTGGTCTAGAACTCTCTGTATTTGCTGCCGAAGGTGCTGAGAGGTGTGCCTCGGATGGGGCTGGTCCAGAACTCTCTGTAGTTGCTGCCGAGGTTGGTGAGGTGTGTGTCTGTGATTCGGCTAGTCTAGAACTGTCTGTATTTGCTGCCGAATGTGGTGAGGTGTGTGCCTGGGATGGGGCTGGTCTAGAACTCTCTGTATTTGCTGCCGAAGATGGTGAGAGGGGTGTGCCTGGGATGGGGCTGGTCTAGAACTCTCTGTATTTGCTGCCAAGGTTGGTGAGGTGTGTGTCTGTGATTGGGCTAGTCTAGAACTCTCTGTATTTGCTGCCGAATGTGGTGAGGGGTGTACCCGTGGTGCGGCTCATCTAGAACTCTCTGTATTTGCTGACGAGGGGGGTGAGGGGTGTGCCTGGGATGGGGCTGGTCTAGAACTCTCTGTATTTGCTGCCAAGGTTGGTGAGGTGTGTGTCTGTGATTGGGCTAGTCTAGAACTCTCTGTATTTGCTGCCGAATGTGGTGAGTGGTGTGCCTGGGATGGGGCTGGTCTAGAACTCTCTGTATTTGCTGCCAAGGTTGGTGAGGTGTGTGTCTGTGATTGGGCTAGTCTAGAACTCTCTGTATTTGCTGCCGAATGTGGTGAGTGGTGTGCCTGGGATGGGGCTGGTCTAGAACTCTCTTTATTTGCTGCCGAAGGTGGTGAGAGGGGTGTGCCTGGGATGGGGCTGGTCTAGAACTCTCTGTATTTGCTGCCGAAGGTGCTGAGAGGTGTGCCTCGGATGGGGCTGGTCCAGAACTCTCTGTAGTTGCTGCCGAGGTTGGTGAGGTGTGTGTCTGTGATTCGGCTAGTCTAGAACTGTCTGTATTTGCTGCCGAATGTGGTGAGGTGTGTGCCTGGGATGGGGCTGGTCTAGAACTCTCTGTATTTGCTGCTGAAGGTAGTGAGGGATGTGACTGGGATGGGGCTGGTCTAGAACTCTCTGTATTTGCTGCTGAAGGTAGTGAGGGATGTGACTGGGATGGGGCTGGTCTAGAACTCTCTGTATTTGCTGCTGAAGGTAGTGAGGGATGTGCCTGGGATGGGGCTGGTCTAGAACTCTCTGTATTTGCTGCCGAAGATGGTGAGAGGGGTGTGCCTGGGATGGGGCTGGTCTAGAACTCTCTGTAGTTGCTGCCGAAGGTGGTGAGGAGTGTGCCTGGGATGGGGCTGGTCTAGAACTCTCTGCATTTGCTGCTGAAGGTAGTGAGGGGTGTGCCTGGGATGGGGCTGGTCTAGAACTCTCTGTATTTGCTGCTGAAGGTAGTGAGGGGTGTGCCTGGGATGGGGCTGGTCTAGAACTCTCTGTATTTGCTGCTGAAGGTAGTGAGGGATGTGACTGGGATGGGGCTGGTCTAGAACTCTCAGTATTTGCTGCTGAAGGTAGTGAGGGGTGTTCCTGGGATGGGGCTGGTCTACAACTCTCTGTATTTGCTGCTGAAGGTAGTGAGGGGTGTGCCTGGGATGGGGCTGGTCTAGAACTCTCTGTATTTGTTGCTGAAGGTAGTGAGGGGTGTGCCTGGGATGGGGCTGGTCTAGAACTCTCTGTATTTGCTGCCGAAGATGGTGAGAGGGGTGTGCCTGGGATGGGGCTGGTCTCAAACACTCTGTAGTTGCTGCCGAAGTTGGTGAGGTGTGTGTCTATGATTCGGCTAGTCTAGAACTGTCTGTAGTTGCTGCCGAATGTGGTGAGGGGTGTGCCCGTGATTGGGCTAGTCTCAAACTCTCTGTATTTGCTGCCGAAAGTGGTGAGGGGTGTGCCCATGATTGGACTAGTCTAGAACTCTCTGTATTTGCTGCTGAAGGTAGTGAGGGGTGTGCCTGGGATGGGGCTGGTCTACAACTCTCTGTATTTGCTGCTGAAGGTAGTGAGGGGTGTGCCTGGGATGGGGCTGGTCTAGAACTCTCTGTATTTGCTGCTGAAGGTAGTGAGGGGTGTGCCTGGGATGGGGCTGGTCTAGAACTCTCTGTATTTGCTGCCAAGGTTGGTGAGGTGTGTGTCTGTGATTGGGCTAGTCTAGAACTCTCTGTATTTGCTGCCGAATGTGGTGAGGGGTGTACCCGTGGTGCGGCTCATCTAGAACTCTCTGTATTTGCTGACGAGGGGGGTGAGGGGTGTGCCTGGGATGGGGCTGGTCTAGAACTCTCTGTATTTGCTGCCAAGGTTGGTGAGGTGTGTGTCTGTGATTGGGCTAGTCTAGAACTCTCTGTATTTGCTGCCGAATGTGGTGAGTGGTGTGCCTGGGATGGGGCTGGTCTAGAACTCTCTGTATTTGCTGCCAAGGTTGGTGAGGTGTGTGTCTGTGATTGGGCTAGTCTAGAACTCTCTGTATTTGCTGCCGAATGTGGTGAGTGGTGTGCCTGGGATGGGGCTGGTCTAGAACTCTCTTTATTTGCTGCCGAAGGTGGTGAGAGGGGTGTGCCTGGGATGGGGCTGGTCTAGAACTCTCTGTATTTGCTGCCGAAGGTGCTGAGAGGTGTGCCTCGGATGGGGCTGGTCCAGAACTCTCTGTAGTTGCTGCCGAGGTTGGTGAGGTGTGTGTCTGTGATTCGGCTAGTCTAGAACTGTCTGTATTTGCTGCCGAATGTGGTGAGGTGTGTGCCTGGGATGGGGCTGGTCTAGAACTCTCTGTATTTGCTGCCGAAGATGGTGAGAGGGGTGTGCCTGGGATGGGGCTGGTCTAGAACTCTCTGTATTTGCTGCCAAGGTTGGTGAGGTGTGTGTCTGTGATTGGGCTAGTCTAGAACTCTCTGTATTTGCTGCCGAATGTGGTGAGGGGTGTACCCGTGGTGCGGCTCATCTAGAACTCTCTGTATTTGCTGACGAGGGGGGTGAGGGGTGTGCCTGGGATGGGGCTGGTCTAGAACTCTCTGTATTTGCTGCCAAGGTTGGTGAGGTGTGTGTCTGTGATTGGGCTAGTCTAGAACTCTCTGTATTTGCTGCCGAATGTGGTGAGTGGTGTGCCTGGGATGGGGCTGGTCTAGAACTCTCTGTATTTGCTGCCAAGGTTGGTGAGGTGTGTGTCTGTGATTGGGCTAGTCTAGAACTCTCTGTATTTGCTGCCGAATGTGGTGAGTGGTGTGCCTGGGATGGGGCTGGTCTAGAACTCTCTTTATTTGCTGCCGAAGGTGGTGAGAGGGGTGTGCCTGGGATGGGGCTGGTCTAGAACTCTCTGTATTTGCTGCCGAAGGTGCTGAGAGGTGTGCCTCGGATGGGGCTGGTCCAGAACTCTCTGTAGTTGCTGCCGAGGTTGGTGAGGTGTGTGTCTGTGATTCGGCTAGTCTAGAACTGTCTGTATTTGCTGCCGAATGTGGTGAGGTGTGTGCCTGGGATGGGGCTGGTCTAGAACTCTCTGTATTTGCTGCCGAAGATGGTGAGAGGGGTGTGCCTGGGATGGGGCTGGTCTAGAACTCTCTGTATTTGCTGCCAAGGTTGGTGAGGTGTGTGTCTGTGATTGGGCTAGTCTAGAACTCTCTGTATTTGCTGCCGAATGTGGTGAGGGGTGTACCCGTGGTGCGGCTCATCTAGAACTCTCTGTATTTGCTGACGAGGGGGGTGAGGGGTGTGCCTGGGATGGGGCTGGTCTAGAACTCTCTGTATTTGCTGCCAAGGTTGGTGAGGTGTGTGTCTGTGATTGGGCTAGTCTAGAACTCTCTGTATTTGCTGCCGAATGTGGTGAGTGGTGTGCCTGGGATGGGGCTGGTCTAGAACTCTCTGTATTTGCTGCCAAGGTTGGTGAGGTGTGTGTCTGTGATTGGGCTAGTCTAGAACTCTCTGTATTTGCTGCCGAATGTGGTGAGTGGTGTGCCTGGGATGGGGCTGGTCTAGAACTCTCTTTATTTGCTGCCGAAGGTGGTGAGAGGGGTGTGCCTGGGATGGGGCTGGTCTAGAACTCTCTGTATTTGCTGCCGAAGGTGCTGAGAGGTGTGCCTCGGATGGGGCTGGTCCAGAACTCTCTGTAGTTGCTGCCGAGGTTGGTGAGGTGTGTGTCTGTGATTCGGCTAGTCTAGAACTGTCTGTATTTGCTGCCGAATGTGGTGAGGTGTGTGCCTGGGATGGGGCTGGTCTAGAACTCTCTGTATTTGCTGCTGAAGGTAGTGAGGGATGTGACTGGGATGGGGCTGGTCTAGAACTCTCTGTATTTGCTGCTGAAGGTAGTGAGGGATGTGACTGGGATGGGGCTGGTCTAGAACTCTCTGTATTTGCTGCTGAAGGTAGTGAGGGATGTGCCTGGGATGGGGCTGGTCTAGAACTCTCTGTATTTGCTGCCGAAGATGGTGAGAGGGGTGTGCCTGGGATGGGGCTGGTCTAGAACTCTCTGTAGTTGCTGCCGAAGGTGGTGAGGAGTGTGCCTGGGATGGGGCTGGTCTAGAACTCTCTGTATTTGCTGCTGAAGGTAGTGAGGGGTGTGCCTGGGATGGGGCTGGTCTAGAACTCTCTGTATTTGCTGCTGAAGGTAGTGAGGGGTGTGCCTGGGATGGGGCTGGTCTAGAACTCTCTGTATTTGCTGCTGAAGGTAGTGAGGGATGTGACTGGGATGGGGCTGGTCTAGAACTCTCAGTATTTGCTGCTGAAGGTAGTGAGGGGTGTTCCTGGGATGGGGCTGGTCTACAACTCTCTGTATTTGCTGCTGAAGGTAGTGAGGGGTGTGCCTGGGATGGGGCTGGTCTAGAACTCTCTGTATTTGTTGCTGAAGGTAGTGAGGGGTGTGCCTGGGATGGGGCTGGTCTAGAACTCTCTGTATTTGCTGCCGAAGATGGTGAGAGGGGTGTGCCTGGGATGGGGCTGGTCTCAAACACTCTGTAGTTGCTGCCGAAGTTGGTGAGGTGTGTGTCTATGATTCGGCTAGTCTAGAACTGTCTGTAGTTGCTGCCGAATGTGGTGAGGGGTGTGCCCGTGATTGGGCTAGTCTCAAACTCTCTGTATTTGCTGCCGAAAGTGGTGAGGGGTGTGCCCATGATTGGACTAGTCTAGAACTCTCTGTATTTGCTGCTGAAGGTAGTGAGGGGTGTGCCTGGGATGGGGCTGGTCTACAACTCTCTGTATTTGCTGCTGAAGGTAGTGAGGGGTGTGCCTGGGATGGGGCTGGTCTAGAACTCTCTGTATTTGCTCCTGAAGGTAGTGAGGGGTGTGCCTGGGATGGGGCTGGTCTAGAACTCTCTGTATTTGCTGCCAAGGTTGGTGAGGTGTGTGTCTGTGATTGGGCTAGTCTAGAACTCTCTGTATTTGCTGCCGAATGTGGTGAGGGGTGTACCCGTGGTGCGGCTCATCTAGAACTCTCTGTATTTGCTGACGAGGGGGGTGAGGGGTGTGCCTGGGATGGGGCTGGTCTAGAACTCTCTGTATTTGCTGCCAAGGTTGGTGAGGTGTGTGTCTGTGATTGGGCTAGTCTAGAACTCTCTGTATTTGCTGCCGAATGTGGTGAGTGGTGTGCCTGGGATGGGGCTGGTCTAGAACTCTCTGTATTTGCTGCCAAGGTTGGTGAGGTGTGTGTCTGTGATTGGGCTAGTCTAGAACTCTCTGTATTTGCTGCCGAATGTGGTGAGTGGTGTGCCTGGGATGGGGCTGGTCTAGAACTCTCTTTATTTGCTGCCGAAGGTGGTGAGAGGGGTGTGCCTGGGATGGGGCTGGTCTAGAACTCTCTGTATTTGCTGCCGAAGGTGCTGAGAGGTGTGCCTCGGATGGGGCTGGTCCAGAACTCTCTGTAGTTGCTGCCGAGGTTGGTGAGGTGTGTGTCTGTGATTCGGCTAGTCTAGAACTGTCTGTATTTGCTGCCGAATGTGGTGAGGTGTGTGCCTGGGATGGGGCTGGTCTAGAACTCTCTGTATTTGCTGCCGAAGATGGTGAGAGGGGTGTGCCTGGGATGGGGCTGGTCTAGAACTCTCTGTATTTGCTGCCAAGGTTGGTGAGGTGTGTGTCTGTGATTGGGCTAGTCTAGAACTCTCTGTATTTGCTGCCGAATGTGGTGAGGGGTGTACCCGTGGTGCGGCTCATCTAGAACTCTCTGTATTTGCTGACGAGGGGGGTGAGGGGTGTGCCTGGGATGGGGCTGGTCTAGAACTCTCTGTATTTGCTGCCAAGGTTGGTGAGGTGTGTGTCTGTGATTGGGCTAGTCTAGAACTCTCTGTATTTGCTGCCGAATGTGGTGAGTGGTGTGCCTGGGATGGGGCTGGTCTAGAACTCTCTGTATTTGCTGCCAAGGTTGGTGAGGTGTGTGTCTGTGATTGGGCTAGTCTAGAACTCTCTGTATTTGCTGCCGAATGTGGTGAGTGGTGTGCCTGGGATGGGGCTGGTCTAGAACTCTCTTTATTTGCTGCCGAAGGTGGTGAGAGGGGTGTGCCTGGGATGGGGCTGGTCTAGAACTCTCTGTATTTGCTGCCGAAGGTGCTGAGAGGTGTGCCTCGGATGGGGCTGGTCCAGAACTCTCTGTAGTTGCTGCCGAGGTTGGTGAGGTGTGTGTCTGTGATTCGGCTAGTCTAGAACTGTCTGTATTTGCTGCCGAATGTGGTGAGGTGTGTGCCTGGGATGGGGCTGGTCTAGAACTCTCTGTATTTGCTGCCGAAGATGGTGAGAGGGGTGTGCCTGGGATGGCGCTGGTCTAGAACTCTCTGTATTTGCTGCCGAAGGTGCTGAGAGGTGTGCCTGGGATGGCGCTGGTCTAGAACTCTCTGTATTTGCTGCCGAAGGTGCTGAGAGGTGTGCCTGGGATGGCGCTGGTCTAGAACAATCTGTATTTGCTGCTGAAGGTGGTGAGGGGTGTGCCTGGGATGGCGCTGGTCTAGAACTCTCTGTATTTGCTGCTGAAGGTGGTGAGGGGTGTGCCTGGGATGGGGCTGGACTAGAACTCTCTGTAGTTGCTGTGGAGGAGGGTGAGGGGTGTGCCCGTGGTGTGGCTCATCTAGAAGTCTCTGTATTTGCTGCCGAAGGTGCTGAGAGGGGTGCCTGGGATGGGGCTGGTCTCAAACTCTCTGTAGTTGCTGCCGAAGTTGGTGAGGTGTGTGTCTATGATTCGGCTAGTCTAGAACTGTCTGTAGTTGCTGCCGAATGTGGTGAGGGGTGTGCCCGTGATTGGGCTAGTCTCAAACTCTCTGTATTTGCTGCCGAAAGTGGTGAGGGGTGTGCCCATGATTGGACTAGTCTAGAACTCTCTGTATTTGCTGCTGAAGGTAGTGAGGGGTGTGCCTGGGATGGGGCTGGTCTAGAACTCTCTGTATTTGCTGCTGAAGGTAGTGAGGGGTGTGCCTGGGATGGGGCTGGTCTAGAACTCTCTGTATTTGCTGCCAAGGTTGGTGAGGTGTGTGTCTGTGATTGGGCTAGTCTAGAACTCTCTGTATTTGCTGCCGAATGTGGTGAGGGGTGTACCCGTGGTGCGGCTCATCTAGAACTCTCTGTATTTGCTGACGAGGGGGGTGAGGGGTGTGCCTGGGATGGGGCTGGTCTAGAACTCTCTGTATTTGCTGCCAAGGTTGGTGAGGTGTGTGTCTGTGATTGGGCTAGTCTAGAACTCTCTGTATTTGCTGCCGAATGTGGTGAGTGGTGTGCCTGGGATGGGGCTGGTCTAGAACTCTCTGTATTTGCTGCCAAGGTTGGTGAGGTGTGTGTCTGTGATTGGGCTAGTCTAGAACTCTCTGTATTTGCTGCCGAATGTGGTGAGTGGTGTGCCTGGGATGGGGCTGGTCTAGAACTCTCTGTATTTGCTGCCAAGGTTGGTGAGGTGTGTGTCTGTGATTGGGCTAGTCTAGAACTCTCTGTATTTGCTGCCGAATGTGGTGAGTGGTGTGCCTGGGATGGGGCTGGTCTAGAACTCTCTTTATTTGCTGCCGAAGGTGGTGAGAGGGGTGTGCCTGGGATGGGACTGGTCTAGAACTCTCTGTATTTGCTGCCGAAGGTGCTGAGAGGTGTGCCTCGGATGGGGCTGGTCCAGAACTCTCTGTAGTTGCTGCCGAGGTTGGTGAGGTGTGTGTCTGTGATTCGGCTAGTCTAGAACTGTCTGTATTTGCTGCCGAATGTGGTGAGGTGTGTGCCTGGGATGGGGCTGGTCTAGAACTCTCTGTATTTGCTGCCAAGGTTGGTGAGGTGTGTGTCTGTGATTGGGCTAGTCTAGAACTCTCTGTATTTGCTGCCGAATGTGGTGAGGGGTGTACCCGTGGTGCGGCTCATCTAGAACTCTCTGTATTTGCTGACGAGGGGGGTGAGGGGTGTGCCTGGGATGGGGCTGGTCTAGAACTCTCTGTATTTGCTGCCAAGGTTGGTGAGGTGTGTGTCTGTGATTGGGCTAGTCTAGAACTCTCTGTATTTGCTGCCGAATGTGGTGAGTGGTGTGCCTGGGATGGGGCTGGTCTAGAACTCTCTGTATTTGCTGCCAAGGTTGGTGAGGTGTGTGTCTGTGATTGGGCTAGTCTAGAACTCTCTGTATTTGCTGCCGAATGTGGTGAGGTGTGTGTCTGTGATTCGGCTAGTCTAGAACTGTCTGTATTTGCTGCCGAATGTGGTGAGGTGTGTGCCTGGGATGGGGCTGGTCGAGAACTCTCTGTATTTGCTGCCGAAGATGGTGAGAGGGGTGTGCCTGGGATGGGGCTGGTCTAGAACTCTCTGTATTTGCTGCTGAAGGTAGTGAGGGATGTGACTGGGATGGGGCTGGTCTAGAACTCTCTGTATTTGCTGCTGAAGGTAGTGAGGGATGTGACTGGGATGGGGCTGGTCTAGAACTCTCTGTATTTGCTGCTGAAGGTAGTGAGGGATGTGCCTGGGATGGGGCTGGTCTAGAACTCTCTGTATTTGCTGCCAAGGTTGGTGAGGTGTGTGTCTGTGATTGGGCTAGTCTAGAACTCTCTGTATTTGCTGCCGAATGTGCTGAGAGGTGTGCCTCGGATGGGGCTGGTCCAGAACTCTCTGTAGTTGCTGCCGAGGTTGGTGAGGTGTGTGTCTGTGATTCGGCTAGTCTAGAACTGTCTGTATTTGCTGCCGAATGTGGTGAGGTGTGTGCCTGGGATGGGGCTGGTCTAGAACTCTCTGTATTTGCTGCCGAAGATGGTGAGAGGGGTGTGCCTGGGATGGGGCTGGTCTAGAACTCTCTGTATTTGCTGCCAAGGTTGGTGAGGTGTGTGTCTGTGATTGGGCTAGTCTAGAACTCTCTGTATTTGCTGCCGAATGTGGTGAGGGGTGTACCCGTGGTGCGGCTCATCTAGAACTCTCTGTATTTGCTGACGAGGGGGGTGAGGGGTGTGCCTGGGGTGGGGCTGATCTAGAACTCTCTGTATTTGCTGCCAAGGTTGGTGAGGTGTGTGTCTGTGATTGGGCTAGTCTAGAACTCTCTGTATTTGCTGCCGAATGTGGTGAGTGGTGTGCCTGGGATGGGGCTGGTCTAGAACTCTCTGTATTTGCTGCCAAGGTTGGTGAGGTGTGTGTCTGTGATTGGGCTAGTCTAGAACTCTCTGTATTTGCTGCCGAATGTGGTGAGTGGTGTGCCTGGGATGGGGCTGGTCTAGAACTCTCTTTATTTGCTGCCGAAGGTGGTGAGAGGGGTGTGCCTGGGATGGGGCTGGTCTAGAACTCTCTGTATTTGCTGCCGAAGGTGCTGAGAGGTGTGCCTCGGATGGGGCTGGTCCAGAACTCTCTGTAGTTGCTGCCGAGGTTGGTGAGGTGTGTGTCTGTGATTCGGCTAGTCTAGAACTGTCTGTATTTGCTGCCGAATGTGGTGAGGTGTGTGCCTGGGATGGGGCTGGTCTAGAACTCTCTGTATTTGCTGCCGAAGATGGTGAGAGGGGTGTGCCTGGGATGGCGCTGGTCTAGAACTCTCTGTATTTGCTGCCGAAGGTGCTGAGAGGTGTGCCTGGGATGGCGCTGGTCTAGAACTCTCTGTATTTGCTGCCGAAGGTGCTGAGAGGTGTGCCTGGGATGGCGCTGGTCTAGAACAATCTGTATTTGCTGCTGAAGGTGGTGAGGGGTGTGCCTGGGATGGCGCTGGTCTAGAACTCTCTGTATTTGCTGCTGAAGGTGGTGAGGGGTGTGCCTGGGATGGGGCTGGACTAGAACTCTCTGTAGTTGCTGTGGAGGAGGGTGAGGGGTGTGCCCGTGGTGTGGCTCATCTAGAAGTCTCTGTATTTGCTGCCGAAGGTGCTGAGAGGGGTGCCTGGGATGGGGCTGGTCTCAAACTCTCTGTAGTTGCTGCCGAAGTTGGTGAGGTGTGTGTCTATGATTCGGCTAGTCTAGAACTGTCTGTAGTTGCTGCCGAATGTGGTGAGGGGTGTGCCCGTGATTGGGCTAGTCTCAAACTCTCTGTATTTGCTGCCGAAAGTGGTGAGGGGTGTGCCCATGATTGGACTAGTCTAGAACTCTCTGTATTTGCTGCTGAAGGTAGTGAGGGGTGTGCCTGGGATGGGGCTGGTCTACAACTCTCTGTATTTGCTGCTGAAGGTAGTGAGGGGTGTGCCTGGGATGGGGCTGGTCTAGAACTCTCTGTATTTGCTGCTGAAGGTAGTGAGGGGTGTGCCTGGGATGGGGCTGGTCTAGAACTCTCTGTATTTGCTGCCAAGGTTGGTGAGGTGTGTGTCTGTGATTGGGCTAGTCTAGAACTCTCTGTATTTGCTGCCGAATGTGGTGAGGGGTGTACCCGTGGTGCGGCTCATCTAGAACTCTCTGTATTTGCTGACGAGGGGGGTGAGGGGTGTGCCTGGGATGGGGCTGGTCTAGAACTCTCTGTATTTGCTGCCAAGGTTGGTGAGGTGTGTGTCTGTGATTGGGCTAGTCTAGAACTCTCTGTATTTGCTGCCGAATGTGGTGAGTGGTGTGCCTGGGATGGGGCTGGTCTAGAACTCTCTGTATTTGCTGCCAAGGTTGGTGAGGTGTGTGTCTGTGATTGGGCTAGTCTAGAACTCTCTGTATTTGCTGCCGAATGTGGTGAGTGGTGTGCCTGGGATGGGGCTGGTCTAGAACTCTCTGTATTTGCTGCCAAGGTTGGTGAGGTGTGTGTCTGTGATTGGGCTAGTCTAGAACTCTGTATTTGCTGCCGAATGTGGTGAGTGGTGTGCCTGGGATGGGGCTGGTCTAGAACTCTCTTTATTTGCTGCCGAAGGTGGTGAGAGGGGTGTGCCTGGGATGGGGCTGGTCTAGAACTCTCTGTATTTGCTGCCGAAGGTGCTGAGAGGTGTGCCTCGGATGGGGCTGGTCCAGAACTCTCTGTAGTTGCTGCCGAGGTTGGTGAGGTGTGTGTCTGTGATTCGGCTAGTCTAGAACTGTCTGTATTTGCTGCCGAATGTGGTGAGGTGTGTGCCTGGGATGGGGCTGGTCTAGAACTCTCTGTATTTGCTGCCAAGGTTGGTGAGGTGTGTGTCTGTGATTGGGCTAGTCTAGAACTCTCTGTATTTGCTGCCGAATGTGGTGAGGGGTGTACCCGTGGTGCGGCTCATCTAGAACTCTCTGTATTTGCTGACGAGGGGGGTGAGGGGTGTGCCTGGGATGGGGCTGGTCTAGAACTCTCTGTATTTGCTGCCAAGGTTGGTGAGGTGTGTGTCTGTGATTGGGCTAGTCTAGAACTCTCTGTATTTGCTGCCGAATGTGGTGAGTGGTGTGCCTGGGATGGGGCTGGTCTAGAACTCTCTTTATTTGCTGCCGAAGGTGGTGAGAGGGGTGTGCCTGGGATGGGGCTGGTCTAGAACTCTCTGTATTTGCTGCCGAAGGTGCTGAGAGGTGTGCCTCGGATGGGGCTGGTCCAGAACTCTCTGTAGTTGCTGCCGAGGTTGGTGTGGTGTGTGTCTGTGATTCGGCTAGTCTAGAACTGTCTGTATTTGCTGCCGAATGTGGTGAGGTGTGTGCCTGGGATGGGGCTGGTCTAGAACTCTCTGTATTTGCTGCCAAAGATGGTGAGAGGGGTGTGCCTGGGATGGGGCTGGTCTAGAACTCTCTGTATTTGCTGCCAAGGTTGGTGAGGTGTGTGTCTGTGATTGGGCTAGTCTAGAACTCTCTGTATTTGCTGCCGAATGTGGTGAGGGGTGTACCCGTGGTGCGGCTCATCTAGAACTCTCTGTATTTGCTGACGAGGGGGGTGAGGGGTGTGCCTGGGATGGGGCTGGTCTAGAACTCTCTGTATTTGCTGCCAAGGTTGGTGAGGTGTGTGTCTGTGATTGGGCTAGTCTAGAACTCTCTGTATTTGCTGCCGAATGTGGTGAGTGGTGTGCCTGGGATGGGGCTGGTCTAGAACTCTCTGTATTTGCTGCCAAGGTTGGTGAGGTGTGTGTCTGTGATTGGGCTAGTCTAGAACTCTCTGTATTTGCTGCCGAATGTGGTGAGTGGTGTGCCTGGGATGGGGCTGGTCTAGAACTCTCTTTATTTGCTGCCGAAGGTGGTGAGAGGGGTGTGCCTGGGATGGGGCTGGTCTAGAACTCTCTGTATTTGCTGCCGAAGGTGCTGAGAGGTGTGCCTCGGATGGGGCTGGTCCAGAACTCTCTGTAGTTGCTGCCGAGGTTGGTGAGGTGTGTGTCTGTGATTCGGCTAGTCTAGAACTGTCTGTATTTGCTGCCGAATGTGGTGAGGTGTGTGCCTGGGATGGGGCTGGTCTAGAACTCTCTGTATTTGCTGCCGAAGATGGTGAGAGGGGTGTGCCTGGGATGGCGCTGGTCTAGAACTCTCTGTATTTGCTGCCGAAGGTGCTGAGAGGTGTGCCTGGGATGGCGCTGGTCTAGAACTCTCTGTATTTGCTGCCGAAGGTGCTGAGAGGTGTGCCTGGGATGGCGCTGGTCTAGAACAATCTGTATTTGCTGCTGAAGGTGGTGAGGGGTGTGCCTGGGATGGCGCTGGTCTAGAACTCTCTGTATTTGCTGCTGAAGGTGGTGAGGGGTGTGCCTGGGATGGGGCTGGACTAGAACTCTCTGTAGTTGCTGTGGAGGAGGGTGAGGGGTGTGCCCGTGGTGTGGCTCATCTAGAAGTCTCTGTATTTGCTGCCGAAGGTGCTGAGAGGGGTGCCTGGGATGGGGCTGGTCTCAAACTCTCTGTAGTTGCTGCCGAAGTTGGTGAGGTGTGTGTCTATGATTCGGCTAGTCTAGAACTGTCTGTAGTTGCTGCCGAATGTGGTGAGGGGTGTGCCCGTGATTGGGCTAGTCTCAAACTCTCTGTATTTGCTGCCGAAAGTGGTGAGGGGTGTGCCCATGATTGGACTAGTCTAGAACTCTCTGTATTTGCTGCTGAAGGTAGTGAGGGGTGTGCCTGGGATGGGGCTGGTCTACAACTCTCTGTATTTGCTGCTGAAGGTAGTGAGGGGTGTGCCTGGGATGGGGCTGGTCTAGAACTCTCTGTATTTGCTGCTGAAGGTAGTGAGGGGTGTGCCTGGGATGGGGCTGGTCTAGAACTCTCTGTATTTGCTGCCAAGGTTGGTGAGGTGTGTGTCTGTGATTGGGCTAGTCTAGAACTCTCTGTATTTGCTGCCGAATGTGGTGAGGGGTGTACCCGTGGTGCGGCTCATCTAGAACTCTCTGTATTTGCTGACGAGGGGGGTGAGGGGTGTGCCTGGGATGGGGCTGGTCTAGAACACTCTGTATTTGCTGCCAAGGTTGGTGAGGTGTGTGTCTGTGATTGGGCTAGTCTAGAACTCTCTGTATTTGCTGCCGAATGTGGTGAGTGGTGTGCCTGGGATGGGGCTGGTCTAGAACTCTCTGTATTTGCTGCCAAGGTTGGTGAGGTGTGTGTCTGTGATTGGGCTAGTCTAGAACTCTCTGTATTTGCTGCCGAATGTGGTGAGTGGTGTGCCTGGGATGGGGCTGGTCTAGAACTCTCTGTATTTGCTGCCAAGGTTGGTGAGGTGTGTGTCTGTGATTGGGCTAGTCTAGAACTCTCTGTATTTGCTGCCGAATGTGGTGAGTGGTGTGCCTGGGATGGGGCTGGTCTAGAACTCTCTTTATTTGCTGCCGAAGGTGGTGAGAGGGGTGTGCCTGGGATGGGGCTGGTCTAGAACTCTCTGTATTTGCTGCCGAAGGTGCTGAGAGGTGTGCCTCGGATGGGGCTGGTCCAGAACTCTCTGTAGTTGCTGCCGAGGTTGGTGAGGTGTGTGTCTGTGATTCGGCTAGTCTAGAACGGTCTGTATTTGCTGCCGAATGTGGTGAGGTGTGTGCCTGGGATGGGGCTGGTCTAGAACTCTCTGTATTTGCTGCCAAGGTTGGTGAGGTGTGTGTCTGTGATTGGGCTAGTCTAGAACTCTCTGTATTTGCTGCCGAATGTGGTGAGGGGTGTACCCGTGGTGCGGCTCATCTAGAACTCTCTGTATTTGCTGACGAGGGGGGTGAGGGGTGTGCCTGGGATGGGGCTGGTCTAGAACTCTCTGTATTTGCTGCCAAGGTTGGTGAGGTGTGTGTCTGTGATTGGGCTAGTCTAGAACTCTCTGTATTTGCTGCCGAATGTGGTGAGTGGTGTGCCTGGGATGGGGCTGGTCTAGAACTCTCTGTATTTGCTGCCAAGGTTGGTGAGGTGTGTGTCTGTGATTGGGCTAGTCTAGAACTCTCTGTATTTGCTGCCGAATGTGGTGAGTGGTGTGCCTGGGATGGGGCTGGTCTAGAACTCTCTTTATTTGCTGCCGAAGGTGGTGAGAGGGGTGTGCCTGGGATGGGGCTGGTCTAGAACTCTCTGTATTTGCTGCCGAAGGTGCTGAGAGGTGTGCCTCGGATGGGGCTGGTCCAGAACTCTCTGTAGTTGCTGCCGAGGTTGGTGTGGTGTGTGTCTGTGATTGGGCTAGTCTAGAACTCTCTGTATTTGCTGCCGAATGTGGTGAGTGGTGTGCCTGGGATGGGGCTGGTCTAGAACTCTCTGTATTTGCTGCCAAGGTTGGTGAGGTGTGTGTCTGTGATTGGGCTAGTCTAGAACTCTCTGTATTTGCTGCCGAATGTGGTGAGTGGTGTGCCTGGGATGGGGCTAGTCTAGAACTCTCTTTATTTGCTGCCGAAGGTGGTGAGAGGGGTGTGCCTGGGATGGGGCTGGTCTAGAACTCTCTGTATTTGCTGCCGAAGGTGCTGAGAGGTGTGCCTCGGATGGGGCTGGTCCAGAACTCTCTGTAGTTGCTGCCGAGGTTGGTGAGGTGTGTGTCTGTGATTCGGCTAGTCTAGAACTGTCTGTATTTGCTGCCGAATGTGGTGAGGTGTGTGCCTGGGATGGGGCTGGTCTAGAACTCTCTGTATTTGCTGCCAAGGTTGGTGAGGTGTGTGTCTGTGATTGGGCTAGTCTAGAACTCTCTGTATTTGCTGCCGAATGTGGTGAGGGGTGTACCCGTGGTGCGGCTCATCTAGAACTCTCTGTATTTGCTGACGAGGGGGGTGAGGGGTGTGCCTGGGATGGGGCTGGTCTAGAACTCTCTGTATTTGCTGCCAAGGTTGGTGAGGTGTGTGTCTGTGATTGGGCTAGTCTAGAACTCTCTGTATTTGCTGCCGAATGTGGTGAGTGGTGTGCCTGGGATGGGGCTGGTCTAGAACTCTCTGTATTTGCTGCCAAGGTTGGTGAGGTGTGTGTCTGTGATTGGGCTAGTCTAGAACTCTCTGTATTTGCTGCCGAATGTGGTGAGTGGTGTGCCTGGGATGGGGCTGGTCTAGAACTCTCTTTATTTGCTGCCGAAGGTGGTGAGAGGGGTGTGCCTGGGATGGGGCTGGTCTAGAACTCTCTGTATTTGCTGCCGAAGGTGCTGAGAGGTGTGCCTCGGATGGGGCTGGTCCAGAACTCTCTGTAGTTGCTGCCGAGGTTGGTGTGGTGTGTGTCTGTGATTCGGCTAGCCTAGAACTGTCTGTATTTGCTGCCGAATGTGGTGAGGTGTGTGCCTGGGATGGGGCTGGTCTAGAACTCTCTGTATTTGCTGCCAAAGATGGTGAGAGGGGTGTGCCTGGGATGGGGCTGGTCTAGAACTCTCTGTATTTGCTGCTGAAGGTAGTGAGGGATGTGACTGGGATGGGGCTGGTCTAGAACTCTCTGTATTTGCTGCTGAAGGTAGTGAGGGATGTGACTGGGATGGGGCTGGTCTAGAACTCTCTGTATTTGCTGCTGAAGGTAGTGAGGGATGTGCCTGGGATGGGGCTGGTCTAGAACTCTCTGTATTTGCTGCCGAAGATGGTGAGAGGGGTGTGCCTGGGATGGGGCTGGTCTAGAACTCTCTGTATTTGCTGCTGAAGGTAGTGAGGGGTGTGCCTGGGATGGGGCTGGTCTAGAACTCTCTGTATTTGCTGCTGAAGGTAGTGAGGGGTGTGCCTGGGATGGGGCTGGTCTAGAACTCTCTGTATTTGCTGCTGAAGGTAGTGAGGGGTGTGCCTGGGATGGGGCTGGTCTAGAACTCTCTGTATTTGCTGCTGAAGGTAGTGAGGGATGTGACTGGGATGGGGCTGGTCTAGAACTCTCTGTATTTGCTGCTGAAGGTAGTGAGGGGTGTGCCTGGGATGGGGCTGGTCTACAACTCTCTGTATTTGCTGCTGAAGGTAGTGAGGGGTGTGCCTGGGATGGGGCTGGTCTAGAACTCTCTGTATTTGCTGCTGAAGGTAGAGAGGGGTGTGCCTGGGATGGGGCTGGTCTAGAACTCTCTGTATTTGCTGCCGAAGATGGTGAGAGGGGTGTGCCTGGGATGGGGCTGGTCTAGAACTCTCTGTAGTTGCTGCCGAAGGTGGTGAGAAATGTGCCTGGGATGGGGCTGGTCTAGAACTCTCTGTATTTGCTGCTGAAGGTAGTGAGGGATGTGCCTGGGATGGGGCTGGTCTAGAACTCTCTTTATTTGTTGTCGAATGTGGTGAGGTGTGTGACTGGGATAGGGCTGGTCTAGAACTCTCTGTAGTTGCTGCCGAAGGTGCTGAGAGGTGTGCCTGGGATGGCGCTGGTCTAGAACTCTCTGTATTTGCTGCTGAAGGTGGTGAGGGGTGTGCCTGGGATGGGGCTGGTCTAGAACTCTCTGTAGTTGCTGTGGAGGAGGGTGAGGGGTGTGCCCTTGGTGTGGCTCATCTAGAAGTCTCTGTATTTGCTGCCGAAGGTGCTGAGAGGGGTGCCTGGGATGGGGTTGGTCTCAAACTCTCTGTAGTTGCTGCCGAGGTTGGTGAGGTGTGTGTCTGTGATTGGGCTGGTCTAGAACTCTCTGTATTTGCTGCCGAAGGTGGTGAGGGGTGTGCCTGGGATTGGGCTGGTCTAGAACTGTCTGTAGTTGCTGCCGAATGTGGTGAGTGGTGTGCCTGGGATGGGGCTGGTCTAGAACTCTCTGTATTTGCTGCCGAAGGTGGTGAGGGGTGTGCCCATGATTGGACTAGTCTAGAACTCTCTGTATTTGCTGCCAAGGTTGGTGAGGTGTGTGTCTGTGATTGGGCTAGTCTAGAACTCTCTGTATTTGCTGCCGAATGTGGTGAGGGGTGTACCCGTGGTGCGGCTCATCTAGAACTCTCTGTATTTGCTGACGAGGGGGGTGAGGGGTGTGCCTGGGATGGGGCTGGTCTAGAACTCTCTGTATTTGCTGCCAAGGTTGGTGAGGTGTGTGTCTGTGATTGGGCTAGTCTAGAACTCTCTGTATTTGCTGCCGAATGTGGTGAGTGGTGTGCCTGGGATGGGGCTGGTCTAGAACTCTCTGTATTTGCTGCCAAGGTTGGTGAGGTGTGTGTCTGTGATTGGGCTAGTCTAGAACTCTCTGTATTTGCTGCCGAATGTGGTGAGTGGTGTGCCTGGGATGGGGCTGGTCTAGAACTCTCTTTATTTGCTGCCGAAGGTGGTGAGAGGGGTGTGCCTGGGATGGGGCTGGTCTAGAACTCTCTGTATTTGCTGCCGAAGGTGCTGAGAGGTGTGCCTCGGATGGGGCTGGTCCAGAACTCTCTGTAGTTGCTGCCGAGGTTGGTGTGGTGTGTGTCTGTGATTCGGCTAGTCTAGAACTGTCTGTATTTGCTGCCGAATGTGGTGAGGTGTGTGCCTGGGATGGGGCTGGTCTAGAACTCTCTGTATTTGCTGCCAAAGATGGTGAGAGGGGTGTGCCTGGGATGGGGCTGGTCTAGAACTCTCTGTATTTGCTGCTGAAGGTAGTGAGGGATGTGACTGGGATGGGGCTGGTCTAGAACTCTCTGTATTTGCTGCTGAAGGTAGTGAGGGATGTGACTGGGATGGGGCTGGTCTAGAACTCTCTGTATTTGCTGCTGAAGGTAGTGAGGGATGTGCCTGGGATGGGGCTGGTCTAGAACTCTCTGTATTTGCTGCCGAAGATGGTGAGAGGGGTGTGCCTGGGATGGGGCTGGTCTAGAACTCTCTGTATTTGCTGCTGAAGGTAGTGAGGTGTGTGCCTGGGATGGGGCTGGTCTAGAACTCTCTGTATTTGCTGCTGAAGGTAGTGAGGGGTGTGCCTGGGATGGGGCTGGTCTAGAACTCTCTGTATTTGCTGCTGAAGGTAGTGAGGGGTGTGCCTGGGATGGGGCTGGTCTAGAACTCTCTGTATTTGCTGCTGAAGGTAGTGAGGGATGTGACTGGGATGGGGCTGGTCTAGAACTCTCTGTATTTGCTGCTGAAGGTAGTGAGGGGTGTGCCTGGGATGGGGCTGGTCTACAACTCTCTGTATTTGCTGCTGAAGGTAGTGAGGGGTGTGCCTGGGATGGGGCTGGTCTAGAACTCTCTGTATTTGCTGCTGAAGGTAGAGAGGGGTGTGCCTGGGATGGGGCTGGTCTAGAACTCTCTGTATTTGCTGCCGAAGATGGTGAGAGGGGTGTGCCTGGGATGGGGCTGGTCTAGAACTCTCTGTAGTTGCTGCCGAAGGTGGTGAGAAATGTGCCTGGGATGGGGCTGGTCTAGAACTCTCTGTATTTGCTGCTGAAGGTAGTGAGGGATGTGCCTGGGATGGGGCTGGTCTAGAACTCTCTTTATTTGTTGTCGAATGTGGTGAGGTGTGTGACTGGGATGGGGCTGGTCTAGAACTCTCTGTAGTTGCTGCCGAAGGTGCTGAGAGGTGTGCCTGGGATGGCGCTGGTCTAGAACTCTCTGTATTTGCTGCTGAAGGTGGTGAGGGGTGTGCCTGGGATGGGGCTGGTCTAGAACTCTCTGTAGTTGCTGTGGAGGAGGGTGAGGGGTGTGCCCTTGGTGTGGCTCATCTAGAAGTCTCTGTATTTGCTGCCGAAGGTGCTGAGAGGGGTGCCTGGGATGGGGTTGGTCTCAAACTCTCTGTAGTTGCTGCCGAGGTTGGTGAGGTGTGTGTCTGTGATTGGGCTGGTCTAGAACTCTCTGTATTTGCTGCCGAAGGTGGTGAGGGGTGTGCCTGGGATTGGGCTGGTCTAGAACTGTCTGTAGTTGCTGCCGAATGTGGTGAGTGGTGTGCCTGGGATGGGGCTGGTCTAGAACTCTCTGTATTTGCTGCCGAAGGTGGTGAGGGGTGTGCCCATGATTGGACTAGTCTAGAACTCTCTGTATTTGCTGCCGAAGGTGGTGAGAGGTGTGCCTGGGATGGGGCTGGTCTAGAACTCTCTGTATTTGCTGCTGAAGGTAGTGAGGGATGTGCCTGGGATGGGGCTGGACTAGAACTCTCTGTATTTGCTGCCGAAGGTGGTGAGGAGTGTGCCTGGGATGGGGCTAGTCTAGAACTCTCTGTAGTTGCTGCCAAAGATAGTGAGAGTGGTGTGCCTGGGATGGGGCTGGTCTAGAACTCTCTGTAGTTGCTGCCGAGGGTAGTGAGGGGTGTGTCTGTGATTGGGTTAGTCTAGAACTCTCTGTAGTTGCTGCCGAGGGGGATGAGGGGTGTGCCCGTGATTGGGTTAGTCTAGAACTCTCTGTATTTGCTGCCGAAGGTGGTGAGCGGTGTGCCAGGGATATGGCTAGTCTAGAACTCTCTGTATTTGCTGCCGAAGATGGTGAGAGTGGTGTGCCTGGGATGGGGCTGGTCTAGAACTCTCTGTAGTTGCTGCCGAAGGTGGTGAGGAGTGTGCCTGGGATGGGGCTGGTCTAGAACTCTCTGTAGTTGCTGCCTAGGGGGGTGAGGGGTGTGCCCATGATTGGGCTAGTCTAGAACTCTCTTTATTTGCTGCCGAAGGTGCTGAGAGGTGTGCCTGGGATGGGGCTGGTCTAGAACTCTCTGTAGTTGCTGCCGAGGGTGGTGAGCGGTGTGCCTGGGATGTGGCTAGTCTACAACTCTGTACTTTCTGCCGAAGATGGTGAGAGGGGTGTGTCTGGGATGGGGCTAGTCTAGAACTCTGTATTTTCTGCCGAAGATGGTGAGAGGGATGTGCTTGGGATGTGGCTCATCTAGAACTCTCTGTAGTTGCTGCCGAAGGTGCTGAGAGGTGTGCCTGGGATGGCGCTGGTCTAGAACTCTCTGTATTTGCTGCCGAAGGTGCTGAGTGGTGTGCCTGGGATGGCGCTGGTCTAGAACTCTCTGTATTTGCTGCCGAAGGTGGTGAGAGGTGTGCCTGGGATGGGGCTGGTCTAGAACAATCTGTATTTGCTGCTGAAGGTGGTGAGGGGTGTGCCTGGGATGGCGCTGGTCTAGAACTCTCTGTATTTGCTGCCGAAGGTGCTGAGAGGGGTGCCTGGGATGGGGCTGGTCTCATACTCTCTGTAGTTGCTGCCGAGGTTCGTGAGGTATGTGTCTGTGATTCGGCTAGTCTAGAACTGTCTGTAGTTGCTGCTGAATGTGGTGAGGGGTGTGCCCGTGATTGGGCTAGTCTCAAACTCTCTGTATTTGCTGCCGAAAGTGGTGAGGGGTGTGCCCATGATTGGACTAGTCTAGAACTCTCTGTATTTGCTGCCGAAGGTGGTGAGAGGGTGTGCCTGGGATGGGGCTAGTTTAGAACTTTCTGTATTTGCTGCCAAAGATGGTGAGAGTGGTGTGCCTGGGATGGGGCTGGTCTAGAACTCTCTGTAGTTGCTGCCGAGGGGGGTGAGGGGTGTGCCCATGATTGGGCTAGTCTAGAATTCTCTGTATTTGCTGCCTAAGGTGGTGAGAGGTGTGCCTGGGATGGGGCTGGTCTAGAACTCTGTATTTTCTGCCGAAGATGGTGAGAGGGGTGTGTCTGGGATGGGGCTAGTCTAGAACTCTGTATTTTCTGCCGAAGATGGTGAGAGGGGTGTGTCTGGGATGGGGCTAGTCTAGAACTCTCTGTATTTGCCGCTGAAGGTAGTGAGGGGTGTGCCTGGGATGGGGCTGGACTAGAACTCTCTATATTTGCTGCTGAATGTGTTGAGGGATGTGCTTGGGATGTGGCTCATCTAGAACTCTCTGTAGTTGCTGCCGAAGGTGCTGAGAGGTGTGCCTGGGATGGCGCTGTTCTAGAACTCTCTGTATTTGCTGCCGAAGGTGCTGAGAGGTGTGCCTGGGATGGCGCTGGTCTAGAACTCTCTGTATTTGCTGCCGAAGGTGCTGAGGGGTGTGCCTGGGATGGCGCTGGTCTAGAACTCTCTGTATTTGCTGCTGAAGGTGGTGAGGGGTGTGCCTGGGATGGCACTGGTCTAGAACTCTCTGTATTTGCTGCTGAAGGTAGTGAGGGATGTGACTGGGATGGGGCTGGTCTAGAACTCTCCGTATTTGCTGCTGAATGTAGTGAGGGATGTGACTGGGATGGGGCTGGTCTGGAACTCTCTGTATTTGCTGCCGAAGGTGGTGAGTGGTGTGCCTGGGATGGGGCTAGTCTAGAACTCTCTGTAGTTGCTGCCAAAGATGGTGAGAGTGGTGTGCCTGGGATGGGGCTGCTCTAGAACTCTCTGTAGTTGCTGCCGAGGGTGGTGAGAGTGGTGTGCCTGGGATGGGGCTAGTCTAGAACTCTCTGTAGTTGCTGCCAAAGATGGTGAGAGTGGTGTGCCTGGGATGGGGCTGGTCTAGAACTCTCTGTAGTTGCTGCCGAGGGTAGTGAGGGGTGTGTCTGTGATTGGGTTGGTCTAGAACTCTCTGTAGTTGCTGCCGAGGGGGATGAGGGGTGTGCCCGTGATTGGGTTAGTCTAGAACTCTCTGTATTTGCTGCCGAAGGTGGTGAGCGGTGTGCCAGGGATATGGCTAGTCTAGAACTCTCTGTATTTTCTGCCGAAGATGGTGAGGGGTGTGCCCGTGGTGCGGCTCATCTAGAACTCTCTGTATTTGCTGACGAAGGGGGTGAGGGGTGTGCCTGGGATGGGGCTGGTCTCGAACTCTCTGTATTTGCTGCCAAGGTTGGTGATGTGTGTGTCTGTGATTCGGCTAGTCTAGAACTGTCTGTAGTTGCTGCCGAATGTGGTGTGGGGTGTGCCCGTGATTGGGCTAGTCTCAAACTCTCTGTATTTGCTGCCGAGGTTGGTGAGATGTGTGTCTGTGATTGGGCTGGTCTAGAACTCTCTGTATTTGCTGCCGAAGGTGGTGAGGGGTGTGCCTGGGATGGGGCTGGTCTAGAACTGTCTGTAGTTGCTGCCGAATGTGGTGAGTGGTGTGCCAGGGATATGGCTAGTCTAGAACTCTCTGTATTTGCTGCCGAAGGTGGTGAGGGGTGTGCCCATGATTGGACTAGTCTAGAACTCTCTGTATTTGCTGACGAAGGGGGTGAGGGGTGTGCCTGGGATGGGGCTGGTCTCGAACTCTGTATTTGCTGCCAAGGTTGGTGAGGTGTGTGTCTGTGATTGGGCTAGTCTAGAACTGTCTGTAGTTGCTGCCGAATGTGGTGAGGTGTGTGTCTGTGATTGGGCTGGTCTAGAACTCTCTGTAGTTGCTGCCGAAGATGGTGAGAGGGGTGTGCCTGGGATGGGGCTGGTCTAGAACTGTCTGTAGTTGCTGCCGAATGTGGTGAGAGGTGTGCCTGGGATGGGGCTGGTCTAGAACTCTCTGTATTTGCTGCCGAAGGTGGTGAGGGGTGTGCCCATGATTGGACTAGTCTAGAACTCTCTGTATTTGCTGCCGAAGGTGGTGAGAGGTGTGCCTGGGATGGGGCTGGTCTAGAACAATCTGTATTTGCTGCTGAAGGTGGTGAGGGGTGTGCCTGGGATGGCGCTGGTCTAGAACTCTCTGTATTTGCTGCCGAAGGTGCTGAGAGGGGTGCCTGGGATGGGGCTGGTCTCATACTCTCTGTAGTTGCTGCCGAGGTTCGTGAGGTATGTGTCTGTGATTCGGCTAGTCTAGAACTGTCTGTAGTTGCTGCTGAATGTGGTGAGGGGTGTGCCCGTGATTGGGCTAGTCTCAAACTCTCTGTATTTGCTGCCGAAAGTGGTGAGGGGTGTGCCCATGATTGGACTAGTCTAGAACTCTCTGTATTTGCTGCCGAAGGTGGTGAGAGGGTGTGCCTGGGATGGGGCTAGTTTAGAACTTTCTGTATTTGCTGCCAAAGATGGTGAGAGTGGTGTGCCTGGGATGGGGCTGGTCTAGAACTCTCTGTAGTTGCTGCCGAGGGGGGTGAGGGGTGTGCCCATGATTGGGCTAGTCTAGAATTCTCTGTATTTGCTGCCTAAGGTGGTGAGAGGTGTGCCTGGGATGGGGCTGGTCTAGAACTCTGTATTTTCTGCCGAAGATGGTGAGAGGGGTGTGTCTGGGATGGGGCTAGTCTAGAACTCTGTATTTTCTGCCGAAGATGGTGAGAGGGGTGTGTCTGGGATGGGGCTAGTCTAGAACTCTCTGTATTTGCCGCTGAAGGTAGTGAGGGGTGTGCCTGGGATGGGGCTGGACTAGAACTCTCTATATTTGCTGCTGAATGTGTTGAGGGATGTGCTTGGGATGTGGCTCATCTAGAACTCTCTGTAGTTGCTGCCGAAGGTGCTGAGAGGTGTGCCTGGGATGGCGCTGTTCTAGAACTCTCTGTATTTGCTGCCGAAGGTGCTGAGAGGTGTGCCTGGGATGGCGCTGGTCTAGAACTCTCTGTATTTGCTGCCGAAGGTGCTGAGGGGTGTGCCTGGGATGGCGCTGGTCTAGAACTCTCTGTATTTGCTGCTGAAGGTGGTGAGGGGTGTGCCTGGGATGGCACTGGTCTAGAACTCTCTGTATTTGCTGCTGAAGGTAGTGAGGGATGTGACTGGGATGGGGCTGGTCTAGAACTCTCCGTATTTGCTGCTGAATGTAGTGAGGGATGTGACTGGGATGGGGCTGGTCTGGAACTCTCTGTATTTGCTGCCGAAGGTGGTGAGTGGTGTGCCTGGGATGGGGCTAGTCTAGAACTCTCTGTAGTTGCTGCCAAAGATGGTGAGAGTGGTGTGCCTGGGATGGGGCTGCTCTAGAACTCTCTGTAGTTGCTGCCGAGGGTGGTGAGAGTGGTGTGCCTGGGATGGGGCTAGTCTAGAACTCTCTGTAGTTGCTGCCAAAGATGGTGAGAGTGGTGTGCCTGGGATGGGGCTGGTCTAGAACTCTCTGTAGTTGCTGCCGAGGGTAGTGAGGGGTGTGTCTGTGATTGGGTTGGTCTAAAACTCTCTGTAGTTGCTGCCGAGGGGGATGAGGGGTGTGCCCGTGATTGGGTTAGTCTAGAACTCTCTGTATTTGCTGCCGAAGGTGGTGAGCGGTGTGCCAGGGATATGGCTAGTCTAGAACTCTCTGTATTTTCTGCCGAAGATGGTGAGGGGTGTGCCCGTGGTGCGGCTCATCTAGAACTCTCTGTATTTGCTGACGAAGGGGGTGAGGGGTGTGCCTGGGATGGGGCTGGTCTCGAACTCTCTGTATTTGCTGCCAAGGTTGGTGAGGTGTGTGTCTGTGATTCGGCTAGTCTAGAACTGTCTGTAGTTGCTGCCGAATGTGGTGAGTGGTGTGCCCGTGATTGGGCTAGTCTCAAACTCTCTGTATTTGCTGCCGAGGTTGGTGAGATGTGTGTCTGTGATTGGGCTGGTCTAGAACTCTCTGTATTTGCTGCCGAAGGTGGTGAGGGGTGTGCCTGGGATGGGGCTGGTCTAGAACTGTCTGTAGTTGCTGCCGAATGTGGTGAGTGGTGTGCCAGGGATATGGCTAGTCTAGAACTCTCTGTATTTGCTGCCGAAGGTGGTGAGGGGTGTGCCCATGATTGGACTAGTCTAGAACTCTCTGTATTTGCTGACGAAGGGGGTGAGGGGTGTGCCTGGGATGGGGCTGGTCTCGAACTCTGTATTTGCTGCCAAGGTTGGTGAGGTGTGTGTCTGTGATTGGGCTAGTCTAGAACTGTCTGTAGTTGCTGCCGAATGTGGTGAGGTGTGTGTCTGTGATTGGGCTGGTCTAGAACTCTCTGTAGTTGCTGCCGAAGATGGTGAGAGGGGTGTGCCTGGGATGGGGCTGGTCTAGAACTGTCTGTAGTTGCTGCCGAATGTGGTGAGAGGTGTGCCTGGGATGGGGCTGGTCTAGAACTCTCTGTATTTGCTGCCGAAGGTGGTGAGGGGTGTGCCCATGATTGGACTAGTCTAGAACTCTCTGTATTTGCTGCCGAAGGTGGTGAGAGGTGTGCCTCGGATGGGGCTGGTCTAGAACTCTCTGTATTTGCTGCTGAAGGTAGTGAGGGATGTGCCTGGGATGGGGCTGGACTAGAACTCTCTGTATTTGCTGCCGAAGGTGGTGAGGAGTGTGCCTGGGATGGGGCTGGTCTAGAACTCTCTGTAGTTGCTGCCGAGGGTGGTGAGAGTGGTGTGCCTGGGATGGGGCTGGTCTAGAACTCTCTGTAGTTGCTGCCGAGGGTAGTGAGGGGTGTGTCTGTGATTGGGTTAGTCTAGAACTCTCTGTAGTTGCTGCCGAAGGTGGTGAGCGGTGTGCCAGGGATATGGCTAGTCTAGAACTCTCTGTATTTTCTGCCGAAGATGGTGACAGGGGTGTGACTGGGATGGGGCTGGTCTAGAACTCTCTGTATTTGCTGCCGAATGTGGTGAGGGGTGTGCCCGTGGTGCGGCTCATCTAGAACTCTCTGTATTTGCTGACGAGGGGGGTGAGGGGTGTGCCTGGGATGGGGCTGGTCCAGAACTTTCTGTATTTGCTGCTGAAGGTGGTGAGTGGTGTGCCTGGGATGGGGCTAGTCTAGAACTTTCTGTATTTGCTGCCAAAGATGGTGAGAGTGGTGTGCCTGGGATGGGGCTGGTCTAGAACTCTCTGTAATTGCTGCCAAAGGTGCTGAGAGGTGTGCCTGGGATGGGGCTGGTGTAGAACTCTCTTTATTTGCTGACGAATGTGCTGAGAGGTGTGCCTGGGATGGGGCTGGTGTAGAACTCTCTTTATTTGCTGACGAAGGTGCTGAGAGGTGTGCCTGGGATGGGGCTGGTCTAGAACTCTCTTTATTTGCTGACGAAGGTGCTGAGAGGTGTGCCTAGGATGGGGCTGGTCTAGAACTCTCTTTATTTGCTGACGAAGGTGCTGAGAAATGTGCCTGGGATGGGGCTGGTCTAGAACTCTCTTTATTTGCTGACGAAGGTGCTGAGAGGTGTGCCTGGGATGGGGCTGGTCTAGAACTCTCTGTATTTACTGCCAAAAGTGCTGAGAAATGTGCCTGGGATGGGGCTGGTCTAGAACTCTCTGTATTTGCTGCCGAAGGTGTTGAGGGGTGTGCCTGGGATGGGGCTGGTCTAGAACTCTCTGTATTTACTGCCAAAGGTGCTGAGAAATGTGCCTGGGATGGGGCTGGTCTAGAACTCTCTGTATTTGCTGCCGAAGGTGTTGAGGGGTGTGCCTGGGATGGCGCTGGTCTAGAACTCTCTGTATTTGCTGCCAATGGTGCTGAGTGGTGTGCCCGTGATTGGGCTAGCCTGGTGTGTCTGGTGCAGATGTGATTATCCATGAGGCTGGATGTCTCCTAGTTTTCCGATATCTTGCCCACAGAATAAAACATTATCTCTTGGGCCATCCTCACTTCACTAACTGTGCCCTACCAGATAAGAAATGAAGAGTAAAGAAAAAGAAGAAACTTACTATATACTTACTCGCCCAAACCTGATGAGCCAAAGCCACTTGAACACTGGACCACTCACACAATGGCTGCTCCACTTGAACCTGCCTTATTTTTATTTGCCCTTTCTAATGAATCCAGCTCAGTGATTAGTTGTAGTCCGAGTTTGAAAAATTGCTGCAAACCACTGCCTTTTTAATCTTGAGTGCTCATCAGCTTGGCATCCAGAGTTTGGCTGACGTAGGCTGGTCGGAGAGGAAGGCGGTGGTGTGCATGTGTGAATGTGGTCTGGAACTTGTTGAGGGAATGAGAGTGGGGAAGGAGTGGGAATTGCTGGGAGGGGGGTGCCTGGGTCTGGTAATGGCAGACAAGGCGAGAGGAGGGGCTGAGGGAAAGAGAGTGGAGAAGGAGCGGGATAGGGATTTGGGATCAGAGGTAGGCAGCTGGGGAGAAATGGATTATTGTGAAGGGAGAAATAAAGGGAATAAGGCGATAGTGAGGGGATGGATGAATGAAAACCAAGACAAAGGGAATAAAAGAATAAGAAATGACAGTGGAGAGAGTTCTGAAAGTGAGGAAGATGAACAAGTTCAGAGAGGAGGTGTTGTCATAATTAGGTTTAATGAGAAGGCGCAAGGACACATGAAGAAAATTAACCCGTTTGTGCTAACAACAACTTTGGCAAATAAGATAGGGGAAATAGTATTTGCAAAAGTCCTTAATGATGGCAATCTATTGGTAAGATGTGCGAATGAGGAACAACTTGAGAAAGCATTCAAGCTAAAAGAGATAGGAAAATGCAAGGTGGAATATACAGGGAGGGTGGGAGCACGAAATGGTGGTTGTAAAGGAGTGATCACGGGTGTACCAATGAGTATAAACATGGAAGAGTTGAAGAGGAATATCAAAGGGGGGAAAGTAATTAATGTTCTAAGACTGAAAACAACAAAGGAGGGAATGAAAAAGGGAAGTGAAACAGTATTGATTGAATTTGAAGAAGAAAGAGTTCCAAGGAAAGTGTTCCTGGGTTTCATGCGTTACCCAGTAAGGGTATATGTGCCAAAGCCATTGAGGAGCTATAATTGTCAAAGGTTTGGACACATAGCTAAAAACTGTAAAAGGCAGAGGAGATGTGCTAGATGTGGGGATGATCATGAATATGGAAAGTGCGGAACAGGAGTGCAACCAAAATGCTGTAATTGTGGAGGAGCTCATAATGTGGTATATAGTGAGTGTGAGGTTATGAGACGGGAGAATAAAATTCAAGAAATAAGAGTGAAAAGAAAGATCACTTATGCAGAAGCTGTAAGAATGTCAAGAGAACAGAATAATGCTCCTAATGACCAGAGAGCAATAGGGATGCAAGAGATGCAGCAAAGAGTAAATGACAGGATTTATGTGGGAAAAAAAGCTCTAGTAACATTCATTGCAGGAGTCATTAATAGTACGGCAGAGATAAAGTCAAAAAGTGACAAAATTCAGCTGGTGGTCAAAGCAGCAGTAAACCATTTAGGGTTAGTAGGACTGACATGGGAAGAAGTGAGGGAGAACCTCACTAATCAGTCAAGCCAGGAAGTGTCATAGGTTGGTTAGTACTCATTATGGTGATTCTTTTGCAATGGAATGCAAGGAGTTTACTGGCCAATGGCCAGGAATTTAAGGACTTTATTAAGGAAATGGTTGTAAAACCAGATGTAGTGTGTATTCAGGAAACTTGGTTGAAACCAGCTTTAGACTTTGTGGTACATGGGTATACAATGATAAGGAAAGATAGAAATCTAGGAGGAGGAGGAGGTTGTGCTATGTTAATCAAGCAAGGTATACCGTATAGAGTACTGGAAAAAGGAGATGATCAGGAATACATAGTGGTGGAAATATGGGAGAGAGGGGAGGGAGTGGTTATAATTAACTACTACAATCCATGTAAAAGGTTGGATTTGGACAGCCTACTAAGGATACAAGGACAAAATAGACATAAAGTAGTGTGGTGTGCAGATTTCAATGCACACCACATTCAATTTCTGGAGATATAGATGAATTAAACAGTCAGGTGACTTCAGCAATTATTATGGCAGCAGAAGGATCTATACCCAGGAGTAAAAATAGGATGAATAGAAAAATAGTGCCATGGTGGACAGAGGAATGTTGTCTGGCTGTAAAAAACAGAAATAGAGCATTCAGGCTAGTTAAAAGAACCCCTAATATGCAGCATTTGATTCAATATAAGAAGGCACTGGCAGTGGTGAGAAGAACTATACATCAAGCTAAAAGGGCAAGTTGGAGGAGTTTTTGCAACAAAATAGGAAGAACAACGCCTGCGGGAGAGGTATGGGGAATGATTAAGAGGATGGGGGGAGATAGAAGGGATTGGGAGTATCCAGTAATGATATCTGAGGAGGAAACAGCAGTCTCCAGCAGGGATAAGGCTGAGATCATGGCCAAGTCATTTGTAAAGATACATAGTTCAGAAAATTTGTCAGGAGAAGGAGAAGGGAAAGAACAATGAGTCAATACCCAGGTGTGTTAAACAGGAGGAAAGAAACAGATGATATAATTGATGATCCATTTACTTTGGCAGAAATGGTGAGAGCAATAAAGAGATCGAGACCAACCTCCCCAGGGAAAGATCTAATATGCTATGTTATGCAAAAAAATCTAGGAGAAGGAGCGCTCTTGAAGTTACTGCATTTTTATAACAGAGTGTGGGAGGAGGGAAGATTACCAAGTGCATGGAAAGAAGCAGTAGTAATTCCAATAAGGAAATCTGGCAAGGATCCATCAAAACCCACTAGCTACAGGCCAATAGCACTAACATCAAATATATGTAAGGTAATGGAAAGGATGATAACAGAAAGGTTATCATATGATCTTGAGAAGAGAGGAATGCTGGCAAGTTATCAGAGTGGTTTTAGGAAGGGAAGGAATTCCATGGACTCAGTGATAAGGTTAGAGACTGAAATAAGAAAGGCCCAGGCAAATAAAGAATCAGTAGCTGCAGTGTTTTTTGACATTGAAAAAGCCTATGATATGATGTGGAAGGAAGGATTATTAATTAAACTGCACAAGATGGGGGTTGGGGGGAGAGTTTTCAATTGGATTAAAGATTTTTTGTTTGGTAGAAAAATTCAAGTTCGGATTGGATCAGAATTATCAAAACAGTGCATAGTGGGAAATGGCTCACCTCGGGGTAGTGTGATTAGCCAGTTACTTTTCATCATTATGATCAATGATGTCTTCACAAAGGTACCAGTGGATATAGGTAGGTCACTGTTTGCAGATGATGGGGCCTTGTGGAAAAGAGGCAGGAACACGGAGCATATAATCAGGAAACTACAAGGAGCAATTGATGAAGTGGTAGAGTGGGGTTATGATTGGGGGTGTAGATTTTCAGTGGAAAAAACTCAAACTGTATTTTTCACTAGGAAAAGAAGTGAAGTAGGGAAGAAGTTAAGGATGTATGGGATTGAATTAGAAAGGGTTGGATCATTTAAATTTCTGGGAGTTATATTTGATTCACGATTAACATGGGCAGACCACATCAGGAAAGTTGAGGAGAAATGTAAAAAAGCAATAAACGTGATGAGATGTTTGACTGGTAGGGAATGGGGAGCAAGTTGTTCAGCATTAAAGAGAATGTATATGGCTTTAGTAGGATCTGTGTTGGATTATGGAAGTGTAGCATATGGATCAGCAGCTAGGTCTCTTATAAGGAAACTGGATGTGATTCAAGCTCAAGTTTTGAGAATGTGCAGTGGGGCTTTTAAAACATCACCAGTATCAGCCCTGCAGGTAGAAATGGGAATAATGCCTTTGGAATTAAGAAGGATGCAATTGATGGCAAACTACTGGGTTAATTTGCAGGGACACAATTATTCTCACCCTGCTAAAGGAGTGTTGCAGGAGTCCTGGGAAAATGGGAGGTTTCAGAGGGAAAACTTTAGTCGGGTAGGGAATGATATTGCTAGATCATGTGGAGTGTTTGATCTAAGGATAAGTCCTTCAGTAGTTTATCCGGTTGTAGCTCCATGGAAGCTGGTATGGCCTGACGTAGACTGGCATTTGTTAGAGGTAAAAAGGAAAGGAAAGTATAAAACTGATTTGGTAAGTGCATTTAACTGTTATGTGATGGAAAAGTATAGTGATTATACTCAGGTCTATACAGATGGTGCTAAGGAACCTGAGACAGGAGTGACAAGGTTTGGGGTGGCTATACCAACAAAAGCAATTGCAATCAGCAGAAGAACATCTGATAAGTTAGCGGTGTATACAGTGGAGATGATGGCAGTGTTGGTTGCATTGCGTTGGGTGGAGAAAACTAAACTAGTCAAAGCGTTGATATGCTCAGATTCATCTTCAGTACTAGCAAGTTTAAGGTCTTCTCACTCAAACAGCCGGCAAGATGTAGTTCATGAAGTCCTTCAGTCAGTCACAAGAGTTGCAAATCAGGGAGGTCAGGTTAAGTCTCTATGGGTTCCAGCTCACGTAAGGGTGAAGGGCAATGAAAGGGTGGATGAGTTGGCAAAGAGGGCAATAAAGAAAGAAAATATAGAAATGCACATTAGTATCAGTAAAGCAGAGGTTAAGTGTGTAATCTGGGAAAAAATTAACCAAATGTGGCAAGAAAGATGAGACAGGGTGGGGAAAGGGAGGCATTTATATCAAATACAAAAAAGTGTTGCAGGTACTAGGGTAGGAAGTAGATACAGAAGAGAGGAAATTGTGTGGACTAGGTTAAGGCTGGGGCACTGTGCACTAAACCAAACATTGAAATTGATAGGGAAACACCAGACAGGATTGTGTGCGGAATGTCAGAAAGAGGAGTCAGTAGAGCATGGAGTTCTGAGTTGCAGGAAGTATAGGATACAGAGAGAGATGATGAGAATTAATCTAAGGGAATTGGGGGTGCAGGAACTCACATTAAAAGGGTTGCTGGGCATGGGTGAGAGAACACAGGTCAGGGTATTTTTAGCTTTCTTAAGGGGTACAGGGGTTTTTTATAGGATATGATGGATAAACAGAAATAGGGTACTAGGATGGGGAGGATAAAGTGTAGGTTAGGTTATGTGTATGTGTGCGATTGGGTGAAGGGATTTAGAATGTGAGTCCATCGCATACTCCGGAGCAGAAGGTGGCGGTAATGCACCATCAAGCTGGGTGCCAACCGCCGTAAAACAAGAAGGAAGGAGAGAGAGAGAGAGAGCTTGGCATCCATGTGACCATTATTACTAAACTACATCATGGTCTAATTGCATTTAAAGATTGGCCTAGGAGCCTGGTTTATTTTAAGACGCTTTTGATCAGACACTAGACTGCCACTGAAGAATTGGAAATTGATAAGTATGAAAAAGCTCATTTGTGGGGAGTAAAGGTCTGGGGATAAAAACTGTTTCCATGTACCCTCCCTGTAGTATTTAGACAACACTGTCTCTTAAAAACACAGGCTGCTAATTTCACCATGTGAGGGAAAAATAGAGAGTACAGAGAAGATTTACTGGGTTTCAGCACCCAAGTTACAGGGAAAGATTGAACAAGTTAGGTCTTTATTCTTTGGAGCATAGAAGGTTGAGGGGGAGACTTGATAGAAGTATTTAAAATTATGAGGGGGAAAGATAGAATTGACGTGGATAGGCTTTTTCCAGTGAGAGTAGGGGAGATTCAAACGAGAGGACATGAGTTGAGACTTAGGGGGCAGAAGTTTAAGGGTAACACGAGGGAATTTCTTTACTCAGAGAGTGGTAGATGTGTGGAACGAGCTTCCAGTAGAAGTGGTAGAGGCAGGGTCGGTATTGTCATTTAAAGTAAAATTGGATAGGTATATGAACAGGAAAGGAATGAAGGGTTATGGGCTGAGTGCGGGTCAGTGGGACTAGGTGAGAGTAAGCATTCGGCACGGACTAGGAGGGCCGAGATGGCCTGTTTCCGTGCTGTAATTGTTATATGGTTATATAGAATTGGAAACTGACAAGCGGTTGTTTCTACTGACACTTGTCCATTAAACTCTATAACATTAGTACTTCCAGCTTGTAGTAATAAAATAAATTTATGACGATTAAAAGTGCATTTAGTTTTGAAAATCATGTGAGAAAATAACTTAGTTGCGAGTCTGAAACTCCTTAATCCCGAACCCCCTTTCTCCCATTTGTATAATTGTTTTTATAATGCAAATTTTCTACAATGTGATCTTCGGAATGCAACAGTTGTGTTATAGCAGAGCAAACTGGGTTCATCATTACTACTAAAATGAGTTTAAATTCCACAGCTGCCGTGGTGAGAATTGTACTCTTATCTCTGGATTGTTGGATTACTGATGTGTTAAATGAACCAGTGCACCACTGCCATACCCTTCGATAAGGGAGAAGGGCCTCAGCCTGAAACAGTGACAAACCATTTCCCTCTGTAGGTGCTGACTTTCTCCAGCATCTTGTGTTGCTCCAGATTCCAATACCCACAGTCTCTTGTGTCCCTGTTCTATCTGAGAAATACAAGAGGTGAAAGAGGCTGGAGACCTAATGCAGGGTTTGACCCAAAACAACTCCATTCAACCTGCTAGACTGTTTCACCAGCACTTATGGCTTCTATTTTCCACCTTTCTACCACACCTTGCTGTGTGCAACTCCCATGCAGTTTCTACAGAGCCTTTCTGTGAAAAAGTTTTTATTATTTCATTCCTTATAATCCCAGTTCTCAAATTCCTATGATTGCTTTAAGTAACTCAGTTGGATTACTTCTAATCTTTCTTAACCACAAGCCATTTATCTTCAGATACTACTCTGTAATCATGGAGATCATTCTAATTCTGCATCATCTTGTCTTCTTGCCGTGATAATATTTATTTATTTAATGAGATACAGCACTGAATCGGTCCTTCAAGCAGCACCCCCTAGCAATCCCCAAATTTAACCCTAGCCTAATCAATAGACAATTCTCAATGACCAATTAACTTACCATGGGAGGAGACGAGAGCACCTGGAGGAGATGGAGCACCCAGAGGAAACCCATGTGTCCACAGGGCAGAACATACAAATTCCTTCCAGCCACCAGCGGGTAATGAACTCAGATCTCCTGTACTGTAAAATGTCCTGCTAACCATGCTTCAATTTATACAATATAATGAGATAGTTGAGAGATGGGTGAAATATTGTTGAGTACAACTAAGGTACAGGATGAGGAATTGAGCTCTGAAAGCCGGCTTCTCTTATTTAGACAGGCACTCAGTGCTCATCTGGTGAGGTGCTGGATTGACTAACAGTGGTGATTAGAATTGGATTTTTTCCCCTGAAATTTGCATTGTTTATTAGGCTAAGATGCAGATGGCTGTAATTTAAGACTTTGTGTTATTAATATCTCCCTTATTTCTCTGTCTTCAGAGGGAAGAAGCTGAAATCAAGGCTCAAGAGGCTGCTGAGCGGCAGCGGCGATTACGGGAGCAGGCCATCCTGCAGGTTGAACAGGAGAGGTTGGAGAGAAAAAAAGTAAGTGAGGAGAGATGAAGGAGCAAGCTCCTGATACAGAAAGGGTTTCAGTTAAAGAGAAGAATAAAAATTGTCTGATTGACTAACGCACACAAACTGTGGGAGAAATTCAGCAGGTCAGGCAGCATCAATAGAGAGGAATACACTGTCAAAGTTTTGGGCTGAGTCCCTTTATCTGGACTGGAAAGGAAGGGGTGAGATGCCAGATGAAGAAGATGAGGTTGGGGAAGGAGTGCAAGCTGGCAGGTGATTGGTGAAACCAGTGGAGGAGGTAGGTGGGGAGGGAAAATGAAGTAAGAAGCTAGGTGATGATAGGTGGAAGAGCTAAAGGGCTGAAGAAGAAGGAATCTGAGAGGATAATGGACATGTAAGAAAGGGAAGGAAGAGATGATGGACAGGTGAGGGGAAGAGAAAATGTGAGCAGGGATTCAGAATGGGGAATTGAAAAAGAAGGAAAAGGGAGGGGAGAAATAACCAGAAGTTAGAAATCAATGTTCATGCCATTGGGTTGGAGGCTACCCAGACAGGATATGAGATGGTGCTCCTCCAACCTGAGTGTGTCCTCTTTGTGGCAGTAGAATAGGTCGTAGACTGACATGTCAGCATAGGAATAGAAAGTCAAATTGAAATGGGTGGCCACTTCTTGCTTCACTTTTTGTGGCAAACAGAGCAAGGGGTGCTCGACCATGTGGTCTACCAATCTACCAATCAGGTTTCACTGATGTAAAGAAGGCAGCACCAGTTGCTCCAGATACAGTTATTTGATAGGTTCACAGGTGAACTGCTGCCTCACCTGGAAAGACTGTTTAGGGGAATAGTAGCGAGAAAGGATATGTTGGGACAGGTGTAGCATTTATTCTGCTTACAGAGGTAAGTGCCAGGAGGGAGATCAGTGGAGAGGAACAAATGGACAAGGGAGTCATATAGAGAGCAATCCCTGCAGAAAGTGGAGAATAAGGAGGAGGTAAAGATATGCTTAGTGGTAGGATCCCACTGTAGATGGGAATAATGTTTTGGGTATGGAAACTCATGGGGTGGTAGGTAAGGACAGGGGAACCCTATCCCTGTCATTGTAGCAGGAGGACAGGGCAAGGGAAGATGTGTGGGAAATGTGGATGAGGGCAACATCAATGGTGGTGAAAGTGAAAACCAGTGTTTTGAAGAAGGAGAGCATCTCAAATGTTTTAGAATGGAAAGCCTCATGCTGAGAACAGACAAAAAGGAATAGCATTTGATTGACTATGTTCTTTTCTAGAGAATAGAAGAGATCATGAAACGAACCAGGCGAAGTGACACTGGAGAGACCAAGGTAACAAACAAGATCAGTAACAAAACTCCCCCATCCATTCTTCTGAGCAACAGCTTTTCCCATCACTGAACATTTTACCATTCTGGAGAATGGTCTTATTATTGCAACCCAATATTCTCCATGAGTCCAAGCCAGAGAATTCAATGGATTGTTTTCTGAGCTTATTAAGATACAGAGGGCATTCAATGCATTGAGTTAATTCTAGCTTCTTGGGGAATGATCCGATTGGACCTGGTCTTCATCTCCATACTTCCCTGCAACAACTTCTCTCTTGCACCTGACTGTCAACTACCCTTGGATTCTTGTTGCCATTGACCTACAGTGAGGGGTAATTGACAGCAGCCAGTTAGTGTATCTGTTTGTGTTTGGGAGGAAGTGTAAAGCCACACGGTCACAGGAGAACATGCAAACTTCACACAGTGCCCAAGGCACTGAAACTGTGTCTATAGTGCTCTAATGCAATGACTGTACTGTCTGCCTCAGTGTGCTGTCTTGTCAGTATCATGTGAAAGGGAATGGGTTGCAGGAAAATAAATGGGAGAATGTAACTAGTGGAATTGCTTAATGGGCTGGCATAGATTCAATGGGCTAAATGGCCTCTGCCATAAGGACTACACAAATAGCTTCCAAGGTCAAGATAGAATACTGGTTACTGAATTTTGAAGCAGCAGCACTATCCTTGCTTGGTCTTTCCTCCATCTGATGTCCATGCATGATTTGAATACAAACTGAAAATGTAGTAGAGGAAGTGTAGTTCATTTTGCATTGCTTCGTATATCTATTAAATACCATAAAATGGAACCTCTACATAGCCGACGTGGTACTATCACGAACTGGAATATATGCACCCTGACTGTTTTTTTGATACCCCATCTTCCCTTCCCATGGAAGCTCACGGGCCAGTCAGAAGTCTGCATGCACAAGCATAGGCCAGCCAGCACTCAGGCTGTGTGCAAGTAAATTCAGCCATGGGCTCCCACTCACTATCAGTGATTTGTAATAATTTTCCCTGGCATATCTTTTTACAGTTCACTGTGTTTGGGAGTGTGTCAGCAATGTTATTGTTTATTGAATGAAATGATCCAAATGGTGTTAGGTCCATTGTTGCAGGGCCTGACGGGGTTCTGAAGGGGTCGTTCAGCACAATACACAATCTGCTGGAAGAACATTGACAATTTCTTTCCTCTCAGCCTGCTGAGTTCTTCCAGCAGGTTGTACATTGCTCTAGATTCCAGCATCTGGCAGTCTTTACTGTTGCTAAAAAGCACTCAACGTTTTGGGTCGAAACCCTTCGTCAGGTCCTGACCAAGTCCTGACGAAGGGTTTCGACCCGAAACATTGACTGCATCTTTCAACGGATGCTGTCCGACCTGCTGAGTTCATCCAGCTTTTTTGTACGTCTTGATTTGACCACAGCATCTCCAGTGCACTTTGTGTTTAGTGTTTCTAAGGTGTATGACACGTTTACCTTCATTGGAGCATTGCGTACAAGAGATAGGATGTCATTTTAACGACTGTACAGGTCATTGCTAAGACCAAACTTGGAGTATTTTGTACAGTTCTGGTCGTCCAACTGCAGGAAGGATGTCATTAAACTGGAAAGGTTGCAGAAAAGATGCATGTGTATTTTATTCTGCTAGAGGACTTGTGTGATAAGGAGAAGTTGAAAAGGCTGAGTTTGTAGGAGGCTAACGGGTGACCTCAAAGGAGTGTATAAAATCATACGGTTGTAGATAAGGTTGATGCTCATGGTCTTTTTCCTAGGATGGAGAATCTAAAGCTCAAGATTTAAATGGTGCCTGAGGGAAAACTTCATCACGCAGAGGGTGCTGGGTCTATGGAATGAGCTGCTGAGGAAGTGGAACAGGTGGGCAGGTACATGGATAGGAAAGGCTAAGAGAGAGATTGATCAAATGTGAGAGAATGGGACTAATTTGGATAGATACCTTGGTCTATGTTGTTGAGCTGAGCCAAAGGAGACATTTCCCTGCTATATAACCAACACACAGACTGGTTTGGTCAGGCAGGGGCAAATTCCCTGCTATATAACCGACACACAGACCGGTTTTGGTCAGGAAGGAGCAGTTTCCCTGCTATATAACTGACACACAGACTGGTTTGGTCAGGCAGGGGCAAATTCCCTGCTATATAACCGACACACAGATTGGTTTTGGTCAGGAAGGAACCGTTTCCCTGCTATATAACCGGATAGAATCCATGAGCAGTTCAAGTTAAGCATACAATGACTTCTGGAGGTAAATGGTGGACAGGCAGTAAATACAACCCTTGCTACTATATCCACATAGAGGGACAATTACTTACCTTGCTTATCCTTCTCTGCTTTTCAGAATCTTACTGTAGAAAACAGTACGCTCAAGCTTGTATTGCAAAATAGAACAAATAAGGTTACTTTTCTGCTAAGTGGACATGTGCTGTTATTCTTAAGGTAATTGCACATCAGCTTCCTTTGGAGTTAAGTACCTGATTCTCAGAAGAGCCTCTCAGAAAGAATGCCCACGTGTGCTCTGTGATGCCAGCTGTTCACTGGCAATGGGGACAGCATCTCCAGCTGTTACTGCCAGCTACTGTGCTTGTGCTTTCCTCATAGTATGTCATAGACTTGTTCAGCATGTTCATTTGGCTGGAATATAGAGTCCAATTCAGGAGCTCAGAAGGTTGTCTGAGAGTAGTGGGAATTATTCACATAAATGATAGCAATGGTTCTTCCTAGCTGATGGTAGAAAACAGTGGAGTTGGGGTTGATCAATGAGATCTAATAGCAACATCAAGAAGAATTCTGACAGAACAAGTGAGGGGATATTATTATTAAATCTCCTAAATGTTTTGCTTTCAGAAAGAAGAAATTAAAGCAGAAGTTGAGCTAACAGAGAACAGTGCAAAGGAGCATCAAACCTTGACCTCCATGGAACCAGGTAATCTCTGTTCCTGGGTCATTCTAATGTGATTAATTCTATTGTGGAGCATCATAAAGGAGAAGTTGTGTTTACGGGATAAGCAGTTTCTTGAACTATTAGTAATGTTGGGAAGAGCTGGATCAATACTTACTTTGCATGGTTCTGATAGAGCACCAAAATGCTATGTTTTTTATGATTCTTCACTGGACTGGACATTAAGGAAGAAATTGTGAGGAATCGTGGTTTCACAAGGTGCTTCCTGTTCTGTAACAAATTCTATTCCTTTGGAGGAAGAGCAGTTTGAAAAGTCTTTTCCTTAGGTAGTAGGACTTGATCCTTTTGAGACCATTGGATAAAGGAGTAGAGAATCAGAATCAGAATCCTTTATTATTGCCAAGTATGAGGACACATACAGGGAATTTGATGCTGGTTTCCCTGAGCTCTCTCTGTACAGAATTAAAGGCAAACAAAAACAATAGTGCAAATAATCATAAACTATATACAATGAGGTCCACCTCACTGAACGTACAGGTAGACTTGATTTATAATGGACTAAAATTCAAGTGTTCATAAGACTGATGGCATACGGAAAGAAACTGTTCTTGTACCTATTTGTCCTGGCATACAGTGATCTAAAGCGCCTACCAGAAGGAAGGAGTTGGAACAGGTGATGTCCAGGGTGTGATGGGTCTGCAATAATGTTGCTTGCTCACTTCCTGACTCTAGATGCATATAAGTCCTGGATCGAGGGCAGCTTCACACCAATAATCCTTTCCGCAGCCCTGACGGTTCTTTGGAGTCTATTGTCTTGTTTGGTAGCTGATTCAAACCAGACAGTGATGGACGAACAGAGAACAGACTGGATTATTCCTGAATAGAACTGAATCAGCAGCTCCTGAGGCAGGTTGTACTTCCTGAGTTGACGTAGGAAATACAACCTCTGCTGAGCCTTTTTGATAACAGTGTCCACGTTGGGTGTCCGCTTCAGGTCCTAGCAGATTGTGGAACCCAGAAATCTGAAGGTCTCCACAGCAGGCACAACACTGTTGAGTATAGTGAGTGGGGGCTCCTCCTGAAGTCCACTGTCATCTCCACAGTCTTGAGCATATTTAGTTCCAGATTGTTCTGACCACACCAGAGGACCGGCCGTTCCACCTCCCGTCTGTATGCACACTCATCACCGTCTCGGATAAGGCCAATGACAGTTGTGTCATCTGCAAACTTCAGGAGCTTAACAGATGGATCCTGTGAGGTGCAGTCATTACTGTAAAGGGAGAAGGGTGTCCCTGTGGGGCACCCGGTACTGATTGTCCGGGTGCTGGAAATGATGCTCCCCAGCCTCACTTGCTGCACCCTGTCAGTCAGGAAGCTTGTGATCCACTGACAGATGGCGGGGGAGACAGTAAGCTGGGTGAATTTGGAGTGGAGGATTTCTGGGACGCCGAGCTGAAGTCAACAAACAGGACCCTCACAGAAGTTCCTGGGTTATCGAGGTGTTGTAGAATGTAATGCAGTCCCATGTTGACTGCATCATCCACTGACCTATTTACCTGATAAGCAAACTGCAGGGGGTCCAGCAGGGGGCCTATGATGTCCTTCAGGTAAGCCAACACTAGTCTCTCAAAGGACTTCATGACCGCAGATGTCAAAGCAACAGGCCTGTAGACATTTAGTCCCTTGATAGTGGGTTTCTTAGGGACTGGAATGATAATGGAGTGCTTGAAGCAATGAGGGACTTCACACAGCTCCAATGATCTATTGAAGATCCGTGTGTAGATGGGGGCCAGCTGATCAGCGCAGGTCTTCAGGCTGAAAGGTGACACACCGTCTGGGCCTGGTGCTTTCCTGGTCTTCTGCCTCTGGGACAGCTGACTCAGCTCCCTCTCACAGATCCTAAGTGCAGGTACAAGGGAGTTGAAGTGAAGGGGGGTAGGGGGAGCAGTTTTTGTAATGTAGGGTGAGAAAGCAGATACTAAGATGTCAGAGTGATGGATGATGGGGATTGCAGGTAGGTCTGTGTTTTGGCTGGGGGGGGAATGAAGGTGTCGAATTTACAATAAAACTTGTTCAGATCGTCAGCCAGTTGATGGTTCTCCACAGCCTGAGGGAATGGTTTCTTGTAGCTGGTGATCTCTTGGAGCCCCTTCCACACTGACATTGGGCCGTTGTCTGAAAACCTGTTTTGCAGTTTTCCAATGTAGCGCTTCTTCGCTGCCTTAATCTCCCTTGTCAGTGTGTTCCTGGCTCGTTTGTACAGAATCCTGTCCCCTCTTCTGTACGCCTCCTCCTTCTCCCGACGAAGCTGCCTGAGTTGTGATGTGAACAAGGGCTTCTTGTTATTGAATGTGCAGAAGGTTTTTGTTGGAATGCACATGTCTGCACAAAAACTAATGTATGAGGTCACGGTGTCAGACAGATCATGAAGATCTGTAGCTGCAGTCTCAAAGACACTCCAATCCATGCAGTCGAAACAGGCCTGAAGTTCCAGCTTTGACTTGACTTAGGCTTTTTGGCCTATTTAGTCTACTCAACCACTCAGTCATAGTTGATTTTTATTTCAACCCCATTCACCCACCTTTTCCCCATTACCCTTAGCAATCATGAGCCTAATAATCTCTGCCTTAAGTACACACAGTGACTTGGCCTTCACAACCATCTGTGGTAACAAATTCCACAGAATCATCATCCTCTGGCTGAAGAAATTTCTCCTCATTTGTTTTAGAACATAGAACATATAGTACAGCACATTACAGGCCGTTCGGCCCACAATGTTGTGCCGACCCTCAAACCCTGCCTCCCATATAACCCCCCCCCCCACCTTAAATTCCTCCATATACCTGTCTAGTAGTGTCTTAAACTTCACTAGTGTATCTGCCTCCACCACTGACTCAGGCAGTGCATTCCACGCACCAACCACTCTCTTGAGTGAAAAACCTTCCTCTAATATCCCCCTTGAACTTCCCTCCCCTTCCCAAGTCCTCTTGTACTGAACAGTGGTGCCCTGGAGAAGAGGCGCTGGCTGTCCACTCTGTCTATTCCTCTTAATATCTTATATACCTCTATCATGTCTCCTCTCATCCTCCTTCTCTCCGAAGAGTAAAGCCCTAACTCCCTTAATCTCTGATCATAATGCATACTCTCTAAACCAGGCAGCATCCTGGTAAATCCTCTGTACCCTTTCCAGTGCTTCCACATCCTTCCTGTAGTGAGGCGACCAGAACTGGACACAGTACTCCAAGTGTGGCCTAGAAGGATGGATGTCCTTTTATTCTGAGGCTGTGCCCTTGGATGCTAGACTCTCCTACTAGTGGAAACAACCTCTACACATCCACTTTATCCAAGCCTTTCAGTGTCCTGTTGGAGATTGTCCACCATCAATACAGATGCAGATACATGAAACTCTCCTCATACATTAAGCTTTTTTCTCCTAGGATCATTCTTGTGATCCTCCTCAGGGTCAGCATATCTTTCCTTAGATACCACGTTGGAGTTGCAGTTACCTTGTGCAGAATGAATTTGGAGTGATTTATTATCAAACTCAATTCTGGGATAAAGTGAGTTTATTCTGACATTGCATTTTCTGATTTTAGAGTTATTTTTGACCACACTCATGTTATTGGTTGTTTTGACCTTGCCCTATCTAAAAAAATGTTGCCAATCTCCTCAAGGGAGATGTCATTTTTAAAATCATTTTTATTACCATTGGAGTAGTATTGCATTTTTTTCATTTAATCAATCTGAAATACTTGTGATAAATATTTGGATTATCAGAACCAAAGCACTGAAGTTTTAAACACCCACCAGACTGCCAGAAATTCCATCCAGTGCACTTTTCTAAAGAAATTCTGCCATTTCTTCCCTGACCTGGATAACGTCTCATTCTGCTCCTGAATCATCAATAACTCAGAGTGGTTTCATTACGCTCCATAGGTTAAAGGGGGTGGTCCATCTTCAATGCCTGATGCATTCTGAAGGTAGCCAACGCTGCATCAACAAGAACAAATCCAGAGAAATATACTAAAGAAGTGCAGACCTCTTTTTATGTGCTGATTCTCCATTGATATGTCTCTCCTTAAGGCTGATGTAAAAGCCTTTATAAAGATTGTAGTATCGCATACCACTGTTTCTCTACAGGAGCTGTTGTTACTGGAAACCTTTTATTAAATTTTTGCAACCCTCCAATAAACTTGCCACAACACCACCAACACTCTTTCACTCTTGTTCCCCCAACCTGGAACAACTAACAATCAAACACTGACCATTCTACTTACCAAGGGAATTCTCCTCCGTGATCCCGACTGCAGTTTATACACTGCCAAAGCTGACATTAAGTAGGTACTTGAGGTGTTGAGTACAACCATCAGCAAACAAGGAATAGCCTATCTCGATGCCTTTCAAATCATTGTTGGGGACATCAGTAAAGCTTGTTTGAAGAAATCTCTGCCCTTTTATTGTCAATGTATAACCTGCAGTACCAGGGGTCCCAACATACTAGACCTCTGCTATGCTGCAATAAGGAATGCCTACCATTCCATTCCCTGACCACATTTCTGCAAAATCTGATCACCTGGTTGTCCTTCTACCTGTGTACAGGCAGAGGCTAAAGAGGCTTAGGGATTGCTTTGAGTTGGTGGACTGGACCGTGTTCAAGGACTCATCTGAACAAATACACCATGTTCATCATGGACCTTATAAAAACAGTGATAGACAAGTGTGTACCCACAAAATCACTCAGCCTTCCCCAATCGGAAGCCCTGAATGACCCTTGAGACCTGCAGTCTGCTGAGGGACAGAATAGTGGCATTCAGGTAAAATCAAAAGGTTTGGGTGCGTTCTTTGGAAAGCCACCTCACATATGAAGTAGTAATTCTGGACCAAACTTGAATCACTGAAGGATGCTCAACAGCTGTGGAAGAGCTTGATTGCTCTCAACTCCTACGAAGTGATACCAAGCGACAGGTTTTGTGCCCAGATGAATTCAATGCATTTTATGCACACTTTGACCATCAAAACCTGGAGCACCTTCACGAACCTCTACAGCACCAATGACCCTGTGATTTCAGTCTGAGGCTGACATGAGAACATCCTTCAGGAGTGTAAACCACGGAAAGCACTCGGCCCAGATGTAGAACCTAAAGACCTGTGCTGATCAACTGGTTGGAGTGTTCACCAATATCTTTAACCTCATTCTGGCAATCTGAGGTATCCACCTGGTTTAAGCAGGCTTCAATTATATGGGTGCCGAAGAAGAATTTAGTAACCTGCCTCAATGACTGTTGTCGAGTAGCATTTACATCCACTGTGATGAAGGGTTTTGAGAAACTGGTGATGAAACCTATCAACTCTTGTCTGTGAAGTGACTTAGAAGACACATACGTAACATTATAGGAAAAGTTTCTGCCCCTCTGCATCAGATTTCTGAATGGACAATGAACCATCCCATGAACACTACTTCACTTTTTGCTCTCTTTTTGCACTACCTAATTAAAAAATAATCAAATAAATAAATAAATAAAAACCTTTCCTATCCATATACCATAGAACATCGGAGCAGAAATAGGCCATTCGGTCCATCGAGTCTACCCCACCATTCTATCATGGCTGATTTATTATCCCCATTCTCCTGCCTTCTCCCCACAACCTTAGACATGCTGACTAATCAAGAACCTATCAACCTCTGCTTTAAATATCCTCAATGACTTGGCTTTCACAGCCGTCTGTGGCAATGAACTCCACAGATTCTCTACACTCTGGGTAAAGAAATTCCTCCTCATTTTTGTTCTAAATGATTGTCCCTGTAGTTTGAGGGAGTGTCCTTTGATCCTAGACCTGGGGTCCACAAACCCCTCAGTTAATGGTAGAGGTCCATGGCATATAAAAGGTTGGAACTCCCCCACTACAGGGAACATCCACTTTATCCAGACCTTTAAATATTTGATAGGTTTCAATGAGATCCCCCTTCATTCTTCTAAACTCTAGCAAGCACAGGCCCAGAGCAAACAATATCCACTGACTCCCCTTTGTCTATCCTGTCTGTTATTTCCTCAAGAATTCCAGCAGATTTGTAAGGCAAACTATGCTGACTCTGGCCTATTTTATCACTCCAAGTACCCTGAGATCTCTTCCTTAATAATGGACATCTTCCCAACCACTAAAGTCAGGCCAACTGGCCTATAGTTTGCTTTCCTCTGCCTCCCTCCCTTCTTAAAGAGTGAAGTTATATTTGCAATTTTCCAGTCCTCCAGAACCATTTCAGAATCTAGTGATTCTTGAATGATCAGTACTAATGCTTCCACAATCTCTTCAGCTGCCTCTTTCAGAACCTGGAGTGTAGAGCATCTGATTCAGTTGACTTATCTACCTTCAGGTGTTTCAGCATCCCAAGCAGCTTCTCCTTAGTAATAGCAACTGCATTCACCTGCCCCCTAAAACTCACGGATTTCTGGCAGTCTGTTAGTGTCTTAGATAGTGAAGACTGACACAAAATAGTTATTAAGTTCCTCTGTCATTTCTTTGTTCCTGATATTATCTCTCTAGTGTTATTTTCCAGCAGTTTGATATGCACTCTTGCCTCTCATTTACTTTTTATATATTTGAAAGCCTTTTTGTATCCTCTTTGAATTATTTTCTAGCTTCCCTTCATATATAATCTTTTCTCTCCTTATTGGCTTTTTTAGTTGTCTTATGTTGGTTTTTAAAATTTTCTGAATCCTTTAACTTCCCACTAATTTTTCCATCTCCTTTGCTTTTATGCGGTCTTTGTTCCTGTCAGCCATGGTTGCCTCATCCTCCCTTTAGAATGCTTCTTCACCTTTGTGATGTATTGATCATGCATCTTCTCAGTTGTCCCCAGAAACCCCAGCCATTTTGGTTCTGCCATCATCCCTGCTAGTGCCTCCTTCCAATCAACTTTAGTCATCTCTTTTCTCATGCCTCTGTAATTCCCTTTACTCCAATATAATACTGAAACAACTGACTTTAGCTTCTCCCTCTCAAACTGCAGGGTGAATTCTATAACATTATGATCACTGCTTCATAAGGGTTTCTTTACCTTAAGCTCCCTAATCAAATTGTTTCATTGTACAATTCCTAATTCAGAATGGCCTTTCCCCTGGTGGACTCAACCACAATCTGCTCTAAAAAGCTATCTTGTAAGCATTCTATAAATTTTCTTTCTTGTGATTCATCACCAACCTGATTTTCCCAGTCTATCTATATATTGAAATCCCCTATGACTATTATAACATTGCCCTTTTAACATGCCTTTTCTGTCTCCCATTGTAATCTGAATCCCACATCCTGGTTACTATTTTGAGGTCTGTATACAACTAACGTCAGGATCTTTTTACCCTTGCGGTTTCTTAACTTTACCCACAGGGATTCTACGTCTTCTGATCCTATGTCACCTCTTTCTGTGGATTTGATTTCATTTTTTACTATCTGGGCCACCCCACCCTCTCTGCATGCCCACCTGTCCTTTTGATAAAAGCTGTTTTGTTGGATATTAAGCCTCCAACATTGATCAGGCCATGACTCAGTGATGCCCACAATGTCAAATCTGTCAATCTCTAACTGTGCTACAAGATCATCTACCTTATTCTGTATACTCTGTGCATTCAAATATAACATCTTCGATCCTGTATTCATCATCCTTTTCGATTTTGCCCCCATGTTACACTAAACCTCATCCCACTGATTGTCTGTCCTTTCTCACAGTCTCAGTACACAACTGCTTCATCCTCAGTCCTATCTTTCTGGTCTCTAACCCCTGCCAAACTAGTTCAAATCCTCCCCAACAGCTCTAGCAAACCTCCTCACAACAATATTGGTCCTCATTGGGTTCAGGTGTAACCTGTCCTTTTTGTACAGACAAAATTCCAATGATCAGAAATCTGAAACTCTGTCCCCCTGCACTGGTTCCTCAGCCACACATTTATCTGTCAAACCATCCTATTCTTGCCTTCACTGACATGTGGCATAGGCAGCAATTCAGAGATTACTGTTCTGGAGGTCCTACTTTTCACCTTTCTACCTGACTCCCTATATTCTCTCTTCAGGACCTTGTCCTGAGGAGAGAACCTGTTCAAATATCTTTTAAATATTGTAACTGTACCTGCACAATTACTTATTTTGGCATGATAAAGGTGTCTCTCAGGTTGTTTTAAAGCTTTCCCCTCTCATTTTCTGCATACGCCCTCTAGTTTTTGATTTTGTTTCCTTGGGATAAGGTCACCCCTCAGTCTCCCTCACTTTCAGGGAGTAAAGTCTAATCTATGCCAGCTCTCCCTTTAACTCAGGTCCCCCTGGTCTGGCAACACTCTCATATGTTGTCTTTTCACTCTTTCAATTTAATGACGCATTTCCTGTAACAGGGTAACCACTAATGCATGCAGTGTTCCAAATGCAGACTTGCCAATGTCTTGATGAACTGCAGGATAACATCTCAACTTGTATATTCAGTGCCTTGCCGGATGAAGACCAGTGTGCCAGAAGACTTCTTCACCACCCTGTCTATCTCTGGTGATACTTGCAGGGAAGCATACACTTGTACTCTTAAGGCCCTCTTTCACACAACTCCCCAGAGCCCAACAGTTTATCCTGACTATCCTACCCTGGTCTGACTACACAAAATGTAACACCTTACATTTTTCTGGATTGACTGCTATTTGCCATTCTTCAGCCCACTGATCAAGATCCCTCTGTAATTCTTGATGACTTTCTTCATTGTCTACAATACCACCTATTTTAATGACATCTGCAAACTTTGATACAAGTACAAGAAATAGGAGCAGGAGTAGGACATCTGGCACATCAAGTCTGCTCCACCATTCAGTAAGATCATGGCTGATCTGCCTTTTCCCTGTAACCCTTAATTCCCCTACTATGCGAAGATCTATCCAACCTTGTCCTAAATATATTTACTGCTTCATTGGGCAGAGAATTCCACAGATTCACCTCTCTGGGAAAAGCAATTCTTCCTCATCTCCATCCTAAATCTACTCCCCCAAATCTTATGGCTATGTCCCCTGGTTCTAGTCTCACTTAGCAGCGGGAACAACTTTCCTGCCTCAATCTTATCTATCCCTTTCATAATTTTATATGTTTCTACAAGATCTCCTCTCATTCTTCTGAATTCCAGCAAGTACAGTCCCAGGCGACTCAATCTCTGCTCATAGTCTAACCCTCTCATCTCTGGAATCAACCTGGTGAGCCTCCTCTGCACCGCCTTCAAAGCCAGTATATGCTTCCTCAAGTAAGGAGACCAGAACTGCATGCAGTATTCCAGGTGTGTACAGTTGCAGCATCCCCTCCCTACTCTTAAATTCCATCCCTCTAGCAATGAAGGTCAACATTCCATTGTCTTCTTGATAGCCTGCTGCACCTGCAAACCAACCTTCTGTGATTCATGCACAAGCACCCCAAAGTCCCTCTGCACAGCAGCATTCTGCAATTTTTTTACCATTTAAATAATAATCTGCTCTTTCAGTTTTCCTTCCAAAGTGGATGACCTTGCATTTACCAACATTGTGCTCCATCTATCAAACCCTTGCCCACTCATTTAACCTATCTATATCTCTCCGCAGACTCTCCATATCTTCTGCACAATTTGCTTTTCCACTCAATTTAATATCATCAGCAAACTTAGATACACCACAGTCAGTCACCACTTCCAGATCATTAATGTATATCTTAAACAGTTGCGGGCCCAGCACCGACCCCTGCGGCTCACTGCTCACCACTGATTGCTAACCAGAGAAACACCCGTGTATCCCAATTCTCTGCTTTCTATTAGTTAACCAATCCTCTATCCATGCTAATACATCACCCCCAACTCTATGCATCCTCATCTTATGGATAAGTCTTTTATGCGGCACCTTATCAACCGCCTTCTGGAAATCCAAGTAAATAATGACCATGTGTTTCCTATATCCACTGCACTCGTTATATCCTAAAAGAACTCCAGTAAGTTTGTCAAACAGGACCTGCCTTTGCTGAAACCATGCTATGTTTGCCTGATGGATCCACTTCTTTCCAGATGCCTCACTATTTCTTCTTTAATGAGAGCTTCAAGCATTTTCCCAACTACAGATATTAAACTAACTGGCCTGTAGTTATGTGCTTCTGCCTACATCGTTTTTTAAACAGTGGTGTGACATTTGTTGCCTTCCAATCAGCCGGGACATGCCCAGAGTCCAGAGATTTTGGTAAATCATCACCAAAATCTCTGCTATAACTTCTGCTGTTTCTTTCAGTACCTGGGATACATTCCATCAGGACCAGGGGACTTGTCTATCTTCAGGCCCACAAGTTTGCTCAGCACAACCTCTTTAGTGATAGCTGTTGTATCGTGGTCCTCACCTCCCATCGCATCCATAACATCTCTCATTGGCATGTTAGATGTGTCCTCCACTGTGAAGACTGACACAAAATAGTCATTCAAAGCCTCGGCCATTTCCTCATTACCCAATATCAATCCCCCCTTCTCGTCTTCCAAGGGACCTACATTCACTTTAGTCACCCTTTTCCACTTTATAAAATTATAAAAAAACTTTTGCTATCCATTTTTATATTTTGTGCTAGTTCATTTTCATAATCTAGCTTCCCTTTTTCTATTCCTTGCTTAGTGGTTCTTTGTTGCTTTTTAAAGCTTTCCCAATCTTCCAGTTTCCCACTACTCTTGGTGACTTTGTATGCACCAGCATTTAGCTTGATGCCTTCTTTTATTTCCTTAGTTATCCAAGGCTGGCTCTCCCCACCCTTACTGTCCTTGCTTTTAATTAGAGTGTACTTTTGTTGAGCACCATGAAAAATCTCTTTGAAAGTCTTCCACTGGTCCTCAACTGGTTCCCAGTCTACACTAGCCAAGTCCTCCCTCATCCCATTGTAGGCTCCATTGTTTAAGCATATTACAGAGGTTTTAATCTGCATGAGAAATTCAATCATACTGTGATCACTCGTTCCAAGAGGATCCCTAACTACAAGATCACTAATTTTACCTGTCTCATTGCCCAGGACCAGATCTAAGATAGCATGTTCCCTTGTAGGTTCAGTAACATGCTGTTCAAGAAAGCCATCATGGATGCATTCTATGAAGTCATCCTCAACACTGCCTCGACCAACGTGATTCACCGAATCTATGTGCAAGTTAAAGTCCCCCACGATAACTACTGTTCCATTCTTACATGCCTCAGATATTTCTCGGTTTATTGCTTATGCCACTGTAATGTTATTATTTGGTGGTCTATAGACAACTCCCACCAGTGATTTTTCCCTTTACTGTTCCTACTCTCCACCCAGATGGATTCAACATTCCGCTCCTTCAATCTTATATGGTCTCTTGCTATTGCCCTGATCACATCTTTACTTAAGTGTGCTACCCCACCTCCCTTATCTTCCTGCCTATCCTCCCGTATTACCTGATATCCTTTGATATTTAATTCCCAATGCTCTCCACCCTGCAATCATGTCTCTGTAATGGCCACTAAATCATACACCTTTATACTGATTTGTGCCACAAGTTCACTGACCTTCTTTTGAATACTACGGGCATTCAGATACAGTGCCCTCACACTCATTTTGTTTTTAAAATCTTGCAATCGTTTACTCTTTTGCACTTTTCTTCACTCTACTCTTGCAGTTCTCTTTATTATCTTTTGTTTTTTTCTTTATCTTTATCCACACTTTTCTTTTTTACTTCATCCATACTTCTCCAGTCTGTTGAACCCACCCCCTACTATTTAGTTTAATGCCCTATCCACAGCCCTAGTTACGCAATTCGCTAGGATCCAGGTCCCATCATGGTTCAGGTGGAGCCTGTCCATTGGTACAGCTCCCTCCTTCCCCAATACTGGTGCCAATTTCCCATGAATTCAAACCCACTTCTCCCACAGCAATCCTTGAGTCATGCGTTTAGCTCTCTAATCTTCTTGACCCTATGCCAATTTGCATGTGGCTCAGGTAGTAATCCAGGGATTACCACCTTTTCGGTTCTGCTCTTTAAAATAGTCCCTAGCTGCTCAAATTCCCTCAGCAGAACCTCTTTCCTCCTCCTCCCTATGTCATTGGTACCCACATGGACCATGACAACTGGATCTTTCCCCTCCCACTGCAAATTTCTGTGCAGGTCAGATAACATGTCCCAAACCCACATACCAAGCAGGTAACACAGCTTTCTGTCTATTCCCCTGACTGTACTACCCCCAATTACCACATTTCTCTTCTTTCCCCTCTCCTGAAAGGCTCCCTGAACTACGGTGCCACAGTTAGGTTGCTCATCCTTCCTACAGCCCCACTCGCATCCACACAGGGAGCAAGAATCTCAGACCTGTTGGACAAGCTCAAGGGCTGAGGCTCCCCCAGCACTGTCTCTTGGATACCACTGCCTGGCTCACTCACCATAACACCCTCTTGCCCATGACCAAACTTGAGGCAGCTACTCTAATGGGTATGACTACCTCCTGAAACAGAGAATCCAGGTTAACTCTCCCCCTCCCTGATGTGCCGCAGTGTTTGAAGCTCAGATTCCAGGAAATCAACTTTGAGCCCAAGTTCCTCGAGCAGCCAACACTTGCTGCAGATGTGGTCACCAGGAACCACATTGGGGTCCATCAGGCCCCACATCATGTTGCTACAGCACATCACCTGATCCTGCATCATCCCTTTAATTAGCTGTAGTTTGGTGAATTTTATTCAACCACCACAAAAGCCTTACCTGCCTCTCACCTGTGCCTCCTCACCAAAATCTCTTGAGCCAAAGCCTCAAGTTCCCACTCCTACACTGGTCCACTCACATAATGGCTACTCTACTTTAACTTTCATTTGTTCTTGCTCATGAATTGTGAGTTGATTGGCCCACCACCTATGCACCGAGCCCTGCAAAACACTCCTTTTTTTTAAACTCTTCCCCCTGACAAAGCTCTCTCCCTCTCCCCCCTCTTCAAATCAATTGATCCACCTTGTAAACTGTTACTAGCCATACCTTGTACATTCTCATTTAAATGATCAACAACAATGACTCTTGCACTAATCCTTGAGGCTCATCATTAGTCCTGGACTTCCATTCTGAAAAATAGCTTTTCACCATCACCGTTTGCTTCCTACCGTCAAGCCAAGCATGTAAACAATTATCTGGGTTTGATGGGAAGGTTGCATTGCTCACAAGCCTCACATCAACTGAAATGCTCTGTCACGAGAGGAGATTACCAGGTCGCTATCCTTCAAACCTCTTTAGAAAAAGAGGCAACATACCATAAAATCATAAGACATAGGAACGGAATTAGGCCACTCAGCCAATCGACTTTACTCCACTATTCCATCATGGATTATTTATTATCCCTCTCAATCTCAGTCTTGTGCCTTCTCACTGTAACTAATCTCCGTGACTAATCATAGTCAATGACTTAGCCTCCATAGTCGACCATGGCAATAAATTTCACAGATTCACCACAATCTGACTAAAGAAATTCCTTCTTATCCCTGTTCTAAATGGATGATCCTCTATTCTAAGCCTGTGCCTTCTGATCCTGGACTCGCTCACTACAGGAAACGTCCTTCCCACATCCACTCTATTTAATCCTTTTAATATTTGATTGGTTTCAATGAGATCCTCCTTCGTTCTTCTAAACTTCAGCAAGAACAGGGCCAGAGCCATCAAATGCTCTACGTACATTAACCCTTACATTCATGGAATCATTTTCATGAACCTCTTCTGGACCCGCTGCAATGCCAGCACATCTTTTCTTAAATAATGGGCCCAAAACTGCTCACAATACATCCTTGCTCTTATATTCTGGTCATCTCAAAATGAATGATAACATTACATTTGCCTTCCTTACCATTGACTCAACCTTTAGGGAATCCTGCATAAGCACTCCCAAGTCCCTTTGCACCTCTGATTTTTTAATTTTCTCCCCATTTAGGAAATATTCTATACCCACTGATTCCTGTGAATTCCTGGCCATGGCTGCTTGAAGTGGAGAAGAAGAACCTCGAGTCCATGTTTTGGAGCGCACAGATGGTGGAAGGGTCATATTATTTCACAAACTACCCTACCACTTGTCTGGCTTATCCATGTCCTGCCCCATCTGTGACAGAGTTTGAAGATGTGAGCACCCATTTGACCAGAAGATGACCCTCTAGTCCCCCCTCCCCCCGCACCACCCTGCCTCTGAAGTTCATCCTCCGGGTCGTGGTTCTGAAATACTAGAGGCTGTTCTATTAGGAAAAAGATGAATCAGTGAAAAGCAAACAAATGGTTCCATTTGATATCAGAGAACGTATACCTGATACAACCTGAAATTCTTACTCTTCACAGACATCCACAAAACAGTAAAAAAAAACAAAGAATGAATGACAGCAAATTCAGAACCCCGAAGTTCCACTCTCCCTTGCATGCACAAGAGCAACAGAAGCATCACCCCTCCCCGTCCCCCAACTCCTCCCCCTCCCCTTCACCATGCAAGCAAGAGCAAAGACCCCAAAGAGACCTCGATCTAGAATCCATCAAAATCTGCAGTCCATAATCCAGCCCTTCGGTATCTCAGACAGGCTTGCGAGGGAGAGAGAGATTGCTTTTGTAACAACGAGAGTGGACACCAGCAGTTACTGTTCCGACGTTACAATCTTCCACATCACTTCTCTGGGTCCCCTGATTCGAGGACTGACAGGCTGTCACTCACCATCAAAGGGAGAGAGAGAGGATCACTCGAGTACCCGGCCTTCTTCCAACAGCAGTGCACACCACCGTCTGTCCCAATGGTTCAGTCTCCCACAGTGCTTCAGTCAGCGACATTGGCAATGAATCAGGTCATCTACAGGACAGCCCCCCACCCCAAAGGCACACCTCTTCCAGGCTGCTCCTGGAGATATTGAAACACCAGGCCGCATTGTCAGTCTGAGAACCCACTGCTCACGGAGAACCATAGATTGAGCTGTAGCTATAGATTGGGGGCTCCGATGGGATACCAGCCACCTTGAAAAGAAAAGAAAGATGTGGAAAGAAAAATAATCTGTTTCATGGACGAACTGAAAGAAATTGCCTAGGTCTATGGAAATCTCCAGCGCCATCTTTATAGTAGTCTGAAATAAAAGTAGAAAATACCATACGTACTCAAGATCTGTGGAACAAGTTATGAGAGGTGCAAGCTGGAATGCGTTAAGTAGCAAAGTCTTCTGATGGCCTGAGAGAACATGACCCCTTCCTGTCATTTGGAAAGCCTTCTGAGGCAGTGTCCCTATTCTGCTGGCTGCTATGGGTTGAGGAGGAATCCCACTCATCTGTTATACAATAAGAAGTGAAATGTAAATCAGTGGCTGCAGCCTGAGTCTGAAAACAGGCACTACAATTAGAGCAGAGTTAGCATGCGACAGTGCATGTACTTGAAGTTTTATTAGCTGGTCACTACCTGGTGTGCACACACACGCCTCTGTAGATATTGCTAGTTAAGTCTAGATAAGGTTACAGGATGAACTTGTAATGTCCACCATCAAGAGTGGCTTGGTAACACCACATCTGTCCAGTTGCTGAAGAACACAGCTGCCAGGTGGTTCTGTGGGAGTTAGTGAGCGAACCTACCTCAGCACGTCCTCACCAATCTATCTGTGGCAGATGTATCTGTCCATGATAACATTACTAGAGGGAGCACTCAGTCCTTGTGGAGATGCTCCTGTCTTCACATTTTGGACATGCTTTACACTGCACTCTTATTAAATAGGATAGACACAGAATGGATCTGAGGAAGGGTCTCAGATTGAAACGTTGACTATTAATTCATTTCCATAGATGCTGCCTAACCAGCTGAGTTCCTCCATCATTTCTGTGAATGTTGTTCTGGATTTGCAGCAGAAATTTAACTTTGGAATTTGTAGAATTTCTTGCGTTTGGAATAATTTTGGCGGCTTAATCCATTGGGTAATGCCAAAGCATTATGACCATAATGAGTGGCAAAAATGTACATCACCATAACCTGTAACCTTCTTCAGTGGGCTTCGATCATCACAAGCACATCTTGTGGGCGAGGTGGCACAAGGTTTAAAAAGAGCTTGGGCCTTTCGGAGGGCTTCAATCATCACAAGCACTCACTTGTGAGAGAGGGAGCAGCAGGTTTAAAAATAGCTCGGGCCTTTCCGGACTTTTTGGTGGGCTTCAATCATATTGATCTATGAGACACTTGACAATGGTCAATAAAAAGAAGCAAGACTATTGCATGAGTGGGCTGGTGTTAGAGTGGTCAGGTTTGGGTAACAAGAGCTCTAAGTAAGTTTCTGGTTAAGTTTTTTTTTTCTTTCTTCATCTATTAGTACATAGCTAGTGTGGTGAGAATGTGTGCAAAGTTAGTGGTATGTTCTTTGTTTGAGGGTTGAGAGACCTCCAGTCTCCCTGATAACTAAAAATGCACGAGGTGCATTGAACTGCAGATCCTTACAAGTCATGCTGGGGAACTGGAGCTGCAACTGAATGACCATCAGCTCATTTGGGAGATAAGGAGATAATAGATAGGAGCGACACTAACTGGCAGGAGGCGAAGAGTGGGAATAAAGGGGGCATTTTGTAGTTGGCTGCAGGACTCTAGATACTATTTTTAATCTGTTAACACTAGCCTAATCACGGAACAATTTGTAATGACCAATTGATAGGTCTTTGGACTGGGAAGAAACCAGAGCACCCAGAGGAAATCCATGTGGTCACGGGGAGAATGTAGAAACTCCTTACAGGCAGCAGCAGGTTGCTGGTACTGTAAAGTGTTGTGCTAACCTCTGTGCTACCATGTTGGGGCAGTTTCTTTTCACATTACCTGTCAAAGATTTGTATGACAGAATTGATGGCTTTGTGGCCAGGTTTGCAGATGATATAAAGATAGGTGGGGATGGGCAGGTTGTGTTGAGGAAACAGGGAGTCTGCAAAAGGAATTTGACAGATGAGAATGGGCAAAGAAGTGGCAGTTGGAGTACAGTCTAGGGAAGTGTGTGGTCATACATTTTGGTAGAAGGAATAAAGGCGTACACTATCTTCCCAGCAGGGAGAAAATTCAGAAATCAGTGGTGCAAGGGGACTTGGGACCTCGTGCAGAATTCCCTAAAAGTTAATTTGCAGGTTGAGTTGATGGTGAGGAAGACGTGCAATATTGAGCTGAAACTGCAACGCGGGACTGTTGTGTAAACAACACAGTAGTTGCAGCTAAGTAATTTCATAAACAAGTCAGATCAAACTCTGGAGTCTTGTCACATCAAATCAGGAATTGTGCTAGACAATAAAACAATGGGAGGAGACATAAGTATATCTACAAAGATGTGGGAATCATGTGAGATGAGATTGATGCATTTGCACCCAAATTCTTTCAATGTCATTTACTCCCAATCATTGTAAATTCCTCCCCAATTACATTGTTGAGAGCACTTTCACAAAAAGAAATGTATGCTTCAGTAAGATGGCTCATCATCCACCTCTGAAGAGAATTATGGTTGGGGAACTAATGCTATACTGGGCAGTAAAGTCCATAATCTGAAAAATGGATGAATAAATAAAGATGCACCACTTCTTCAATGGTGAGCGTCTATATGCCTACAAGGTGGTTCATTTCATAGCTTGTCACACCAGACATCAGCCATTCTTGTCTGGTGCGTGGTGTCAGGATTGGTCTCCTTTCGGATTAACCAGGTCATGGTATGAACATTCCTGACTCAACCCTTGTTTTTTACAAGGCTGAGTGGCTAGCTCAGCGCTCAACCCAGTACGGATGGAAAGCGTGCCCAGTGGGGGGCTGACTGGGTTCAAACTTGGGAGCCTTTGCTTCCGAATCCGGTGCTGATGCCACTGTGCCACCAGCCGGCTTACAAGGTGGTGCCTATAGTACAGGACCATATCTTCCATGAAGATGACAGGGTCCAGCCAAGCCTTCTCATATGTGACGTGGCAATTCCAGACCAAATTTGAATCACAGGATGCTTGACAGCTCTGGCAGTACTTCAATGTTGTCACTTCCTACAAAACAAAACCAAGATCCATAAATGACAAGAAGGTTTCGGTCTCAGATGAGCTCAATGCCTTTTATACTGGCTTTGAGTGACAGAACATGGAGGCATCTTCACAAACTCCCATAGCCGCCGAGGATCCTGTGATAGCAGTCTCTGAGGCTGACATGGCAGCATTCTTCAGGAGGGTGAACTCACAGAAAGCCAAGAACCTGCCACAGTGACGATTGTCCAGCGTCACTGTGATAAGCGCATTCAGAAGCATGATGCATGTCAACATCTGTCTGAGATATGACTTGGATCTGCTCCAACTTGCCGACCGTCACAACGGGATACCAGCAGATGGCCATTTCATTGGCTCTTTACTCACCTGTAGAACATTTGAACAATGAAGATGCATACTTTAGGGCGTTCTTCACTGACTATGATTCAGCATTTAAAAATTTCAGCCCTCAGAACTAATTACTAAGCTCCAAAACCTAAACTGTCCTGTTAGAACCAATTAATCAGACTGAAGTCTCCTAAGCATTGGCCAGAAAAAATGTAGCATTCCTAGCTGGAAGGAAAAGGCTTTTCAACCCAAGGGATGATTAGGGATTGGTCATATCCTGATATGCTTTCCCACTGTTTAGATTTTTGTTGCAACTCAGGTTAACTGTAAAATGTGCTCTTAATTTTCTGAGGTCAATTTGGCTTCTGTCTATTTCTGAATTATTATTTTGTGTGATAAATTATAGATACTTTTTCACTGATAATGTAGTTATCTGTTATAAAATAGTAATTTCTGGATTCTTCTTAGCTTGGTAGAATGTGAACTCTTTGGCGTACATCAGTGCTAATCAAAATGTACCTCTGCAGATTCTGGTGAGCAATGTGCTATCTGAGAGCTAGTGTAACATCATATCCTTGCTTTCTAGTAGAAGTCAGCACAGCACTGCTTTGTTTAGAAAGCAAGCAGGATGAGATGGCACGTTCTGCTGTGACCCCACCTGAGGCTGTACCAGACCTGGAAGTGGTGACAGCAACTGAGCAAATGGATGAGCAACCTAACAGTGTGGATGAGTCCACAGATGAAATACAGTCAATGGATGTGAGGTGGGATGGCTTATTAGTATGGCTCTATTAATAAGCTAAGTAAACTAATAGTTCAATTTCATTTTGTTATATGTTATTCTGGGGATTTCCAATTAAAATTTTGTGTTTTTTTTTCACTTTGGAAAAAACAGTCTATTGCATTTGTACATTCTCTTAAAGTTCTTGAAAAGCAGAGGAGTCAGGAACAAGTTCGAAATCAAAATTTGGTGGATCGGGCAGGATCTGCAGAAGGAAATGGGCAATTAATGTTACAGGTAGAAAGATAGAGGGAAGAGAACCTGTATAAAGGGGTGAATAGAAAGATTAGCTAGTGATTAATGTGTCTGCTGAGTTACGGATGCTTTTTCAGGAACTCTACCCCTTCCCCTCTACTGTATGTACTCCTCTGTCACGATGAAGGATCTTAATCAGAAATGTGACTTTCCATTTCCCTCCACAGGTGAGTTCTGACCCAGAGTTCCTCTAGTATTTTGTATGTTGTTCCAGATTTCAGCATCTGAAGTTTCTTTTGTTTACAAGTCTTGAATAAAAGTAATTGTTTTTTAGAAGGAATTTTGTTTTGCCAGAAAATTTAACTTGAAAAATGTACATATTAATGACACCTGAATAATCAAGCCTATAAAACATTACATTTTAATATATCACCATGTTATTATATCCATTAGCATTTTTTACAAACTTAAGAACTTTAGAAATTAGTCACTAGTTTGTATTTATGTAATATCATTCATATAATGAAATGTTTCATAGAGTTATTACTGGAATAAAGTGGATATTAGGTTAGGTGATTAAAACTTGGTTATGTGAAAGAGCTTAAGGACCACAGAAGAAAAAGGGGAACTGAGGAGGTGGAAAGCTTTAAGGAGTGAAATCCCTGAAATTAAATGGATGAAGGTATAGCTACCAATGGCATGATAAGAAAATTGGACAAGAGGTGGGAAAGTGTTGTGGGGCTGTGAAAGCCACTAAAATATGGAGTGTCAAAACCCTGGAAGAACTACTATCATGTTGAGAAAGGAGTCAACAGATCTGGAATATGGAGTAATCAATATGATGGTAGAGGAAAATATACAGTGGACTGATGAAGGATCTCGACCTGAACTATCAATTGTCCTTTTTCCTCTATAGATGCTGCCTGGCCCACTGAGTTCCTCTAGTATCTTGTCTGTTGTTCCATGATGAGAATTCTGAGCTTATGGCACTGGACAATGTCTTAAATTGATTTTGTACACAAGTCAGAGGATGCATGGCATCACTCAATACAGGAACCATATTACCACTGTACTATGAATTCATTTAATAATATTATGGATGTTTTTCTTGTCCATATGTCAGTGTTCTTTACCCAGAGATGGTCTAGGGAGGCATCAGTGAAGTAACGTTGTCCAGTTCAGCCAGTTACACTGGACAACAAATTTTTTCTGAAGTGTTGCTGCCTCAGAATTTTTTGTGGTTACGATAGACCATTTGACATTGTAATTTCATTTCAGACTACTTGTATCATGTAGGAATTTGGAGAAAGTAGAAATTAACTTTTATTGAATATAATGCATTTAATTGCATAATGATGTTGACACTTCGCTATAGTTCAACTAAGCTAAAAATGCTTCGTTGATGATTTGCATTTGTACTCAGTGTCTGAGGTTTCTTGCTTAAGCATCCAACAATAATCTGCCAGTATTGATGGATTCTAGTTGCCCTGATACCATTTCTCCATCAACGTGATGTCCTGGTGAAAGCTTTCACTGTGCTCTTCACTGACAGCGCCAATGGCGGAATTCTTTACAGTGTGAAGGAACAGAGGGATGTTGGGATTTACATCCATAGATACCTCAAAGTTGCAGTTCAAGTTGACGGGGGTTATGATGGCATCTGGTCTGCTGACCTTCATTAGTCATGGGATTGAGTTCAAGAGCTGTGAACGGCTCTTCAGGATGGCACCGATAAGTGGTGACTCTTTCCACGCAGCTCTGCTGGAAATCATCAAAGTTCCCATTTTGGACTGCTACAGCTGAATTCCACAGGCACAGCCATGTCCACTTCAGTAAGCAACGCAGCTTTAAGACGTTTAAAGAATCTATTGATTCTCAAAATTGGTGGACCCCAGATGGCAGACTCAGGCTATGAATGCAGTTTCCCTTTGAGAAAAAGGAAGCAAGGAAAGTGTGCTGGACTGCAGACCCCATAGACCACCCCCCCAACTCCCAACTCCCCTACTGGCGAATGTACAGTCACTGAAAAATAAAATTGAAGACTTCAGAGCAAGTAGCAGAGGGACATCAGGGACTGTTGTGTACTTTGTTTCATGGCTGGGCAGTGTGCACTATATCTCAATATATAAATAAAATAGACCCAATTCTGATTCTGGTAATGTTGTAGCTCTATAAAACTCTGGTTAGATCGCACTTGAAGTATTGAAATCTAATTGCCTCATTAAAGAAAGGATGTGGAAGCTTTAGAGAGAGTGCAGAGCAGATTTACTAGGATGCCGCCTTGATTAAAGAGCATGTCTGATGAGGCTAGATTGAGCGAGCCAGCGTTTTTCTCTTGGAGAGGAGGAGGCTGAGAGGTGACTTGACAGACGTTGATAAGAAGCATAGAGTGGAGAACTGGCGAGTTTTTCCCCTGGTCAGAAATGGTTAATACCAGGGGGCATATCTTTAAGGTGTTTGGAGGAAAGTCGAGGGGGTGTCAGAGGTTGTTTTCTTTTACACAGAGAGTGGTAGGGGTGTGTAACATGCTGCCAACTGTGTGGTACAGGCAGATACATTAGGGACATCTCAGAGAGTCTTAGATAGGCAAATGAATGAATACTTAGGTTTTTGTGGGAGAGAAGGGTTAGATTGATCTTGGAGGAGATTAAAGGGCCAGCACAACATTGTGAGCTGAAGGGCCTATAGTGTGCTGTACTGTTCTACATTCTATGACACTCAGCAGGTCAAACAACATCCGTGCTAAACAGATAGTGAAGGTCAAAGACCTTCCTCAGAATTAGCAAGTTTAGAAAAAGTTAGCATTTTATTTTCTAGTTGGAATGCTTATTTTCTCTCCTTCCCAATTCCTAGAAAGGATTCGAAAATGCTGAGAGATTCCAATATTTCCTGCTTTATTGTAATTTGTGAGTATTCACTCTGCATATTCATATTATATACTTTTCTATTTAGACAGTGAAATTTTCTATATGTAAACAGGACTTAGTACAGCACAATGTAACTTTGGGAACACTGTATTTTCCCACATTATCAACAAAGGTGTGATGATGAAAATCAAAACAACTGCATATCAAACAGTAAATACTGAAAATAGTCAACTGGGAAGCCTGCATTTGTGGGGAGAGCAACTGAATGAATGGGTCAAGTAGAAGACTCTTCATCAAAAGATCTGATAGTAAATTGTGGACATATTTTATTCTGTAGTATTTTTGTTTCTAGCCCTATGTCAAAGGATGAAGGTATATCCATCCCGGAATTCTCTCCACTAAATGAAGTGAGCCAAGGTGTGGAATTGGAGAAGGATCGGAATGAGCCAGAGGTTGTTGAAGACCTCATTGACCTGACAGGATATTCAACCTACAATATGGTGTCCCAGGATCAGATCAGCTTGGATGACTGTAACAAGAACTTGATTGAGGGGCAGTGCATTTCCACAGCAGAAAATTCTCTTATCACATCGCTGACTAAATCTGTTGAGGAAACTCATATACAGACAGCAGCAGGTAAACTTTCTCAAATGTTAAAAAATGATTGGTGTTAGCATGTATGAGATTTTCTTGTCATCTAATTGGTTAGTTGCTGAGTTCAGAATTGGGCATCTTGGCATTACCATAACTATTTTCAAAAATGAGTGATAAGTAGGAATCATCAGAAACACTGGTTGTACATTTTAATATAATAAAACAATTAAAAAATGCAATATAGATATTAATTATAATTTGCTTACAAGTGTTTCCTTCAAATGGAGAACATGCTAGCTTGATTGCTGATGTGAACTTCAATAACACTTAAAATCTCCGAAGAACTCTATGCCTTGTATGCCAGTATCATATACTGTACCTTTTAATAGAGCGATGTAACTATGACGGGTTAATCTCCATTCAGTGAATAAATGGAGGGAATGCCCTTTACTCCCATAAATTAATTGTAATGCCCTGGTTAAGATTTTACTGCTAATGTTTAGGGTATTTTATTTAATGGTTTTCTGTAGAAGCAGTGTGTTCTGTTGGAAGTGTTTGGGTTACCATTAAAGATGAGGCTAATGATGTTCAGCTTAGGAATGTCATGTCATCTGATCAGGATGGTGGAATTAGGAGAAGGTTCTAGAGAATACTGCGAGGAGAGGTTTTTGTGACAGACGCTGGTGTAGGTCGAGGTTTTTTTGGCAGGAGATGGGAGAGGACAGGAGGGAAGGTGGCTGAGGATGCTGTCCCTGTCGCACAAGGTGCTTTGTGCAGATGAATGGCTTCAAGGAGGAAGTAGCAATACTCCCGTGGGGGAGACCATTTGATTGAGATGGATTTCGAGAGACATTCTGAATGTAGTGTGTGCTTTCACGCAAACCATGTGTCCAGTGTGAGAGTTAAAGACAACTTCAAGATGAGCTCCAACTTAGGTGCATATTTGGACTGGGTTAACTGTAATGGGCCCTTTTTTATTTTTTATTCTTTTCTTTTTTCTACTGTTTGATAAAGCTGAAGTTTGTAAATATACTTTCTTTACAACTGTATGCAGTGTATGATGTTATTTCTAGTGGATAATTGCAAGTGAGCAGCATTTATGCAGCATTCGCTCAGATTGGGGTGCAGGTGATTGAAACATCCTGGCTGTCCTGTTCTGGTGGGACCCAAGTCATATTGACCCTAAAAAGTGCTGGATATACTCAGGGAGTCAGACAGTATCTGTGGAAAAAGTATTAATGTTGATACAAGATACTGCAGATGCTGGAATCTGATCAGAAATTCTCAGTAGATCAGGCAGCATCTGTCTGACCTGGAGTTCATCCAACATCTCGTTTTCTGCATCAAAATTAATGTTTGCATTGAAGAATGTTAATCAGGACTTGGAAGGAGGGAAAATAAGTACACTCACTGGAAAATATTGTAATGACTTATTTTCCGTCATTCCAGTTCTTACCAAAGGTCTTCATCAGATACATTAAAACTCTAAACTTTTCAGAAGATGCTGCCTGACCAGATGAGTATTTCAGCATGTTTTAATTTTATTTATTCTGATGAAGTTGTGCATCAGTTATAGTATTCCTTTCCTCTTTCCCAAGTACAATCCTAATATAAGCCCCGTCACATCATTTGCTCTCACTCCCATATTGCTCAGTAACTTGCCCTGAGGTCTACACTGACAGCTTGAGCAGAAGAGCCACTGCAGAAGAAGCTCTGATAGAGAGTCATAGAACACTACAGCACAGAAACAGGACCCTCGGGCCATCTTGTCTGTGCCAAAATATTATTCTACTAGTCTCATCAACCTGCACCTAGACCATAGCTCTCCAAACCCATCCTCTCCATGTACATGATTGTGCAAAAGTCTGTGCACATATATATATATATATATACCTAAGACTACTGCACAGTACTGTAGTAAATTTATCTGTTGGACTGCACTGCTGCCACAAAAAAAAATCAAACTTCAGGACATATGGGAGTGATTCTAATCCTGATTCTGGGAGCGAGAAGGGAATCATGGTTGGGAAAAGAGGGAGGGGGAGGCACCAGAGAAATATTCTGTAATGATCAATAACCCAACTGTTTGGAATTAAATTACCTTGCCTGGTGTCTCAGGACTAAGTGTGTCTGCACCTGCATCAACGCCCCTGTCCGTCTGGCTATCCCTCTCTGCCACCCATCCCACACCCCTCTAGCATCGCTCCACTATTACCATTCCAAACATACCTTGCCCTTGCCAGAATTACAAGCTCACTCTCCACTCCATGTTGGCAAATACAGTACTGTGCAAAGGTCTTACACTCTAGTGCCTCAGACTTTTGTACAGTACTTTTACTTGTACAGCCAAGCTCCTCCCCCAGAAATGCATTCTAGCTGCCATTGCTTTTGTCCAAACTTCTCTTAAAATTTGAAATAAAACTAGCATCAACTACCTCCACTGGTAGCTCATTCTGCACTTTCATCACCCTCTTAGTGAAAAAGTTTCCCTTCATGTTCCCCTTAACTGTTTCACTTTTCACTCTGAACCTGTAACCTCTAGTTCTAGTCTCACTCAACATCAGTGAAAGATGTCTTACCCTGTCAATACCCCTCATAGTTTTGTATATCTCTAACAAATCTGTCCTCATTCTCCTGCCCTCTGGGAAACAAGGCCCCAACCTATTCAACCTTTCCCTACATTCTTATAAATTTTCTCTGTACTCTTTCAAGCTCATTGATATCTTTCCTGTAGGTAGGGGACTAGAACAGCACACAATGCTCCAAGTTAGGCCTCACCAATGTCTTATGTAACTTCTGTGTAACATCCCAACTCCTGTACTCAAAACTTAGATTATGAAGGCCAATGTACACAAAGGTCTCTTTATGACCCTATATACCTGTGACACTACTTTCAAGAAATTATGAATCTCTGTTCCTGGATCCCTCTGTTCTACTATATTCCTCATTGTCCTGCTGTTGGTCCTCCCAAAGTGCAACACCTCACACTTGTCTGCATTAAATTCCATCTCACATTTTTCCAGCCTGTCCAGATCCCCTGTCCATTACAGTATCTTGGTGTCTTCTGTAAATTTGCTGATCCAGTTTACCACATTATCATCCAGATCATTAATATAGATGAAAAAACAGACCCAGCAGAGATCTCTGTGGCACACCATTAGTCATTAGAATTAATTCACCCTAATTTGCCTCAAGATAGCAAGCACCTCAACGTCTGTATCTGAATACGGTGCATGATCTCACTGCTGCTTTGCCTCACTTCTATGGACTCTTTGTCCATCTCTCAAGTAAATACAGAAAATCCATTTAAGATATTCCACATCTCTTTCAACTCCATGCAGAGGCGTTCATGCTGATCTTCAAGCGGACCCATTTTGTCCCTTGATACCATTTTGCTTTTAATATACAGGTGGCCCCCATTTTTTGAATGTTCATTTTACGACACCTCGCTGTTACAAAAGACCTACATTAGTTACCTGTTTTCACTAACAGGTGTTTTCACTGTTACGAAAAAAGGCAGCGCGTGCCCCGAGCAGCCAAGTTACTCCCCCGGAACTGCATTCTAGCCGCCATTGCTTAACCACGTGCCTCTGAGCATCTGTGCTTTATGTCGATTTATTTTGTGCATCCGTTAGCAAGATGAGTCCTAAGGTATCGGAAAAGCCTAAAAGAGCTCGTAAGGGTATTACACTTAGCGTAAAACTAGACATAATTAAGCATTTTGATCGTGGTGAATGAAGTAAGGACATTGTCTGCGCATTGAACCATTCGCACTATTTACACGCAGAGAGAAAGAATTTTGAAAGCTGCCGATGTTACTGTTGGTTCTGCTCATAGCAAAGTGGTCTCTCTTAGTCGGCATCCAGTAATGGATAAGATGGAAAGTCTATTGCTTGAGTGGATTGATGGGTGTACAAAGCCTGGTGTTCCGTTAAGTTATCTTACACTTAAGGAGAAATCAGTCAGTCTTTTTAATAAGCTGAAACAGAAAGCACTGGACGATGGTGATGAAAGTATTGTGGATGTGGAATTTAAAGGCAGTCATGGGTGGTTTGACCCGTTTCTGAGGTGAGTGCAGCTTCATAGTTTAACGTTTACTGGAGAGAGTGCTTCGGCTGATACTGAAGCTGCCGAAAAGTTCCCAGCAGAACTGAAGAAAATAATTACAGAAGGTAGTTATTCATATAAGCAAGTGTTTAACTGTGACGGAACTACAATTTATTGGAAAAAATTGCCGAGCACCCCAACTTCCGATGGCTCAGCCTAACACACCATCATCAGTGTGCTTGCTGTCTTCCCGATTCCAGTAAGTGAAACTACACTGTACATACATTATTTCTACTTTATATAGGCTGTGTATTTTTATGTGTTATTGGTATGATTTGGCAGCTACATAGCTTAAAGGTTACTGGAGAGACTGCTTCCGCTACGTAGTGAGATTTTCACTACGGTGGACAGTGCTGCAATGATCGCAGGAAAGTATTTCTACTTTATATAGGCTGTGTATTTATCAGATCATTTCTGCTTTTACTATATGTTACTGTGATTTTAGGTTTTATGTGTTATTTGGCATGATTTTATAGGTTATTTTTTGGGTCTGGCAACGCTCACAAATTTTTCCCATATTAATCAATTGCTTATTCACTTTACCACATTCCGGCTTACGAACTGTTTCATAGGAACACTCTACCTTCGGATAGCAGGGGAAACCTGTTTCTGTAGCAGCCCTTGAAATTCTCTTTCACCTTGTCTGGTAGAGCAACCTCATGCCATCTTTTAGTCCTCTTAAGTCTTCTCTTGCATTTCTTATACTCAAGTACCTCATTTGTTCCTACCTGCTTATAGGTGCTCTGCACCTCCTTCATAACCTGGGCCTCAATATCTCTCAAAAACAAAGGTTCCCTAAACCTGTTAGCCTTGTTTTTTATTCTGACAGGAACATACACACTCTGTACTCACAAAATTTCACTTTTGAAGGCCACCCAAACAACCTTTGCCAGAAAACAGCCTTTCTCCAATTTAGAATCTTAACCCAATGAGCAATCCTACCTTTTCCATAATTATCTTGCAACTATTGGAATGACGATCACTAGATCTCTGCTCACACTCCTGTCACCTGCCCTCAACCTGCAGGTTGAGTTGGTGGTAAGGGAGGCAAATGCAATTTGTTTGACAGGACAGGAATATAAAAGCAAGGATGAGGCTTTTTGAGGCACTGGTGAGGCGTCACTTGGAGTATTGTGAGTAGTTTTGGACCCCTTATCTAAGAAGGGATGTGCTGACAGATGAAGTTCATGAGAATGATCACTGGAATGAAAAGGTTAATGTATAATGAGCACATGATGGCTCTGGGCCTGTACTCACCGGAGTTGGGAAGAATGAGCAGGGATTTCACTAAAACCTATCAAATATTGAAAGGCCTAGATAGAACAAATGTGGAGAGGATGTTTCCTATAGAAGGTTAGGCTACGTCCAGAGGGCACAGCCTCAGAATAGATGGTTGTCCATCTAGAACAGAGATGGGAAGGTATTATCTTTAGCCAGAGAGTAGTGAATCTGTGGAATTCATTGCTACAGATGGCTGTGGAGGCCAAGTTATTGAGTATATTTAATGCAGAGGTTGATAGGTTCTTGATTATTTGAAGTATCAAAGGTTATGGGGAGAAGGCAGGAGACTGGGGTTGATTGAGATAATAAATCAATTATGATACAGCAGACTTGATGGGCCAAATTGCCCAATTCTGCTCATATATATTCTTATCTTATGGTCTCTCTTCTGATAGATGATCATATCACACTCTCTCTAGTTAAGGAAACTTTCCTGAACCCATTTGACAAACTCTATCCCATCCAGCCTGTTAACAGTATGGGAATTCCAGTCATTATGTGGAAAGTTAAAACAACCTACTATCACAACCTTATGTTTCTTCCAACAGCCTGCAATCTCTTTACACATTTGCTCCTTTAAATCCCACTGACTACTGGGTGGTCTATAATATAATCCCATTAATGTGGTCATCCCTTTCTTATTAATCGCATTAATCTTATTATCATCCCTTTCTAAATCGCAGCAAGGGGCGGAGAGGGAAGAGGTAAAAGAAGCTCGGAGAGAAGCTGTTTTTTTTTAACTGATTGGGGAAAAGAGGTTAGACTGTGCAGGCGCGTGATGTAGCGCGCCAAAGGTTTAAAAAGAAAGATCGTCATAGCGGCCATCGTCGGAGTGGACTGAGGCAGAGTGGGACGGCTTTGGCTCAATCAGGCTTCGGCGTGAACAGGCAGAGGCGAGGTTTGAACGGGGAACGACTGCGCAAGCGCGAGGAAGTCAGCCCGTGAGGCAGCAGGAGAATTTAAATAGCGAGCAGAGGCTGAGTACAAGCTTCACTCCAGGTGAGGTAAGGCCAGGTAAGCTCCTTTAATTAATCTAATTAGCTTAGGAGTAGGTAATGGAGGCAGCAGTTAGGGCAGTTGAGTGCTCCGTTTGCAGTATGTGGGAAGTCAGGGCCAACACTGTTGTCCCTGATGACTACACCTGCAAAAGGTGCATCCAGCTGCAGCTCCTGACAAACTGAGTTAGGGAACTGGAGCTGGAGCTGGATGAACTTCGGATCATTCGGGAGGCAGAGGCAGAAATAGACGGGAGTTTCAGGGAGATAGTCACCCCTAGGGGTCAGGAGACAGGTAGTTGGGTGACTGTCAGGAGAGGGAAGGGGAATAGACAGGAAGAGCAGAGCACCTCTGTGGCTGTTCCCATCAACAATAAGTATACCGTTCTGGATACTGTTGGTGGGGACGACCTACCAGGGACAAGTTGCAGTGGTTGCGTCTCTGGCACCGAGACTGGACCCTCAGCTCAGAAGGGAAGGAGGGAAAAGAAGAGAGCAGTAGTGATAAGGGATTCGATATTTAGGGGGACAGATAGGAGGTTCTGTGGAAGAGATCAAGAATGCCGGATGGTCTGTTGCCTCCCTGGTGCCAGGGTCCGCGATATCTTGGATCGAGTTCTCAGTATTCTCAAGAGGGAGGGTGAGCAGCCGGATGTCGTGGTCCATGTAGGGACCAATGACGTGGGTAGGAAGAGTGAGGAGGTCCTGAAAGGTGAGTTTAGGGAGCTAAGTGCCAAGTTAAAGGACAGGACTTCCAGGATAGCAATCTCTGGATTGCTACCAGTGCCACATGCAGGTGGGTTTAGAAATAGTAAGATAATGCAGATCAACACGTGGCTGAAGACATGGTGCAGGATGGAGGGCTTCAGATTTACAGATAATTGGGCAGTTTTCCAGGGAAGGTGGGACCTGTTCTGGCGGGACGGTTTACATCTGAACTGGAGGGGGACAAGTATTCCTGCAGGTAGATTTACTAGAGAGGCTCCAGTGGATTTAAACTAGATACGAGGGGGGAGGGGAACCAGAGTGTAGGAACAGATGTATGGGAGAAGGAAGAAAAAGAAGACAGTAAAGTTCTTTGTACTGTTAGAGATAAACAGAGAGGAAGAGGCAGAGAATTTCTTAAATGCATTTATTTTAATGCTAGGAGCATTGTAAGAAAGGTGGATGAGCTTAGAGCCTGGATTGATACCTGGAAATATGATGTTGTAGCTATTAGTGAAACATGGTTGCAGGAGGGGTGTGATTGGCAACTAAATATTCCTGGGTTTCGTTGCTTCAGGTGTGATAGAATCGGAAGGACAAGAGGGAGAGGTGTTGCGTTGCTTGTCAAAGAAAATATTACAGCGGTGCTCTGGCAGGATAGATTAGAGGGCACGTCTAGGGAGGCTATTTGGGTGGAATTGAGGAATGGGAAAGGTGTAGTAACACTTTTAGGGGTGTATTATAGACCACCTAATGGGGAGCGAGAATTGGAGGAGCAAATTTGCAAGGAGATAGCAGATATTTGTAGTAAGCACAGGGTTGTGATTGTGGGAGATTTTAATTTTCCACACATAGACTGGGAAGCCCATACTGTAAAAGGGCTGGATGGTTTGGAGTTTGTAAAATGTGTGCAGGATAGTTTTTTGCAGCAATACATAGAGATACCGACTAGAGAAGGGGCAGTGTTGGATCTTCTGTTAGGGAATGAGATAGGTCAGGTGACGGAGGTATGTGTTGGGGAACACTTCAGGTCCAGTGATCACAATGCCATTAGTTTCAATCTAATTATGGAGAAAGATAGGACTGGACCCAGGGTTGAAATTTTTGATTGGAGGAAGGCTAACTTTGAGGAGATGTGAAAGGATTTAGAAGGAGTGGATTGGGACAATTTGTTTTATGGGAAGGATGTAATAGAGAAATGGCAGTCATTTAAAGGTGAAATTTTGAGGGTACAGAATCTTTATGTTCCTGTTAGGTTGAAAGGAAAGGTTAAAAGTTTGAGAGAACCAAGGGATATTGGAAACTTGGTTAGGAAAAAGAGAGATATCTACAATAAATATAGGCAGCATGGAGTAAATGAGGTGCTTGAGGAATATGAAGATTGTAAGAAGAATCTTAAAAAAGAAATTAGAAAAGCTAAAAGAAGATATGAGGTTGCTTTGGCAAGTAAGGTGAAAATAAATCCGAAGGGTTTCTACAGTTACATTAATAGCAAAAGGGATAAAAATGGTCCCTTAGAGAATCAGAGTGGACAGCTATGTGTGGAGCTGAAAGAGATGGGGGAGATTTTGAACAATTTCTTTTCTTTGGTATAAGGGAAACAAGTAAGGAAGTTATGACGATTAAAGAGGAGGAAGTACTGGTGCTTTTAAGGAATATAAAAGTGGATAAATCTCCAGGTCCTGACAGGATATTCCCTAGGACCTTGAGGGAGGTTAGTGTAGGAATCGCAGGGGCTCTGACAGAAATATTTCAAATGTCATTAGAAATGGGGATGGTGCCAGAGGATTGGCGTATTGCTCATGTGGTTCCATTGTTTAAAAAGGATTCTAAGAGTAAACCTAGCAATTATAAGCCTGTCAGTTTGATGTCGGTGGGTAAATTAATGGAAAGTATTCTTAGAGATAGTATATATAATTATCTGGATAGACAGGGTCTGATTAGGAACAGTCAACATGGATTTGTGCGTGGAAGGTCATGTTTGACAAATCTTATTGAATTTTTTGAAGAGGTTACGAGGAAAGTTGACGAGGGTAAAGCAGTGGATGTGTTCTATGTAGTGTTCTCGCACAGGTGTAAAAGAACTCTGAACTAAACACCAAGCATAAACCGGTCAATGAGGCGGTCCCAGTAAGATTAACCGTTTACTGTTCACTCTTCCACATTAACGTATGGTGAAAACTGTTGATAAAACAATACAAAATATATACAGTATTTGTTTCCTTCTTGACATCACATTTACATCATAAATACTTGCAAAAGTAAAACTACAACAACTATATTACATTAAAGGGCAACATACAGTCAGAATCTACCTACGCCATCGACTGGCTTTAAATACACTTCAACACAAACTATCCGCAACTCTTTAAATAACAAAAACATAAACTTTATCAACCGTCATTACTTTTAACAGAATCAGCGTTAACATTTTTAATTCAACATATCGATTATCTTATGAACTTAAGGCATTGCTTCTCTGATGTTTCTAGTGCGTAGAAAGAAAATTTTTTTCGCGCTGATCCTGCACACACACAAGCCCCCTCCTTCCCGTTTCTCCAAACCGGTATTTTCCCACAAGACACGGAGAAACCGGGTGTGACGTCATCGCATGCCGCGATATATCACAGACAACGAATTTACTTTAAACAACCTTAACTTTAACTAGAAAACGATAACAAATGAATTACTAAAGCAAAAATATAATAAACTAAACAAATGCCTTAAAGGCAACACAGTCTATATGGACTTCAGTAAGGCCTCTGACAAGGTTCCACATGGAAGGTTAGTTAGGAAGGTTTGATTGTTAGGTATTAATATTGAAGTAGTAAAATGGACTCAACAGTGCCTGGATGGGAGATGCCAGAGAGTAGTGGTGGATAACTGTTTGTCAGGTTGGAGGCCGGTGACTAGTGGTGTGCCTCAGGGATCTGTACTGGGTCCAATGTTGTTTGTCATATACATTAATGATCTGGATGATGGGGTGGTAAATTGGATTAGTAAGTATGCAGATGATACTAAGTTAGGTGGCATTGTGGATAATGAAGTAGGTTTTCAAAGTTTGCAGAGAGATTTAGGCCAGTTAGAAGAGTGGGCTGAATGATGGCAGATGGAGTTTAATGCTGATAAGTGTGAGGTGCTACATTTTGGTAGGAATAATCCAAATAGGACATACATGGTAAATGGTAGGGCATTGAAGAATGCAGTAGAACAGAGTGATCTAGGAATAATGGTGCATAGTTCCCTGAAGGTGGAATCTCATGTGGATAGGGTGGTGAAGAAAGCTTTTGGTATGTTGGCCTTTATAAATCAGAGCATTGAATATAGGAGTTGGGATGTAATATTACAATTCTACAAGGCATTGGTAAGGCCGAATTTGGAGTCTTGTGTACAGTTCTGGTCATTGAATTATAGGAAAGTTGTCAACAAAATAGAGAGAGTACAGAAAAGATTTACTAGAATGTTACCTGGGTTTCAGCACCTAAGTTACAGGGAAAGATTGAACAAGTTAGGTCTTTATTCTTTGGAGCGTAGAAGGTTGAGGGGGGACTTGATAGAGGTATTTAAAATTATGAAGGGGATAGACAGAGTTGACGCGAATAGGCTTTTTCCATTGAGAGTAGGGGAGATTCAAACAAGAGGACATGAGTTGAGAGTTAGGGGGCAGAAGTTTAAGGGTAACACGAGGGGGAATTTCTTTGCTCAGAGAGTGGTAGCTGTGTGGAACAAGCTTCCAGTAGAAGTGGTAGAGGCAGGTTCGGTATTGTCATTTAAAGTAAAATTGGATAGGTATATGGACAGGAAAGGAATGGAGGGTTATGGGCTGAGTGTGGGTCAGTGGGACTAGGTGAGAGTAAGCGTTCGGCACGGACTAGAAGGGCCGAGATGGCCTGTTTCCGTGTTGTAATTGTTATATGGTTATTCCTTATTTCCACCAATAAACTTTTAGTAGGTGAGCTCTCAGCACTAATAATGCCACCGTTCCCCCTTTAATCCCTCCCACTCTATCATATCGAAACAACAGAACCTCAGAACATAAACAAGAGAAAATCTGCAGATGCTGGACATCCAAGCAACATACACAAAATGCTGGAGGAACTCAGCAGGACAGGCAGCATCTCTGGAAAAGATTACAGTCAACGTGAAGGGTCTTGGCTGGAAACATCATCTGTACTTTTCCATAGATGCTGCCTGGCCTGCTGAGTTCCTCCAGCATTTTATGTGCATTGCTTCAACCCCAGAACATTACCAGTTCTGCTCCTCCTGCAACCAAGTCTCATGAAAGGCTGCAATGTCATAACTGGTTGTGCTGAGCCATGCTCTAAGCTCATCCACCTTGCCTACAATTCTCCTTGCACTGAAATAGACACAACTTAGGATATTATTTCCACAGTTCAATTCTTGTCTTTGTATGTCAGCTTAACATTATCTTTGCCCACTATGTCCACTAACTGTTCTGGCCCTCCAACTCTACTTTAAACCTACCCCTGGAGCAGCACTAGCAAACCACAAACCTTTCAGCAAGGATATTAATTCCCCCTACCCCCAGTTTAGTCCATCTCTACAGGTCCCACCTTCCCTGGAAGAGACCCCAATGATTCAAAATTCTGAAGCCCACTCTTCTGCACCATCTCCTCAGCCATGTGTTAAACTATATTATCTTCTTATTGAATGACAGAGAAAGATGTAAGGGGCTTAGTTGCCTACTTCTGATATTTCCTTGTGCCAACCCACAGTGTTGATGGGGCAAGTTCTTGGTTAAATGGCAAGGAGGTCCGTGACAATCAGCGACAAGGGGCTCTGCTCTACATATACACTTTGACCACCACTCATCATTTCCCACTCTTCCACTCATCTGCCCTTTCTCTACACCCTGTCAGTGACCTTTGACTCCTTTCCCCAGTGCCTTCAATTTGTTCACACACTTGGACCCTGTTCCCTCATTTACCTCTTTCCAAGTTAATACTTATTCTTTTCTTTCCTCTCTTGATTCTGACATATCCACATCGTTTTCATCGTTCTCCAGTCTCTAACTGTTCCGCTAACAGAACCTTATTGTCAAGCTCCAGTTCAACATTATTGTCATGTGAATACATGAATGCCATGAAAATGAGCACAATGCAGCACAATATATGACAAAGATAAATTACTTACATTTAAATTAACAAATTCTACATAGCTTACATGACAAAATAACCAAAAATAAACATAACGAGATTAGGGCAAGTTGAGGGAGATATCACGGGAACTCTACTCAGAGGGTCTTCAGTAGAATGCCTGTTTGTCATGTTGCCATCTCTGCTGTGGTAACACTAGAGAGTGGCAGCGTTTTGCAACCAGCTCCAAAGAGAACAGTAAAAGGTTCCCAGATGGCTCTGGCAATATACGGCAATGTTTTACAGGTATCTCACATAACTACTAGATATACATTTTCTGAACTGCTATCACTGCAATCCCTTCCCCCACCCCTTGATCTTTCCCCTTACTGGTTTTTCACCTGGCACCTACCAGCCTTCTCCTTCCCACCCTCCACCACCACCTTTTTAGGGCCCCTGCCCCCTCCCTCTTCTGTCCAGACAAAGGGTCTCGGCTCGAGCCATTGATTGTTCGTTTCCACGGATGCTGCCCAACCTGCTGAGGTCCTCCAGCGTGTTGTACGTATGACTGCAATCTGCAGTCTGTAATTCCCCTTTAAGATTCAAGATTCAAAAACTTTATTATCATTCTAACTGTACATCAGCTCTGCAGGGCAGAATGAAACAGCGTTTCCCAGGGGCAGTGCAATCATAACATAACAAACGCAAGACTAAATAATAAACACAACAATAAATACTAAAACACAACAGCCACGTGTCAGTTAAAATCAAGTTATAAGTGTCCAGTGCAAGTTAAGAGTGACCAAAGCAGAGTCAGATAGAGCAGCTATTTAGCAGTCTGACTGCCTGTGAGAGGAAGCTGTTTAGTAGCCTTGTGGTTTTAGTTTTGATGCTCCTGTAACGTTTGCCTGATGGCAGAAGAACAAAACAGTTTATGGAGAGGGTGTGAGAGGTCTTTAATGATGTATTGTGTCTTCTGGAGGCATTGACTCTGAAAGAGGTCTTGGACAGAAGGTAGGAGACCCCAATAACCTTCTCTGCTCCCCTAACCACCCTCTGCAAGGCTTTTTTGTCGGCAGCACTGCAGCTGGAGTACCAGGTTGTGATGCAAAAGGTCAGCACACTCTCAACCACGCCTCTGTAGACTGTAGTTAAGATGTTAGTGGGGAGTGATGCTTGTTTAAGTTTCCTCAGAAAGTGCAATCTCTGCTGGGCTTGTTTCACAATCCCAGTGGTGTTCCTGGACCAGATGAGATTGTCCGAGATCTGCACCCCAAGGAACTTGATGTTTTCCACTCTCTTCACTGTGGAGCCGCTGATGCTGAGGGGTGTGTGCTCAGACTGAGACCATCTGAAATCGACGATCGTCTCCTTGGTTTTGGTGACATTAAGCATCAAGTTGTTGTCACTGCACCAGCTCTCTAGGTGTTTGACCTCCTGCCTGTACATTGTTTCATCATTTTTGCTGATGAGCCCCACCACTGTGGTATCATCAGCAAATTTAATGATCAGGTTCTCCTTGAATCTGGCTGCACAGTCATGTGTTAGCAGCGTAAACAGCAATGGGCTAAACACACAGCCTTGTGGGGATCCAGTGCTCAGTGTGATGGAGTCAGAGATGTTCCTGCCAACACGGACTGACTGTGGTCTCTCTGTCAAGAAATCCAGAATCCAGCGACACATGGCAGTGTTAAGGCCAAGCAGCGGCAGTTTCTCCACTAACCTCTGCAGGATGATGGTATTGAACACTGAACTGAAATCAATGTACAGGATTCTGGCATAAGTGTCTTTATTGTCCAAGTGAGAGAGAACTGTGTGCAGTGTGATGGATATTGCGTCCTCCGTAGAGCGATTTGGACGATAAGCAAACTGTAGAGGATCCAGCGATGAGGGGAGGCTGGCTGTGATATGAGGCTTGACAAGCCATTCAAAACATTTCATCACTATGGGGGTCAGGGCGACGGGACAGTAATCATTCAGACAGGCTACAACTGATTTATTTGTTACAGGGATGATTGTGGAGGTTTTGAAGTATCTGGGGACAATGGCTTGACTAAGGGAGATGTTGAAAATGTCTGTCAGGACATCTGCTAATACATCAGCACATTCCTTGAGCACATTTTTGAACTGTCTAAATACACTAGTGATCTTAACATCTGAAGGATTCAGTGATCGACTCTCAGGAATGCAGGTACCTTAAAGCGGAAGAAGGTCGGCCGTTGCCATAAGAGAGCGTGCCATGGAGGACTTCCGTCTACACTAAAGCGATGGGGTACATGACTACCTCTCCCTAGCTAACTCCAAGCCAATGTATAGACACTGGAGAGCAAAACTGAGGACCTGAAGACAAGATTGCTCAGTGAGACTTGGTTCACCCCCAACACTCAGACATGCCACTTCAGCCTGAGAGGTTCTCGATCCACTGGATGGATGGAACTACTACATCAGGAAAGGGGAGAAGTGGTGCAGTCTACTTCATAAAAACTCATTGTGGTGCTCAGACATTGTGGCTTTGTCTCATTCTTGTCCTCCTGACCTGGAGCATCTAATGATTAAATTGTTATACTTACTGAGAGATCCTCTGCCTCAATCCTCACTGCAGTTTACATACCACCAAAGGCAGATATGAAGCATGCACTCCATAAGACATAGGAGCACAATTAGGCTATTTGGCTCATTGAGTCTGCTCTGTCATTTTACAATATTACCTTGATGACGTCATCGTGACTGGCAAAAAACAATGAAGAGAACCTCCAGAACTTTGATAAAGTGCTTACCAGGCTGAGTGAGTATGGTCTGCATGCAAAGAGAGAGAAAAGTGTGTTTTTCAAGAATGCATTCTCATATTTTGGACATGCCATTGACAAGCAGGGTTTACGTAAGTCACAAGAGAAGATTGAAGCAGTGCTACAGGCACCCAAACTGGAAAATGTGTCACAACTCAGGTCATACTTGGGCCTTGTGAACTACTACCACCAAACTCCTAAACATTGTTACAGTGTTGCATCCATTGAATGCACTGTTGCAGACAGGAGCAAAGTGGGAATGGTCAGAAAGTTGTGAAAAAGCTTCTAAGGAAATAAAGTGACCAATAACATCCAATAAACTGCTCTCCCGTTATGACCCATCAAGCTGACACGCTTATGGCATTGGAGCCATTTTGACACTCATTATGAAAGATGGATTTGAATGCCCGATTGCATTTGCTTCAAGATCACTGGCGTGCGCAGGACACAACTACACACAGATTGACTGAGAGGCCCTTAGTCTAGTATGGGGAATAAAGAAGTTCCACCACTAACTCTACGGACAAATGTTTACACTAGTGACAGGTCACCAGCCCCTTGTGTCCATTTTCAATCCCAGGAAGGGAATTCCAGTGATGACTGCTACCTGGTTACAATGTTGGGCACTATTCCTAGGAGCCCTCTCTGATGACACAGAGTTCAAGGTTACCAAACAACACAGCAATGCTGATGGCTTGTCACTTCTTCCACTTTTGGCAACTGAAGAAGAAAAGTCTTCATACAGTAACCCAGCAGAAGGGTTTCCCAGTTGCTGGTAACAAATTCAGAAATACAAAGGGAAACCAGGAATGACCCGATATTGTCAAAGTCTATGAAATCACGATGTTCAGCTCATGGTAACTCTATATTTCCAGAGTTCTCAGTGAGACGAGACCAACAGTCATAACGTCTAATAATGCTGATGTGTAGATCTCGTGTTGTGGTTCCCTCTAAGCTGCATACCAGAGTGTTGGAGGATCTACATGAAGGAGACCTGATGAAGAGTATCGTCTGGAGCTACATGTGGTGGCTGCGATTAGAGAAACAGATTGAAGAATGCTATTCAGAATGCCAAGAAGTTCAAAATGCACCCCCCCCCCCACAGGCACCCTTACACCTTTGGGAGTGGCATTGTCATCATGGCAAAGAGTACATATGGACTTTGGGCCATTCGTGGACTCCATGATTCTGATTGTTGTGGATGCTCATTCAAAGTGACGAATGTTATACCAATGAAGTCAACCACCTCAGCAAAGACTGTCTCCTCTCTGAGGACTTTCTTTGCCAGAAATGGCTTACCAGAACAAATTGTGAGTGACAACAGACCCTAATATGTTCAGAAGAATTCTGACTGTTCATGAAGAAAAATGCCATCAAACTTTTCAAGTCAGCTCCTCACCACTCAGCAATGGATGGGTTAGCTGAAAGCTTTATCCAAACCTTCAAGAAGTCCATTAAACCAATAGACAAGGAGGACATTTCTCTACAGCACAAGGTGGACAACTTCCTTCTGTGTATCAGAACTCTGCCCATGCGATGATAAATCAAACGCCTGCAATGCTGTTCATGAGTAGGAATCTGAGATCTCACATAGACCTGAAACCAGATCTACAGAGGGAAGTGCAGAGTAAACAGTTAAGCCAGTTGCCAAGTGAAGCAGCAAGGAGCTTCGAGGTTGGACAGTAAGTCCTAACATGTGATTACCAAGAAGACAAGTGGACATCTGGTAGGATAGCTACAAGAACTGTGCCACTGATGGACACAGTAGATGTTGGAGAACATACATGAAGATATCATGTGGACCAGATACTTAACCGAAGGACAAACCTGAGTCAAATGCATGCAACAAGACAGACACATTCCAGCCACCAGACTTACCTCTCAGTGATGATGTCACTGACAGCAACGCGACACTGGCAATCGAGAATGTTGTCTTAGACAAGACACCTACCAAGCCTTATGCCACTCCACTGGTCTAGAATTGTGGTGAGAACTTATTGTTGACAAGACATCTGCCAAACCTGATGCCACTCCACTGGTCCAGGGGCGCCATCCTGAAAGAAACAGAGAGGCACTCAAAAGACTGAATCTTTAGAACAGTGAAGTTAGTTATGGACTGTTATTGTTTTTAGCATGTTTATTTGAATATGGTTTGTGAAAGGGAAACTGAATGTTCTGTACATATACAATTTCATGTTACACTAATCTAAAGGGGGAGGAAACATATGGATCTATTTCTTTTATAGCAATGACTCCCCTACACATGTATATTGATCTGTTGTCTGCGCATGCACATTGCTCTCTCTCTCAATGCAATGTGAATACACCAGTTAAAGTTACATCCCACGTGTGTGTTTTTATTTAATCAATAGACAATAGACAGTAGGTGCAGGAGTAGGCCATTCAGCCCTTCTAGCCAGCACCGCCATTCACTGTGATCATGGCTGATCATACACAATGAGTACCCCGTTCCTGCCCTCTCCCCATATCCCTTGACCCCACTATCTATAAGAGCTCTATCTAACTCTCTCTTGAATGCATCCAGAGACTTGGCCTCCACTGCCTTCTGGGGCAGAGCATTCCACATATCCACCACTCTCTGGGTGAAAAAGTTTTTCCGCATCTCTGTTCTAAATGGCCTACCCCTTATTCTTAAACTGTGGCCTCTAGTTCTGGACTCGCCCATCAGCAGGAACATGCTTCCTGCCTCCAGCATGTCCAATCCCTTAATAATCTTATATGTTTCAATCAGATCCCCTCTCATCCTTCTAAATTCCAGTGTATACAAGCCCAATCGCTCCAATCTTTCAACATATGACAGTCCTGCCATTCCGGGAATTAACCTTGTAAACCTACGCTGCACTCCCTCAATAGCAAGAATGTCCTTCCTCAAATTTGGAGACCAAAACTGCACACAATACTCCAGGTGGGGTCTCACCAGGGCCCTGTACAGCTGCAGAAGGACCTCTTTACTCCTATACTCAACTCCTCTTGTTATAAAAGCCAGCATGCCATTAGCTTTCTTCACTGCCTGCTGTACCTGCATGCTTACTTTCATTGACTGATGTACAAGAACACCTAGATCTCGTTGTACTTCCCCTTTTCCTAACTTGACTCCATTTAGATAGTAATCTGCCTTCCTGTTCTTGCCACCAAAGTGGATAATCTCACATTTATCCACATTAAACTGCATCTGCCATACATTTGCCCACTCACCCAACCTGTCCAAGTCACCCTGCATTCTCATAACATCCTCCTGACATTTCACACTGCCACCCAGCTTTGTGTCATCAGCAAATTTGCTAATGTTACTTTTAAACCCTTCATCTAAATCAATAAGTAGTTGCACAAACACAACAGTAACTTTACATTTCTTTGTGTTATCATATCAGAGGATCTTTCTTGGGACCAGCGGTGGGTGTCATTACAAAAAAGACATGACAGTGCCTCTGTTTTTTCTTAAATATTTGCCAGATTTCACGTCTTCTAAAACTTTGGCAAACTTCTATAGATGCACTGTGGAGAGAGTATCCAGACTGGACCTGGTATGGAAAGACCAATGCTCATGAACGGAAAAGCCTACATAAAGTAGTGGTTACAGCCCAGTCCATAATGGGTAAAACCCTTCCCACCATTGAGCACATCTACATGAAGCACTGCCACAAAAACCCAGTATCCGTCATCAAGGACTCCCAGCATCCAGGTCATGCTCTCTTCTTGCTAACTGCCATCAGGAAGTAAGTACAGGAAACTTGGGTCCCATGCCACCAGGTTCAGGAACAGTTATTACCCTTCAACCATCAGACTTCTGAATCAGGATGGATAACTTCATTTACCTCAAATCTGAACTGTTTGCATAACTTATGGACTAAGTTTCAAGGACTCTACAACTCATTTGCTCAATATTATTTATTATTATTTTGCACATAGGTTGTTTGTTAGTCTTTGTGTGTAATTTTTCATTGACTTGATTGCATTTATTCCTGCGAGAAAATGAATCTCAATGTAGTATATGGTTACGTACAGTGCCTATATATTCACCCCCTTTTGGAGGTTTTCATGTTTTATTGTTTTACAACATTGAATCACAGTGAATTTAATTTGGCTTTTTGACACTGATCAACAGAAAACGACTCTCTCATGTCAAAGTGAAAACAGATCTCTACAGAGTGATCTAAATTAATTGCAAATATAAAACACGAAATAATTGATTGCCCTCCTTTAATATGACACAACAAATCTTCACTGGTGCAGCCAATTTGTTTTAGAAATCACATAATTTGTTAAATGGAGACCTATTTTTGGAGACCTGTGTACAGTCAAAGTGTTTCAATCGATTGTCGTAAAAATACACCTGTGTCTGGAAGGTCCAACTGCTGGTAAGTCAGTATCCTGGCAAAAACTACACCATGACAACAAAAGAACACATAGACATAGACATAGAATAGTACAGCACATTACAGGCCCTTCGGCCCACAATGTTGTGCCGACCCTCAAACCCTGCCTCCCATATAACCCCCCACCTTAAATTCCTCCATATACCTGTCTAGTAGTCTCTTCAACTTCACTAGTGTATCTGCCTCCACCACTGACTCAGGCAGTGCATTCCACACACCAACCACTCTCTGAGTCAAAAATCTTCCTCTAATATCCCCCTTGAACTTCCCTCCCCTTACCTTAAAGCCATGTCCTCTTGTACTGAGCAGTGGTGCCCTGGGGAGGAGGCACTGGCTATCCACTCTTATCTATTCCTCTTAATATCTTGTACACCTCTATCATGTCTCCTCTCATCCTCCTTCTCTCTAAAGAGTAAAGCCCTAACTCCCTTAATCTCTGATCATAATCCATACTCTCTAAACCAGGCAGCATCCTGGTGAATCTCCTCTGTACCTTTTCCAATGCTTCCACATCCTTCCTATAGTGAGACGACCAGAACTGGACACAGTACTCCAAGTGTGGCCCAACTAGAGTTTTATAGAGCTGCATCATTACATTGCGTCTCTTAAACTCTTTCCCTTGACTTATGAAAGCTAACACCCCATAAGCTTTCTTAACTACCCTATCTACCTGTGAGGCAACTTTCAGGGATCTGTGGACATGTACCCCCAGATTCCTCTGCTCCTCCACACTCCCAAGTATCCTGCCATTTACTTTGTACTCTGCCTTGGAGTTTACTGCCAAAGTATACCACCTCACACTTCTCCGGGTTGAACTCCATCTGCCACTTCTCAGCCCACTTCTGCATCTTATCTCTGCAATCTTCAACAATCCCCTACACTATCTACAACACCACCAACCTTTGTGTCATCTGCAAACTTGCCAACCCACCCTTCTACCTCCACATCTAGGTCGTTAATAAAAATCACGAAAAGTAGAGGTCCCAGAACAGATCCTTGTGGGACACCACTAGTCACAACCCTCCAATCTGAATGTACTCCCTCCACCACGGCCCTCTGCCTTCTGCAGGCAAGCCAATTCTGAATCCACCTGGCCAAACTTCCCTGGATCCCATGCCTTCTGACTTTCTGAATAAGCCTACTGTGTGGAACCTTGTCAAATGCCTTACTAAAATCCATGTAGATCACATCCACTGCACTACCCTCATCTATATGCCTGGTCACCTCCTCAAAGAACTCTGTCAGGCTTGTTAGACACGATCTGCCCTTCACAAAGCCATGCTGACTGTCCCTGATCAGACAATGATTCTCTAAATGCCCATAGATCCTATCTCTAAGAATCTTTTCCAACAGCTTTCCCACCACAGACGTAAGGCTCACTAGTCTATAATTACCCGGACTATCCCTACTACCTTTTTTGAACAAGGGGACAACATTCACCTTCCTCCAATCCTCCGGTACCATTCCTGTGGACAACGAGGACATAAAGATCCTAGCCAGAGGCTCAGCAATCTCTTCCCTCACCTCGTGGAGCAGCCTGGGGAATTTCGTCGGGCCCTGGGGACTTATCAGTCCTAATGTATTTTAACAACTCCAACACCTCCTCTCCCTTAATATCAACATGCTCCAGAACATCAACCTCACTCATATTGTCCTCACCGTCATCAAGTTCCCTCTCAGTGGTGAATATCGAAGAGAAGTATTCATTGAGGACCTCGCTCACTTCCACAGCCTCCAGGCACATCTTCCCACTTTTATCTCTAATCGGTCCTACCTTCACTCCTGTCATCCTTTTGTTCTTCACATAATTGAAGAATGCCTTGGGGTTTTCCTTTACCCTACTCGCCAAGGCCTTCTCATGCCCCCTTCTTGCTCTTCTCAGCCCCTTCTTAAGCTCCTTTCTTGCTACCCTATATTCCTCAATAGACTCATCTGATCCTTGCTTCCTAAACCTCATGTATGCTGCCTTCTTCCACCTGACTAGATTTTCCACCTCACTTGTCACCCATGGTTCCTTCACCCTACCATTCTTTATCTTCCTAACCGCGACAAATTTATCCCTAACATCCTGCAAGAGATCCTTAAACATCGACCACATGTCCATAGTACATTTCCCTGCAAAAACATCATCCCAATTCACACCCGCAAGTTCTAGCCTTATAGCCTCATAATTTGCCCTTCCCCAATTAAAAATTTTCCTGTCCTCTCTGATTCTGTCCTTTTCCATGATAATGCTAAAGGCCAGGGAGCGGTGATCACTGTCCCCCAGATGCTCACCCACTGACAGATCTGTGACCTGACCCAGTTCGTTACCTAATACTAGATCTAGTATGGCATTCCCTCTAGTCAGCCTGTCAACATACTGTGACAGGAATCTGTCCTGGACACACTTAACAAACTCTGCCCCATCTAAACCCTTGGAACTAATCAGGTGCCAATCAATATTAGGGAAGTTAAAGTCACCCATGATAACAACCCTGTTATTTTTGCACCTTTCCAAAAACTGCCTCCCAATCTGCTCCTTGGTATCTCTGCTGCCACCAGGAAAACACTCCAAGAAACTCTGTGAAAAGATTATTGAAAAGCATGTCAGCAGATGGATACAAGAAAATTTCCAAGTCACTGAATATTTCTTTGAGTACGGTTAAGTCAATCATCAAGAAATTGAGAGAATATGGCACAGCTGTAAACCTGCCTAGAGCAGGCTGTCCTCAAAATCTGAGTGACTGTGCAAAAAGGGTCTACTGAGGGAGGCCATCAAGAGACCTATGAGAACTCTAGAAGGGTTACAAGCTTCAGTGGCTGAGATGGAAGAGACTGCGCATACAACAACTGTTAACCCAGCCAAACACTGTACATCATCAAAAACACAACATCCCTACCATGAAGCATGGTAGTGGCTGCGTCATGCTGTTGGGATTTTTCACTGCAGCAGGCCCTGGAAGGCTTGTGAAGGTAAAGGGTAAAATGAATGGAACAAAATGCAGGGAAATCCCTGAGGAAAACCTGATGCAGTCTGCAGGAGAACTGTGACTTGGGTGGTGATTTGTTTTCCAGCAAGATAATGACCCCAACTGCATAGCCAAAGATACACAGGAATGGCTTAAAGAAAAATAAAGTTAATTTTCTGGAGTGGCCAAGTCAGAACGCAGACCAAAATCCAATTGAGAATTTGTGACTAGACTTGAAAAGGGATGTTCACTTATGATCTCCATGCAATATGACAGAGACTGAGCAGTTTTGTAAAAAAAGAATTGGGAAAAAATGTGCAAAGCTGATAGAGTCCTATCCATAAAGACTCAAGTTTGTAATTGCTGCCAAAAGTGCATCTTCTAAATAGTGGCTTGAAGGAATTGAGTAATGCAATCAATTATTTTGTGTTTAATAATTATAATAAATTTATTATCAAAATACAGTGCCTTTAAAAAGTATTCACCCCCTTAGAAGTTTTTCATGTTTAATTGTTTTACAATATTGAATCACAGTGATTTAATTTGGTTTTTTGACACTCATTATAGAAAGACTCTTTCATGCCAAAGTGAAAAACTTGGACAGGTTCATGGTTGAGAGGTGTATGGAGGGATATGGTCCAGGTGCAGGTCAGTGGGACTAGGCAGAAAAATGGTTCGGCACAGTCAAGAAGGGCCAAAAGGCCTGTTTCTGTGCTGTAATGTTCTATGGTTCTATGGTTCTAATAAATTTAGACCAATTTGTAGAAATTTGTTTTCACTTTGGCATGTAAGTCTTTCTGCTATGAGTGTCAAAAAACTAAATTAAATCACTGTGATTCAATATTGTAAAACAATTAAACACGAAAACTCCTAAGGGGGGGTGAATACTTTTTATGGGCACTGTATTTTGATAATAAATTTACCTTGAACATTGAAAATATTCTCATTCCTGTTCTACAGTGCAATACATGTCCTTCCATGATTTTAAAATGTAAATTTATAATTGAATAATTTACTTATATTAAATTTTATGTTGAACATTATGGAATTGAACTTTGAATAACTTAAGAGAGGGACATTTTAAATTTGAGTATTTTTAATTTTGTGCAGGAAAGATGCATTATCCTTGTAGCTGATGATGTGATTTTGTCCTTTTTCAGAGCTTTGAACACATGGAGCATGGGCTTGATCAGTCCAAGACTACTGTGTCTCTTTACGAAGATTAATGCAGCCTTTGTTAACCAACAGCAATCCTTCATGCAGCACTTCAATCATCTGTATTAAATGCTCTTTTTAATTTAAGAAAAAAAATAGCATTCTATAAATGTTGACTGGTCATAGCAGTCAGTTTAAACACACCTTCGGGTGCCATTCATCCTGCAAATAAATTATAAGTAAAAACTCACAAATATGATTCATTGTCAAATATGCCTCCTGTTAGATGAAACTCTACCCAGTTTCAGATGATTATGAATATCATTGTTATTTATTGAGCTTCTGCAGACCTCTTAATAATCAAGCTAATGACTAAATTTGCCTCAGGAGAGTCATTTAATTGCAGTATGAATGATACTTGTTGTAAAGCAAAGATAAGATTAAGATCATTGTAATGTGTATTCAGAAAACTCAGGTATTCTTCAGTGGTAACTGAATGTTAATTTTAGAATGTTAAATATGTTTTAGTCTGATTCACTAAGCATTTTGCAGCATATTTAATGGATTTTATAAATGAATTTTCTTCACAACCACAGTCTTTTAGAAAAAGATTTGTGCAACTCTTCTCTTCGGTTGCTAGCTAACATTATATTTAAATGCAGCATTATCACCCACAGTATCATAATTGGCTCAAAAATAATCAAGTAATGATTTCTCATTAAATGTACATCATAATGTTCTCTTTTTGTATAAAGTTTCACTTGTAACTTGCGTTACTTTTGGTAGAGTAATACCAAACACTTCATTGACAGAAACCAGAAAATGATTCACAAAAGCTTTAGTCTATTCGGGATTTTTATTGTAGACAGCACTTTCACCCTCCTGAGTTTTGAACGGCAAGGGAATTCTCACTTTTCAATTGTACAAACAAATATACAACACCGATTTAAAAGGATTTGTTTAAATCTAATGCTCTAAAGTAATTTGTGTAGTAATTGGAAAGGCTTTCCAGCAAGTACGGGTTGTCAATAAAAGGCAAAGAAAATTGAAGTACAGCAGTTAGTACTTTTTCCTTATCCTGTTGGCTAGATAATATCCTCACCAGGTGTAACATGATAAAGGTCAAAAATGCTTAAAGGTCTAGATAGGCTTGTCCTGGAATCACAAGGAATTAAAGATTAGTACCTTGGGGGCTGCTGCAAGCAAACATTGAGAACTGTTGCATGCACATAAAACTATTAAAATTATATTTTCATTTCTTTATGACTTTTCCCCAATCATTAGTTGCTACAGAGATAATGCTTGAACTTTGACTCAGCAGGATGGTTGGAAGTCAGTTGTCATATTCTGTAAACTCTTGGAGTGTCTCCAATCAGAGTTGTCAGACCAACTGGATCTAAAACATCTAGCAGAACTTACTGATTGGCTTCAATCAGTCTAACACTAGATTCACAAAGCCTTCACAGATCAGTCATCAGCTTAAACTCAGGCAAGTGCTGAACAAACTCCTGGTATGCTGCAGCTGAGTGCTGGGTTCACAGCAAAGTCAATGATTTATTTTTATTGATCTTGATCTTGATGTTTTACTGCGAGAACTCCCTGATGTGGATGATTGATTACAGGTGAAAAACAAGGATAGCAAAACTGAACATTTGCAATTTAAAACAAAAGGACTTGTAACCATGTGACAGCCATAGGGTAATAGAATTGAAAATCATTTGCATATTTAAGGGTAGTGTCCTCGATTGTGTCGCTGTGCAAGAATAGTTTGCAGCTTTGGGAACCAAGCTTGGTCACCTGCCTCACATTTAGTCACATTCCCGTTTGGAAAGACTGTGTGCACAATATCAAACTCTGATTATGATCTCTGCAAAGGCTATGATTGCTTGTTGCCAAGAAAAGCAGTACATTTCTTTTAGAAAATTAAAATGTGTATGTGGCCAATTTGAATTGCTGGCTTAAGATCTCAAAATCAGCTGTATATCAGCTTCTGTTAGATTGTAAAATGTATTTTCTAGTGCTTATGAACTAAAGAACTACTGCAATTGTGTGTGACATTACACACATATATATGGCCTATTGTTTAATTGCACTATTGGGTCCATTCTGTCAATGGACTGTCAACATAATGGTTTGCATGCCACATTAATCTGTTCAAATTATCTCATTCGAGGATGCCACAATATGTAGCACATCCATTGAACAATTTCTGCTTCTGTAACAACTCACTATTAATTCAGTATCTTTGTCCAATATTCAATAATGGTTATGTAGTTGCTGATGTAATAAATCTCATTATTTTGAGCATGTATGTGTAAAGCATCAATAAATTTTTATTGTAAATGCTGTCATGTTTAAAATACCTGTTTATAATTTGATGCCTTTAGTCAAGGAAGACTTTGATAATATAATTCAAAAATTAATACTCTTTAAACAGATATAGGAGATAAGCTGATCGTGAAAATTTCTGACAACCAAGTTTCAAATGAATACAATGAAATTTTTGATTTTTTAAAATCAGACGTATTGTTTCACCTTACTCTTGGGATGAGGCTATTGAGTTGCCAGCCATGCAAATGTGAAGTCTGCTTTTGAAAAACTGAAAGCAAATCTACTTGAGCAAGTACTAGCATGTGGAGTCTCCTCTCAGAACTACGGTAATGGATCATATCCTCTTGATTTAAAGAAAGCTTACCTCTTGTTACAGTGTTCTTCAGAAAATTCAACTCCTCCTTATAGCCTCTTCTTGTTGGCAAAATCCCCACAGATTAAACCACAAAGATCCCATTTCTTTTTGTTCCTACTCTACAAAAGTATCTTTATCTTGAGTAGGATCCACTGCTTACCATTTTCCTTTGAACTAACCTTTAAGCATGTTACATTCACAAACTCTGTTCTATTGATTGTGCTATCTTTGGTCTTCTGCATGTATAATTTTGAGTGACAGGCCCAAGAACAGAAAAGTAATGGCACAGACTTTGGAAAAAAAATTATCCAGGCTGTCTGTCTATACCTTGCAAATCTTATAGATTTCTATTAGTTCTCCTCTCAGCCTCTGATGCTCCAGAAAAAAACAGCCTATTTTTAAGCTCTCTTCATCGCACATGTCCTTTAATTCAGGGAAGAATCCTGGCAAACCTCTGCACATCACCACTGTTAAAGGTTTTTGCCATTAATAGTGTCCAAACTGCCCAAGTCACCATGGATCCCTTGTATCTTAATTTTCTGGATGAGTCACCCATGACAGACCTTATCCATCTACAATCCATGTAGTCAGCTTTCACTGCTCAGCCTTGAATAAAGCCATAAGACTTAGGAGCAGTGAGGCCATTCTATCGTATTTTCCTTCTCAGCCCCATTTCCTTGTCTTGGGATCCTGCACCAACCTGATTTTCCCAATCTACCTGAATTTTGAAATCCTCAGGTATTATCACCTTCCTCATCTCCTTAAAAAAGTCGAGTTAGTAAGTCACAAATTGTTCTGCACAAAGCTATGCAGATGGTCCCTAACTAGGCCATGGTTTTCCAAGTCCTCATAAATCCTATTCCTAGAATCCTCTCTAACTGCTTCCCTACCACTGATGTGAGACTCCCTATTATCCTTATTTCCTGTTAAATAATGGAACAATAGTAACTACTTGCCTATAGCTAACAGGGCATGAAGATATTGGTGAAGGCCCCAGCAATCTCATCTCTTGCCTGTCTCAATAACCTGGGGTGCATATCATCAGTCCCTAGGGGACTTAATTTCTTTAAGAGACGTAACACTACCCTTTTCTTTGTATCAAAATGCCCTAACACATAGCACACTCCACACAGATCTCACTCTCCTCCAAGTACTTCTCCATGGTAAATACTGACACAAAGTACTGATTTAAGAAAAACACAAAATGCTGGCAGAACTCAGCAGGCCAGACAGCATCTATGGGAGGAGGTAGTGACAACGTTTTGGGCCAAAACCCTTCATCAGGAGTGAAGTAACATGGGATGGTCGAGGGGGGGATAAGAAGTGGGGGGAGGGATGAATTGGAGAGCTGGGAAGTGATAGGCTGAAGGGAAATGGGCTAGGGGAAGGTGGAGAATTATGGGAAATAAAAGAGAAAGTAAGGTAGGGCTGGGGGGAGATTATAGTGAGGGGGGAAAAGAGAAAGAGAACCAGACTAAAATTACAGATAGGGATGGGGTAAAGGGGGCAGGGGTATCAACGGAGGTCTGTGAGTTGAATGTTCATGCCAACATATAATCCTCCGTAACTTCTGCCACCTCCTACGGGATCCCACCACCATCCACATCTTCCCCTCCCCCCCACTCTCGACTTTCCGCAGGGATCGCTCCCTACGCGACTCCCTTGTCCATTCATCCCCCCCATCCCTCCCCACTGACCTCCCTCCAGGCACTCATCCCTGCAAACGGAAGAAGTGCTACACCTGCCCCCACACTTCTTCCCTCACCACCATCCCAGGCCCCAGACAGTCCTTTCAGGTGAGGCACAACTTCATCTGCAAGTCAACTGGGGTGATATACTCTATCCAGTGCTCCCGATGTGGCCATTTATACATTGGGGATACCCGCCACAGGCTGGGAGACCGTTTCGCCGAACACCGGCGCTCAGTCCTCCAGCAGTGGCGGGATCTCCCTGTGACCACACACTTCAATTCCACAGACCACTCCCGCTCTGACATGTCTGTCCATGGCCTCCTCTACCGTCAAGATGAGACCACATGCAGGTCGATGGAGCAATAACTTATCTCCCGCCTAGGTAGCCTCCTTCCTGCCGGCATGAACATCCAACTCACAGACCTCCGTTGATACCCCTGCCCCCCACCCTTACCCCCATCCCTATCTATAATTTTGACTGGACGGATAGCCTAGCAGAAAAGACAGTGGAACAGCAATGGCAGGTATTCTTGGGAATAATGCACAAGGTGCAAAATCAGTTCATGCCCCAGAGAAGGAAGGATTCAAAGGGGGGAAAGGGGCCACAGTGGTTGACAAAGGAAGTCAGAGATTGCATAGCATTAAAAAAAAAGGAAGTATGACAGAGCTAAGGTGAGTGGGAGGACAGATGATTGGGAAGCTTTTAAGGAACAACAGAACTTAACTAAAAAGGCAATACGGGGAGAAAAAATGAGGTACGAATGCAAGCTAGCCAGGAATATAAAAGAAGATAGCAAAAGCTTTTTTAAGTATGTGAAGAGAAAGAAGATAGTTAAGAACAATGTTGGGCCCTTGAAGAATGAACTGGGTGAAATTTTTATGGGAAACAGAGAAATGGCAGAAGAATTTAATGAGTACTTTAGATCTGTTTTCACTAAGGAAGACACAAGCAATCTCCCAGATGTATGGATGGGCCAAGGACATAGGGTAACAGAGGAAATGAAACAGATTGACATTAGGAAGGAAATGGTGATGAGTAGACTGATGGGACTGAAGGCTGACAAATCCCCAGGTCCAGATGGTCTGCATCCTAGGGTACTAAAGGAGGTGGCCCTGGAAACTGTGGATGCATTGGTAATCATTTTCCAATGTTCCTTAGATTCAGGATCAGTTCCTGAGGATTGGAGAATGGCTAATGTTATCCCACTTTTTAAGAAAGGAGGGAGGGAGAAAACAGAGAACTATCGACCTGTCAGCCTGACATTGGTGGTGGGGAAAATGCTAGAGTCCATTATTAAGGATGAAATAGTGGCATATCTAGATAGCAGTGATAGGATTGGGCCGAGCCAGCATGGATTTACCAAGGGTAAATCATGCTTGACTAATCTGTTGGAGTTTTTCGAGGATGTAACCAGGAAGTTAGACGGGGGAGATCCAGTGGATGTAGTGTACCTCAATTTTCAGAAGGCATTTGATAAGGTCCCACATAGAAGATTGGTGGGTAAAATCAGAGCTCATGGCATTGGGGGGAAGATATTGACATGGATAGAAAACTGGTTGGCAGATAGAAAGCAAAGGGTAGCGGTGAATGGGTGTTTCTCGGAATGGCAGGTGGTGACTAGTGGGGTGCCACAGGGCTCGGTATTGGGACCACAGCTGTTTACAATTTACGTCAACGATGTAGATGAAGGCATTGAGAATAACATCAGCAAATTTGCTGATGATACTAAGCTGGGTGGCAGAGTGACATGTGATGAGGATGTTAGGAGAATTCAGGGTGACTTGGATAGGCTGGGTGAGTGGGCAGATACTTGGCAGATGATGTTTAATGTGAATAAGTGTGAGGTTATCCACTTTGGGAGTAAGAACAGGAAGGCAGATTATTATCTGAATGGTGTAGAGTTAGCTAAGGGAGAAATACAAAGAGATCTGGGAGTCCTTGTTCATCAGTCACTGAAGGTGAATGAGCAAGTGCAGCAGGCAGTGAAGAAGGCTAATGGAATGTTGGCCTTTATTACAAAGAGACTTGAGCATAAGAGCAAGGAAATCCTCTTGCATTTGTACAGAGCCCTGGTGAGACCACACCTGGAGTATTGTGTACAGTTTTGGTCTCCAGGGTTAAGGAAGGACATCCTGGCTGTAGAGGAAGTGCAGCATAGATTCACGAGGTTAATTCTTGGGATGTCTGGACTGTCTTACGCAGAGAGGTTAGAGAGACTGGGCTTGTACACGCTGGAATTAAGGAGATTGAGAGGGGATCTGATTGAAACATATAAGATTATTAAGGGATTGGACAAGATAGAGGCAGGAAATATGTTCCAGATGCTGGGAGAGTCCAGTACCAGAGGGCATGGTTTGAGAATAAGGGGTAGGTCATTTAGGACAGAGTTAAGGAAAAACTTCTTCTCCCAGAGAGTTGTGGGGTCTGGAATGCACTGCCTCGGAAGGTAGTGGAGGCCAATTATCTGGATGCTTTCAAGAAGGAGCTAGATAGGTATCTTATGGATAGGGGAATCAAGGGATATGGGGACAAGGCAGGAACCGGGTATTGATAGTAGATGATCAGCCATGATCTCAAAATGGCGGTGCAGGCTCGAAGGGCCGAATGGTCTACTTCTGCACCTATTGTCTATTGTCTAATTTTAGTCTGGTTCTCTTTCTCTCTCTTTTTCCCCCCTCACTATAATCTCTCCCCCCAGCCCTACCTTTCTTTCTCTTTTATTTCCCATAATTCTCCACCTTCCCCCTAGCCCATTTCCCTTCAGCCTATCACTTCCCAGCTCTCTACTTCATCCCTCCCCCCACTCCTTATCCCCCCCTTGACCATCCCATGTTACTTCACTCCTGATGAAGAGTTTCGGCCCAAAACGTCGTCACTACCTCCTCCCATAGATGCTGTCTGGCCTGCTGAGTTCTGCCAGCATTTTCTGTTTTTATTTATTTCCAGCATCTGCAGATTCACTCGTGTTGCCTACTGATTTAAGATCATGCTCATGTCTTCTGTCTCCAAGCACGTTTCCTCCTTTATCTTTCAGTGGTCCTACTCTCTGCTTAGAAACACTATGGAACTCATTCAAAGAAAACATCAAACACCCAAAATGCACAAATGGCAAAAAACAGGCGAAAAACACACAGAATATATAATATCAAACCACAGATACCTTGAAGCAGTCTGGGGACATTCAGTTTAGTTCAACTCAATTCAATTTAGTGCCACTTCATTTACTGAGTGCAGGCCGCAGAGCCAGTCTGCCCTGATCAAAATCACACAAAGTAGCAATAAAAAAAAGGAGTAATTAGAAACGCATGTAACATGAACTGCAGAGTGTAATCTACAATTTGTGGCAATTAAACATTGCCGAGACCCAAGACTGCAGCACCTTCCTCTGACAGCAGTGAGCGTAAGGGAGAGAAGAGAACAGACAAACACAGGCAGATGGTGCTGAACACCTGCTCACCTTCTGCTCTCATCCTCACTGATTTCAATCTTGTTCAACGCATTGATCGGTGAGAAATGAAGTTGATCATGGACTTGCACCCCATCTCCAGGCTGCCAAACTCCCTCCAAACCTCACCAAACTCTCTTGAAGACAGCAAAGTTCCAGATCATTCAATTGGCCCAAAGAACACAACATCAAAATGTAACTCACTGGTTACAATCGCCTGCACCTTAGTAATAGAATCAATTTGAAAGAAGATGAAGTAAAAGAAGTAGTTTTGTGAACTGTCTGAAGGATGTCACCTTTAGTCACATTGTTTGCTGGTGCCACCTTCAAACACATCTTTCCTATAACAGAGAGACAAAAGCTGTACACAGTAATTCAACTATATTCAGTGCCCTGAATGATGAAGGCCAGAATCATAAACACCTTTTTCACCACCTTCTCTACCTGTGACACTGCTTTCAGTGTGTTATGTAGCTGTGCTCCTAGATCCCTCAGTTGAAGTACGTTAACATTCATAGCGTTATCAAAGATCTGTGCTAGTTTGACTTTCCATGTGGCATCCCCTCACACTGATCTGTCTTGAAATCTCATTTCAATTTTCCACTCCTTAACACACTTCCCTAACTGATCAAGATTCCCCCGTAATCTACAATAACCTTCACCATGAACACCTCCTAATTTCATGTCATCCACAAACTTACTAATCAAGCCATGTGCATTTGTATCCAAATCATTTAAATAAATAATGAATAACACGGGTCTAGTACTGACTTCTACTGCACACCAGTAGTCATCAGCCTCCATTCTAAGCAACAACACATAACCACCATCTTCTGTTTTCTGTCAAGAACCAATATTGAATCTAGCTCTCCCTGGATTCCATGGGATCTGCCCTTTCAGACCAGTCTTACTATGCAGGACCTTGTCAAAGATCTTGATAAAGTCCATAGAAATAACATCCACTACCCTATCCTCAACTAACTTTTTGGTTAACTTTTCAAAAAAAAACTCTAAGTGATCTGTTAATCATGACTTTCCAAACACATATGTAGCTATGCTAACTCCTAATCAGACTGTGTCTATCGAAATGCTGGTAGATACTATCCCTTAGAATTTCCTCCAGAAACCTTTGCAGTGATGTCAGGCTGACCAACCTGTAGTTCTCTGACTTGTCTTTCCTACACTTCTTTAACAACAGAACATTAGCCACCTGCCAGTCTTCAAGAATTTTACTAGTGGCTAGTGATGAGGCAAATATTTCCACAAGGGCCGCTGCAAAGTCTAAGGATGTACTCAGTAAAGCATTATAAGGCTACAAATGCATCCTAGTTGGTAATAGAATGTTTTGCAAAACATCACTTATCATTTGAGCAATTTCTCCCCTGTAAACACCAAAAAGAAATATTTGTTAAAAATTTCAACCATCTCCTCTAGCTCAAGACATAAACAGCCCTGCCGATATCTAAGGGAACCTACTCTCTCCTAGCAACCTTTTTACTCTTAATTTAACTATAGAACTTCTTGGGATTTCCTGAAACCTTGCTTGTGTTGGATCTGGAGATGATAGGATCCAAAGGTTATTCAGAAGTCAAGAACGAGGCAAAAAACTTGCGGTTCTGGCCATTTTATTAGGTGTTCATAACACAGTAACAGTGATCAACTCACTCTACTGTAAAGAGAAAAAACAAAGAAAAAAAGTAACAAAGAACTAGTGGCTATCCTAGACTTAAAACTGTCTCGGATTAGATAGATACAGGACCTTCCATTGATAAGAAATCACCTATAAAATAGTCATATCATCCTTATGAGTAGATGAGTTTGAGTGTTAGCAGCTTTATTAATGATGGCCCTTATACAAGTACATAAGATGTAAACTATGATAATGCACATTGTAAACCAGAATATCAAGAAACCCCACCTCCAAGCTTTGATCTGATCTATTCAAAGAGGGATGCTCATGTGAGAATGCTGTTCTTGGACTGCAGTTCAGCATTCAACACCATAATTCCCTTCGGGCTCAACAAGAAGCTCAGAGACCTCAACGTTCATCCTATCTTGTGTAGCTGGATCCTGGACTTCCTGTCGGATCCCCAGCAGGTTGTAAGAGTGGGCTCCCTCATCTCCATCCCTCTGACTCACAACACAGGTGCCCCTTAGGGCTGTATCCTAAGCCCCCTCCTTTACTCCCTGTATCATCACTGTGTCATCACCCACAGCTCCTATCTGCTAATTAAATTTGCTGACAGCACCACACTGATTGGCATCTCAAATAATAATGAGGCAGCCTGCAGAGAAGAAATCATCACGATGACACAGCAGTGTCAAAAAAATAACCTCTCAATGGATCATCAAAAATCAATGGATCTGGGTTTAAGAGGGTGAACAGCTTTTTTTTTGTAATTTTTTTTTATTGAAGTTCATCATCAAACAAACATTTCCATAAGATGTATTTCAGACGTTGTACATATATATCATATAATCATATATGTCACAAATCTCCACATAGTATTTATCTGAGGTATACACTTATAGAAAAGAGTGGAAAGAAAAAACAAGCAATAGGAAAAAAAACTATGTACAAGCAGGGAGTGATCCTTTTTTTTTACAACAGATTCATTGATTTGTGAGAATAAAATCAGGCCTATGAGGCATTATGTAGTTAAAACATTTTTCCAAGTATGAATCAAATTGTTCCGGCTTATGATTAACAGATGCTGTTATCTTCTCCATTTTGTAAATGTCCATTGTAATTTCCATCCATGTATTTAAAGTTGGACTCTCCTGTGATAACCATTTCCCAGTAAGAGTCTTTTTACCAGCCACCAACAGTATATTCATTAAATATTTATCTCTTTTCAACCATTCTCGAGGTATATACCCAAAATATATGGTCTTACTCTCTAAGGGTATTTCACATTTAAAGATATCTTGTAGGGCATTGTGTATCCCCCTCCAATAGTCTTTGATAACAGGGCAGTCCCAAAAAATATGATAATGATTTGCATTTTGATTTCCACAATTTCTCCAGCAAACAGGGAGGTTACTATCGTAATGGGATTTCTGAGAGGGTGTAATAAAATACCTTATCAAGTTTTTCCATCCGAACTCCCTCCATTTCTGTAAACTGGCACACTTCCATTGATACCTCCATATTATTGTCCATTCTTCCTCAGATATAATTATCCCTCCTTCCTTCTCCCATTTTGTTTTAATGTATGAAGTCGAATGTGTTTTAAGATTTGACAAACCCTTATACATGCTTGAAATGATTCTACTACCATTATCTGAATTATATGCTTTTCTAAATAGCTCTATCAAGCATGTACTTGCCTTGGTTACATTTTAAAGTGTCCTATTAACATATTGTCGCATCTGTAAATACCGATAAAAATCTTGTTTTTCTAATAACTGTTTCTCTTTAAGCATTTCAAAACTGAACAGTGTTCCTTCTTTCATTATGTTGCAAAGAACTGTTATTCCTTTAGCTGTCCAGTCTTTAAATCTAGCATCCAGTTTATTCGGCGTAAAATCCGAGTCATATGCACATCATTTAAGAATTGCAATATCTCCCTCTAGATTATATTCTTTTACGGTAGTTTCCATATTTTAAGTGTCAATTTCACCCATGGGTTATCAATAGTATTTATGTACCTTTGCAGGTTGTTATCAGCCAAAATTGCTTATATGGGGATGGGAAGTAACCGCCCCTCAATGTTTTTCCATTGAGCGTCATATGATGGGTTACACCAACACATCACAGCTCTCAACTGTGCTGCAAAAAAAATCTCTAAGAGAAGGTAAATCTCTAATTGCAAAGTTTTGAGACGAACTCTAACATCTTGTTCCATTCATTGAATTGATTTTGATTAACCTCTATTGGTAGGGTCTGGAATAGGTATAACAGGCTGGGCAGTATATTCATTTTAATAGATTCAATCCTTGAACTGAGATTAAAAAAAGGAATCAGGTTCCATCTTGCCATATCTTCCTTTTTTATATATAAAGGCTGATAATTGCATTCTGATAATTTTGCCAAATCTTTTGGCATAATGATGCCCAAGTATTTGAAAGACTCTGTTTGCCATGCCCAGGGATATCTACTTTCAATTTCTCTTGGTGGGCTATAGTTATATGAAAGTAATTGGGTTTTATCTATGTTGATCTTGTATCCTGATAATTGACCATATTGTTCAAAGGATTGCATCAATTTAGGTAAAGAATATGTTGGTTGCCCTAGATAGATCAAAATGTCATCCGCGTAACAAGCCAATTAATGCTCTGTCCCTTTAATAGTAATTCCCCTGATATCTTCATTTTGTCTGATGTATTGAGCTAATGGTTCCAGATAAAATGCAAAGTGTAGCGATGACCATGCACAACCCTGTCTCGTGCCCCTTTCTAGGGTAAGACTATTTGATAAATATCTATTGATTTTAATCCTAGCAGTAGGGTTGTCATATAGTGTCTATATAGTTTTAATAATTGTGTCTTGGAAACCAAATCTATGTAAAACTCTGTAAAGAAAATTCCAATTAACCAAATCAAATGCCTTTTCAGCGACCACACTTATCACTATTGCTTCAATTCTATTTTTTTGTATATGATCCATAATGTGAAGTGTCCTTCATATATTGTCTTGTGTTTGGCATTGTCGTATAAAACCTGTCTGATCGTTACGTATCAGTATGGGTAGAAACTCCTCCAATCGTTTGGCCATGATGAAGGTAAATAATCTATAATCTACATTAAGAACGAATATTGGTCTAAATGACCCGCATTCCATTTTATCCTTGCCTTCTTTCAGTATAGCTGAGATTATCGCTTCCTTCCAACTGGGTGGCATTTATGCCTTTTTTAGAGCCCAGTTCAGTGTGGGGAGTAAAACAGGAATTAACTCATTTTTAAATTCTTTGTATCACTCTGCCATATACCCATCTGATCCTGGTGACTTGCTTAATTTAAGCCTACTAATTGCAGCTTTTAATTCAACTTCAGATATGTCAGCAGTCATTGTTCTATTTTGTTCTTTGCTTAAAGTGGGTAACTCTAGAAAATTCAGGGAGGTGTCAATTTGGGTTATGCTTCCCCCTGGAACTTTGGAATATAGAGTTTTGTAAAACACTTCAAAAGCTTCTTGAATTTCACTTAGCTTATTTTTTATCATTTTTGTTCTTGGATCCCTAAGTCTATGAATTGTATTTTCTGCTATCTTTTTTTTTCAGTTTCCACGGCAGTATTTTCATAGATTTTGATCCACTTTCATAATGTCTCTGTTTCAGAAACATTATATTTTTCTTGATTTCTTGCATAGCCTGACTATTAATTTCATTGCTAATTTTCTTAATTTCCTCTAATGTATCCTGTGCCAGATTCAATTTGTGTTTTTTCTTTTTCCATCTTTTTATTATCATTATTAATAACAACAAAATAAAATTGATACATAGATAATGGGATTACAAATGTACATATTTCAACTAACTATAAAAGATTACAAGAACAATTATTACAGTATAAATGAGTATTCCCACATCGTAAATGATACAATATACAAATAAACAAGGCAAACCTAGGTGTATCATAATATAAAATAAAAAGAAAAAAGAAAAAGAAAAAAATCATTATGCAAAAAACTAATCTAAAAATCTAATAACTAATAGAAGAGAAAAAAAAACAAAAAAGAGAGAAAAAGAAAAAATAAAAAAGAGGAAAAAAAGGGCTGTATATAATATCTCACAAAAATACAAAATCATCAGTGTCGTCAACTCTGATCCTCTTGACTTATATGCAATCAAAACTGGAAAATCAAATAGGCCTGGAACAGGGTCCTATTACATCATATGAAAATATTGAATAAATGGTCTCCATATCTTTTCAAATTTAGTAGAAGTGTCAAATACATCACTTCTAATTTTTTCTAAATTTAAACATAACATAGTTTGAGAAAACCAATGAAATACAGTAGGAGGATTAATTTCCTTCCAATTCAACAAAATAGATCTTCTAGCCAAAGGAGTTGAATGACTTCAGACCTGTTGCCTTGACGTCGCACGTGATGAAGACCATGGAGCGGCTGATAATACAGAATCTGAGGCCACAAACCAGGCACGCCCAGGATCCTCTTCAGTTTGCGTATAAGGAGAAGGTGGGAGTGGAGGATGCTATCACGTATTTGCTGCACAAATCACTCTCTCACCTAGAGGGGGTCAGTTGTGCTGTGAGGATTACATTCCTTGACTTCTCTAGTGCCTTTAACACCATCCAGCCCAAGATCTTAAGGCACAAACTAACGGAGATGGGAGTAGACTCTCACATGGTGGATTGGATAGTGGACTACTTGACAGATAGACCTCAGTATGTGCGGTTGGGAGACTGTAGGTCTGACACGGTGGTCAGCAGCACAGGGGCGCCGCAGGGAACTGTACTCTCTCCGGTCCTGTTCACCCTGTACACATCAGACTTCCAATATAACTCGGAGTCCTGCCATGTGCAGAAGTTCGCTGATGACACGTCCATAGTGGGGTGTGTCAGGAATGGACAGGAGGAGGAGTATAGGAAACTGATACAGGACTTTGTGATATGGTGCAACTCAAACTACCTGCGTCTCAATATCACCAAGACCAAGGAGATGGTGGTGGACTTTAAGAGATCTAGGCCTCATATGGAGCCAGTGATCATTAATGGAGAATGTGTGGAGCAGGTTAAGACCTACAAGTATCTGGGAGTACAGTTAGATGAGAAGCTAGACTGGACTGCCAACACAGATGCCTTGTGCAGGAAGGCACAGAGGCGACTGTACTTCCTAAGAAGGTTGGCGTCATTCAATGTCTGTGGTGAGATGCTGAAGATGTTCTATAGGTCAGTTGTGGAGAGCGCCCTCTTCTTTGTGGTGGCGTGTTGGGGAGGAAGCATTAAGAAGAGGGACGCCTCACGTCTTAATAAGCTGGTAAGGAAGGCGGGCTCTGTCGTGGGCAAAGTACTGGAGAGTTTAACATCGGTAGCTGAGCGAAGGGTGCTGAGTAGGCTACGGTCAATTATGGATAACTCTGAACATCCTCTACATAGCACCATCCAGAGACAGAGAAGCAGTTTCAGCGACAGGTTACTATCGATGCAATGCTCCTCAGACAGGATGAAGAGGTCAATACTCCCCAATGCCATTAGGCTTTACAATTCTACCGCCAGGACTTAAGAACTTTTTAAAAGCTATTATTAATGCTTTTGAGATAGTGATTTAGATGCATATCATATTTTTTTTTTACTGAGTTAAGTATTGTATGTAATTAGTTTTGCTACAACAAGTGTATGGGACATTGGAAAAAAGTTGGAATTTCCCCATGGGGATGAATAAAGTATCTATCTATCTATCTATCTATCTAGTGTAAGAAATGCAATCATTCGACAAGCGGAAGAAGATAAATGAAGTGAGTCCATCATTGGTAACCCAAAAATTGCGGTAATAGGATGAGGTTGTAAATCAATGTTCAATATCAAATATCAGAGATTTTATCAGAGATAATATCAAAAATATCTTTCCAATATTTTTTCAAAAGCGGACACGACCAGAACATATGAGTTAAAGATGCTATTTCAGATTGACATCTATCACAAATAGGATTTATATAGGAATAAAAATGAGCCAATTTATCCATGGACATATGAGCCCTGTGTACAACCTTAAACTGTATTAATGAATGTTTAGCACATATAGATGATGTATTAACTAATTGAAGAATTTTATCCCAATTCTCAATAGGAATAATAATGTTGAGCTCTCTTTCCCAATCATTTTTTGTCTTATAAAGGGGCTCTGAACGTATCTTCATAATTATATTATAAAGTTTTGATATAAGCCCTTTCTGAAAGGGGTTTAATTCAAACAACTTCTCCAAAATGCCTGTAGACACAAAGTTTGGAAAAGTAGGAAGTACAGTATTTAAAAAATTCCTAATCTGTAAATATCTTTTAAAAAAATGAAATCTAGGCAAATTATATTTATTAGATAACTGCTCAAAAGACATAAAACAATTATCCAAAAATAAATCAGAAAATCGTAGTAATCCTTTAGTCTTCCAAGCCAAATAAGCTTGGTCTATAATTGAAGGGTGGAAAAAACAATTGGATACAATAGGAATAATTAAAACAAACTGAGTCAACCCAAAAAATTTCTGAAATTGAAACCATATACGTAAAGTATGTTTAACTATCGGGTTGTCAATTCGTTTCAGCAATTTAGAAAGAGCAAAAGGAAGAGAAGTCCCCAAAATAGAACCCAGTGCAAAACCTGATACCGATTTAATTTCCAGGCTCACCCAATGAGGGCTAAAAGATCCATCCCAATCTTTCAACCAACATATCAAATATCTGATATTAACTGCCCAATAATAAAATCTAAAATTAGGCAATGCTAATCCACCTTCCTTCTTTGCCTTCTGTAGGTATATTTTACCTAACCTAAGATTTTTATTCTGCCAAATATATGAGGAAATTTTTGAATCAACATTAGTAAAAAAAGATTTCAGAATAAATATTGGTACCGCTTGAAAAATATATAAGAACTTAGGTAAAATAACCATCTTAATTCGACCTATCAGAGATAAAGATAATGGTGACCACTTAGTAAACAAGCATTTAATCTGATCAATTAAGGGTACGAAATTAACCTTAAATAAGTCTTTGTGGTTTTTTGTGATTTTAATCCCTAAGTAAATAAAAGAATCATTAACTAATTTAAAAGGTAAGTTTCCATAAATTGAGACCTGTCTATTTAAAGGAAACAATTCACTCTTATTAAGATTTAACTTATACCCAGAAAAATCACTAAATTGAGCCAACAATGATAAAACTACAGGAATAGATTTCTCAGGTTTGGAAATAAATAATAATAAATCATCTGCATACAAAGATAACTTATGAATATCTGTCCCACGATTAATACCAAGAATATCCTGTGATTCTCTGATAGCAATTGCCAAGGGTTCTAAAGCAATATCAAATAATAGTGGACTAAGAGGACAGCCTTGTCTAGTGCCCTGAAATAAACGAAAAAAGGGAGATCTTTGATTATTAGTAAACACCGAGGCTACTGGGGTAGCCAGTTTAATAAACTGGTTTAATAAATCAGTTTAATCCAGGAAATGAATGTCAGACTAAAATTAAACTTCTCCAACACATTAAATAAGTATGGCCATTCAACTCTATCAAATGCTTTCTCCGCATCTAATGAAATAGCACATTCTGAAATATTATGTGAAGGAGTATACATAATATTCAATAACCTCCTACATTAAAAAAAGAATAATGATTTTTAATAAAACCAGTTTGATCCTCCGAAATAATTTGGGGTAATACCTTCTCCAATCTGGATGCAAGTAACTTGGAAAAAATCTTGGAATCTACATTCAGTAAGGATATTGGTCTATAGGATGCACAATCAGTAGGATCTTTATCTTTCTTCAATATTAAAGAAATAGAAGCTCTATAAAAAGACTGTGGCAAATTGCCCAATCTAATTGCTTCTTCAAAAACCCTATATAACCAAGGAGAGAGAGTAGCGGAAAAACATTTTAAAAATTCTGCTGTATACCCATCCGGACCAGATGCTTTCCCTGAATTCATGGAGGAAATAACCCCTTTGATTTCTGCATCAGTCATAGGAGTTTCCAATATTGAAAGATCATCTGGTGATAATCTTGGGAAATTCAATTTCCCAAGAAAATCACACATGGCACTACAATCCTGAGGAAATTCAGAATGATACAGGGAAGTATAAAAATCTTGAAATGATTTATTTATCTCATCATGGTTAATTGTCAAATCCCCATTTTGCTGACGGATCTTAGTAATTTGATGTTTAACCAAAGCATTCTTCAATTGACTAGCTAATAGTTTACCCGATTTATCACTATGTATATAAAAATCAGAGCTGGACTTCATCAGTTGATTTTCAATCAAAGATGTAAGTAATAAACTATATTCTGTTTGAAGTTCAACCCTTTGTTTGTAAAGCTCCTTACTAGGAGTAATCAAATATTTCTTGTCAATCTCTTTAATTTTATCAACCAATAAAAGAGCTTCCTTCTTTATGCGTTTTCTCAGACCAACAGAGTAAGAAATAATCTGTCCACGTATACATGCTTTAAAAGTGTCCCAAAGTGTTCCGTAAGAAATATCTTCCGTGGAGTTGGTTGAGAAGAAGAAATCGATCTGTTCATTCATAAATTTAATAAAGTCCGGATCTTGCAATAAGGTAGAATCAAATCGCCATTGTCTAGCATTAGGAACTGTGTCCGTAAATTTAATAGAAAGTTTTAATGGAGCATGGTCAGAAATAGCTATACTATCATAATAACAACCATTTACCGAAGGAATCAAACAAGAGTCAATACAAAAATAATCAATTCTCAAATAAGAATGATAAACATGTGAGAAAAAAGAAAACTCTTTGTCCTTAGGATGCCGAAATCTCCAAATATCAAAAATTCCATTATCAGTCAAAAAAGAGTTGATACAAGTGGCCGACTTATTGGGTACAGTCTGAGTAGATATAGATTTGTCCATCAAAGGATTTAAACAACAATTAAAATCACCACCCATTATTAACTTATTGTGGCGACCCAATTACTAGCACACTCGAACCGGCTGACAATTAGCCAGCGCGCAGGCACAAAGGCTAGGTCTGGAACAAGGGGAGAAAGCCTGAGGGGGTGTCAGTACGTGCCTCTCGAGGCATCCGGCGGGGGAGGGGGGCTTTAAAAGCAAGACTGTGAAGTTGGAATAAACTTTATCTTTGACTGCAGTTTACCAACTCCGTGTCGTTATTTTAGCGCTGCATGTAGCACACCGCTACAATTGGTGACCCCGACGGTCCAAACGTTTTTGGACCGGAGATGAACGATGCTGCATCTGTTCATGGGGTTTCCTTGAAACTGCCAAGCTTCTGGACGCTACAACCTCACCTATGGTTTCAGCAAGCAGAAGCCCAATTCCACGTTCGGCAGATAACCTCAGAGGACACCCGTTACTACTACGTGGTGAGCTCCCTCGACCAGGACACAGTGGCCCAGGTCGCGGAGTTCGTATAGTCTCCCCCGACGGATGGCAAGTACACGGAATTCAAAGCCCTGCTCATAAGGACTTTTGGGCTCTCCCACCGCGAGCGAGCTGCCCGCTTACTGCACCTGGATGGCTTGGGAGACAGGCCTCCATCAGCTTTAATGAATGAGATGTTGTCTCTGGCCAACAGACACACACCCTGCCTCATGTTTGAGCAGGCATTCCTGGAGCAGCTGCCCGAGGACATACGCCTGCTGCTGTCCGACGCGGATTTCAGTGCAAAGGATTTAAACAACAATTAAAATCACCACCCATTATTAACTTATATTCATTTAGATTAGGTAAAGAAGTAAATAAGGACTTAAAAAAATCAGGACAATCCACATTTGGAGCATAAACATTAACCATAGCAACCTTTTTATTAAAAAGTAAACCCGTAATTAACGAAAATCTACCATTCGGATCCGAAAAGATGTCATGTTGGACAAATGCAATAGAGGAGTCAATAAAAACTGAAACTCCCTTTACTTTGGCATTCGAATTCGAATGATACTGTTGATCCTGCCAAAACCTAAAAAAGTGATAGCTGTCCTCCTTCCTCACATGAGTTTCTTGTACAAAAATGATATGAGCATTAAGTCTTTGGAATACTTTGAAAATCTTCTTTCGTTTAATCAGATGGTTTAAACCATTAGTATTCCAAGAAACAAAATTAATGGTCTGAGCCATAGTTCTAAAATCAACCCTTTGGTATAAAAAGGGTTAACCAAATTATAAACTCATGCCCCCGGAAGAGGAACAAAAATAAAAAGCGGACCCGGAAGTGACGACATCGCGGACATATTTGTAGTTTAAAATCAGCCCAAATGAAAAAACTAAAAAAAACTGGTAGAAAAAATATAGAATTAGAAAAAAGACCACCCCCCTCCCACTCAAGAAAGAGAAAAAAAACCAGAGCCAAAAAAAGGCTGGGAAAAAGAAAAAATGAAACTAACACTACCCCCATATCAGCGGAAGACCACTCCATATGTAAAGGATATATATAAAAAAAACACCCAAACTTTAAAAATTATAATCATTATACTAAAACCAGACTTAATATAATTGGTAGTAGAAAAAAAACGAAGAAAATATAATCACTAAAAACTTATCAATCCGGTTAAAACCCAAACAAACCAAAAAATATTTAAACTGTGATAAGCGATGCATTGTAGGAAGAAGACAAGAGAAAAAAATAGCGCCATCTTAAAAAAAACACCAAAAATGTTTTTTCAAAAAACCACCATCTTAGTAAAAAAGTATTCACCTTCGAAGGATTAAAAATACACCTTCGAAGGAACAGAAAATAGCCAGCGATACAGTATAATGGTTAAAGTGTGTAAAACAAAACAATATGTCGAAAGAACACTTTAACTTGAGTATAAAGTATAGAGTAAACCTGCACCAACAACCAGAAACAAAATCTGGTTTGGAGGATCAAAAACCATCTTACACGATCAAAATCACCCATTCCTTCGGCCTGAGAGTCCGTAGCATTAGGGAAGTTCTCATTCAGAAAACTTCTCGCTTCAAATGTAGATAGATAGGTAGATAGATAGATACTTTATTCATCCCCATGGGGAAATTCAACATTTTTTCCAATGTCCCATACACTTATTGTAGCAAAACTAATTACATACAATACTTAACTCAGTAAAAATATGATATGCATCTAAAATCACCCTCTCAAAAAGCATTAATAATAGCTTTTAAAAAGTTCTTAAGTAGTTTACTTAAATACATTGAGTCCTAACCCTGGCACTTTAACATATCTTACTCCTGGCGGTTGAATTGTAAAGCCGAATGAAAAACCCGGCGAGGAGCGTTCAGCAGAGAGATTCTGAGCTTCGCAGGGTATAAGAGCGCTGGTTTTAAATTTTTCTCATAACATTCAGACATCAGCGGTTTAAAAAGAAGCCTTGCCCTCATTACCTCAGGACTAAAATCTTCTACTAAACGGAAATTGTGATCTTGAAATTTAACCATTCATACACATCGAGCCACACGAATAAGTTGCTCTTTAACATGTACATAATGGAACCGGACAATTACAACCGAAGGTTTAGCTGAAGCACTCGGTGATCGATGCATAATTCTATGCGTGCGATCAAGTAACGGCGGACTGTCTGGAAAAACAGACGATAACGTATCCTTTAAAAGTTGAGCAAAATACTCCATAGGGTCGTCTTTTTCGATACCTTCTGGGAGACCAAGTATATGTAGGTTCTGTCTTCTGGACCGATTCTCAAAGTCGACACTCTTGGCTTTAAGTGTTTCCACCAGTTTAGTGGTCGAAAGTAAGTCCTGTTGCAATTTTTCAATTATCAGATGTCGTTTCTGAGCGCCTTCTTGCAGAGATGCGATAAGAACTTGCTGCTGGTTAATTACTGAATCCGTCTTATCCATATAATCTCGAAAAGCCTTTATATCTTGTTTAAAAATTTGTTGTTGTTCATCAAATTTTTTATCCAAAACCTCCATAAACAGTTCATAAGTTAATTCAGTGTATTGCGGATGAGCTTGCTTCTTTCCATTACCATTCGGGTTCCGCCCAGGTTCTCGTCCTTTAGATCTAAGAGCCATTTCTGAGTACATATCTTCAAAAATTCACAATAAACTCTTAACGATAAGTCCAAAAAAATAGCAAGAATCTTTTGGTGTAGGTAAAAATAAGTTGAATAAGGGTGATCAAAGGTTAAAAAAAGTAAAGGTTATGGAGCGAATCTAAAACAGTACTCACTCCATGAGCGTCTCCCGCTGACTCCTTGTGTTTTTTCTCTAGTTCTTTCAGCCTATTTTGTAATTCCTCTAATGTTGTATTCCTTATTTTTTTCTTATATGTAGATATTGCTATAATTTTCCCTCTTAAGACAGCCTTCAGAGTATCCCATAGAATGGGAGGTGAAACCTTTCCATTAGCATTGAACTCTAAGTAGAGACCAATTTCTTTTTTAATTTGTTCCTTAAAATACGGATCATTGAGTAGACTTGAATTTAGTTTCCAAATAGTATTCTTTGGTTGTAGGTCAAAATCAACAGATAAATATATAGGTGCATGGTCACTTATATCTATTGTCCCAATTCCACAGGTATTTATTTTGTCTTTGTCTTTTCCAAATGTTATGAAATAGTCTATTCTTGTATATACAGAATGGGGAGCAGAATAATGAGTGTAATCCCTTCTGTCAGGGAAAAGGTCCCTCCATATATCAATTAAACCAACATCCTCAAAAAGTACATAACTTCCTTATGTAAGGATTTTGTTTCATAAGTTTTTCTATTGGAAGAGTCTAACTTTGGTTGTAATTGTAAATTTAAGTCTCCACCACATAACAGGAGACCTTCTGTTTCCACTACCATAATATCAGTAATTTTCTGAAAGAAACCAATATCACTTTTCGGGGGTGCGTATATATTCAATAGAGTAACTGAATTTCCATCTATCTTCCCCCTTACCAGAATATATCTGCCCTCCTTATCTCCCATTTCGAATACTTTTTCAAAATTTAACTTACTTGAGATAAGAATAGCAACTCCTCTCCTATGTCTTGATTTATATGAGGAGAAAAACAGATTAGTGAAGCCCATTCTCTTTAGTTTTCTATGCTCATTATCACTTAAGTAATTTTCCTGTAAATATACTACATGGGCTTGTTCTTTTTTCATTTTGGATAGAATTCTATTACGTTTGATTGGATTTAATAGCCCATTGACATTAAAAGAAATGAATTTTACTTTGTACTTAGCCATCTGTATTTATATGTCAATGTATCATTGAAATTAGCAGAATAAAACTTAATCAATCTACTCCCTAAACAAATAAGAACCAAGAAACACAAATAATAACAACAAAGGCAACAAAGATGTGATTCCAAGGATGAGGTCTCTAGTAGATGACCCTGGGTTGAGCTAGAGGAAATGTCTAGCTGTGGGGGATAGCCCCTCCTATTTGTGAGTTGAGGGCCCTCATTGCAGTATCCATAAAAGTTAGTGAACAAATACACACACACATATATATATATATATATATATATATATATTCTCATTTTGGTGGGGAAAAAGGAGTAAGTGAGTGAATAAAGAAGAATAACTGGGTAATATAAAATCCACATTATAATAAGTATTTCTCGAGATAGGTATATCACTGTCTTTTTTTGCTTCCGTTTAGCTTCTCAACATTTTTAAAGTTAGCCAAACCTTATGGCTCTTCTGGAGGGGGTGAGGACTGTCTTTGGAAAACTCCCAGCCTCTTCCTGATATACTTCTCTCACCCTCCTCCTGTCTCCTGCTTTCTCGATTCTCGTACTATTTCCCAAGCAGAGGATAATTCCTCTGCCAGGCTTTCCCTCGGTTTGATCATGCTGACGGGCAACCCTCTGGCCTTCATGTGTGTAGTCACCTCTTCCATTGTCTGATACGGTTGGATCCCATCTTGATAAAACACTCGAAGTTTGGCAGGCTACGGAGTTTGAAATCTAATCCTTTCTTGCTTTAGTATTCACTTTACTTCAGAGTATTCTTTATGTTTCTGCAGGACCGTGGGGGGGGGGGTAATCTTGATCAAAATATATTAATTTACCGTCTAAAAACACTCTCTTCTTACCCCAGGCCCTTCATAGAATCTCTGCCTTGGTACTGTATCAAAGGAATCTAATTATGATTGAGCGTGGCTTATCTTCTCTGTCTCGGGTAGGCCATGGGACGATCGCACGATGTGCCCTCTCAATTTCCAGCTCCATAGTCGGAGGAATCTCCAGCGCATCCCGCAGCAACTTTCCTACAAACTCCGTCATAGACAAACCCTCTGCTCCTTCGGGAACATTGTATATCCTGTTATTTTTCCGCCGTGATCTTCCCTCCAGGTCAAGCAGTTTACTTTCTTGTTGATTTGATATTTTGATCGTCTTACTTAGCATCTGCTCCACATTTTGCACGCGATCTACCACCTTCTCAATTCAAGTCTCTGCCACCGCTATTTTTTGATTGACGTTGGCGAGCTCTGACTTAATATCATGTAGCTGCTGTTTTATATCTTTTTGGAACTCCTGTATCACTTTCAAAATTTTTATCATATTTGCCACTTCACCTGAACAAGGCCCATCGTCAGCCTCGCTAGCACACGGTTGGGTAGGAGAGCCACTCCTCTCGTCCACAGGCTCCACAGTGTGGCTTTTTTAATTTCCATTTTTCCCCCCATTCTTGTCCCTCTTTTCAGTTCAAATACTTTCGAAAAATCCTATATTTGATGGGTTAACGGGGCAAAATATGTGTTTTTCCGGAGGAGCTATTGACTTAAGCTGCCATTCTGGATGATGATGTCACCGGAACCCCGAGAGGATGAACAGCTTCAAGTTTCTCAGCATGCACATTACCAACTATCTCACGTGGTCTGTACAAACCAGCTTGTGGTGAAGAAGGCACAACAGTGCCTCTTTCACCTCAGACAGTTGAAGAAGTTTGTTATGGGTCCCTAAATCCTAAGATTTTTCTACAGGGGTGCAATTGAGAGCATCCTGACTAGCTGCATCACTGCCTGGTACGGGAACTGTACTTCCATCAATTGCAAGACTCTGCAGAGTGGTGCAGACAGCGCAATGCATCTGTAAATGTGAACTGTGTAAAAAGGGCCCAAAGGATCATTAGGGACCCGAGTCACCCCAACCACAAACTGTTCCAGCTGCTACCATCCAGGAAATAGTACTGCAGCATAAAACTCAGTGTATTGACTAGCTGCATTTCAGTATGGGAGCACCAATGCCTTTGAGCAGAAAATCAAACAAAAGGAAATGTGACAAATGTTCATGGCTTATTTGCGTGGAGTTCTGCATAGGTACGTTCCAATGAGACAGGGAAAGGATGGTACAGGAACCATGGTGCCAAAGACTGTTGTAAACCTATATATAGGCATCTGTTAGTCTCGTGAGACCATGGATTTGAGCCTTGGAAGGTTTCCAGGGCGCAGGCCTGGGCAGGGTTGTATGGGAGACTGGCAGTTGCCCAAGCTGCAGGCCTTCCCCTCTCCACACCACCGATGTTGCCCAAGGGAAGGGCACTAGGACCCAAGCAGCTTGCCACTGGTGTCGCCGCAGAGCAATGTGTTGTTAAGTGCCTTGCTCAAGGACACAACACGCTGCCTCAGCTGAGGCTCAAACCAGTGACCTTCAGATCACTAGACCAATGCCTTATCCACTAGGCCACACGCCAACACTGTTGTAAATCTAGTCAAGAAGAAAAGAAGAGCTTACAAAAAGTTCAAAAAACTAATTAATGATAGAGATCTAGAAAATGATAAGGCTAGCAGGAAGGAGCTTAAGAAAGAAATTAGGAGAGCCAGAAGGGGCCATGAGAAGGCCTTGGCAGACAGAATTAAGGAAAATACCAAGGCATTCTACAAGTACGTGAAGAGCAAGAGGATAAGATGTGAAAGAATAGGATCTATCAAGTGTGACAGTAGAAAATTGTTTTTGGAACCGGAGGAGATAGCAGAGGTACTCAATGAATACTTTACTTCAGTATTCACTATGGAAAAGGATCTTGGCGATTGTAGGGATGACTCATAGTGGACTGAAAAGCTTGAGAATGTAGATATTAAGTAAGAGGATGTGCTGGAGCTTTTGGAAAGCATCAAGTTGGATAAGTCACCAGGACCAGACGGGATGTACCCCAGGCTACTGTGGGAGGCAAGGGAGGAGATTGCTGAGCCTCTGGCGATGATCTTTGCATCATCAATGGGGATGGGAGAGGTTCCGGAGGATTGGAGGGTTGCAGGTGTTGTTCCCTTATTCAAGAAAGGGAGCAGGGAAAACCCAGGAAATTATAGGCCAGTGAGTCTTACTTCAGTGGTTGGTAAGTTGATGGAGAAGATCCTGAGAGGCAGGATTTATGAACATTAGAAGAGGCATGATATGATTAGGAATAGTCAGCATGGCTTTGTCAAAGGCAGGTCGTGCCTTACGAGCCTGATTGAATTTTTTGAGGATGTGACTAAACACATTGATGAAGGTAGAGCCGTAGATGTAGTGCACAGTGTATGCATTTCAGCAAGGCATTTGATAAGGTACCCCATGCAAGGCTTATTGAGAAAGTAAGGAGGCATGGGATCCAAGGGGGCATTGCTTTGTGGATTCAGAACTGGCTTGCCCACAGAAGGCGAAGAGTCATTGTAGCCAGGTCACATTCTGCATGGAGGTTGGTCGCCAGTGGTGTGCCTCAGGGATCTGTTCTGGAACCCTTACTCTTTGTGATTTTTATAAATGACCTGGATGAGGAAGCGGAGGGATGGGTTAGTAAGTTTGCTGATGACACAAAGGTTGGGGGTGTTGTGGATAGTGTGAAGGACTGTCAGAGATTGATAGGATGCAAAACTGGGCTGAGAAGTGACAGATGGAGTTCAACCCAGGTAAGTGTGAGGTGTTTCATTTTGGTTGGTCAAATATGATGGCAGAATATAGTACAGTATTAATGGTAAGAGTCTTGGTAGTGTGGAGGATCAGAGGGATCTTGGGGTCCGAGACCATAGGACACTCAAATCTGCTATGCAGGTTGACTCTGTGGTTAAGAAGGCATATGGTGCATTGGCCTTCATCAATCATGGGATTGAGTTAAGAACCGAGAGGTAATGTTGCAGCTATATAGGACCCTGGTCAGACCCCACTTGGAGTACTGTGCTCAATTCTTGTTGCCTCACTACAGGAAGGACGCGGAAATCATAGAAAGGGTGCAGAGGAGATTTACAAGGATGTTGCCTGGATTGGGGAGCATGCCTTATGAGAATAGGTTGAGTGAACTCAGCCTTCTCTCCTTGGAGCGACAGAGGATGAGAGGAGACCTGATAGAGGTGTATAAGATAATGAGAGGTATTGATCATGTGGACAGTCAGAGGCTTTTTCCCAGGGCTGAAATGGCTAATATGACAGGGCATAGTTTTAAGGTGCTTTGAAAAAGATGCTGAGGGGATGTCAGAGGTATTTTTTTTATGCAAAGAGTGGCAAGTGCATGGAATGGGCTGCCAGCGGTGGTGGTGGAGGCAGATACAATAGGGTCTTTTAAGAGACTCCTGGATAGCTACATGGAGCTTAGAAAAATAGAGGACTATGGGTAAAGCCTAGGTAGTTCTAAGGTAGGGACATGTTCGGCACAGCTTTGTGAGCCGAAGGGCCAGTATTGTACTGTATGTTTTCTATGTGTCTGGAAGGGAAAGTACAAAGTAAATTTATTGTGAATGTACATATATGTCACCATTTACAGCTCTGAGATTCATTTTCTTGCAGATACTCAATAAATCTATAGAATAATAATCTCAGCATAATCAATGAACTAGGGCTTTCAACCAGAGTGCAGAAGATGACAAACTGTGCAAATGCAAAAAGAAGAAACAATATTATAAATAAATAAGCAATAAATATCGAGAACATGAGATGAAGAGTCACTGACATTTCAATGTTGGGGCAAGTGTTGAGGAGCCTGATGTTTGTCGAGTAGTAACTGTTTCCTAAAACTGGTGGTGCGAGTCCTAAGGCTCTTGCACCTTCTTCCTGGTGGCAGCAGTGAGAAAGAGCATGACCTCAGTGGTGGGAGTCTCTGATGACGGATGCTACTTTTCTACAACAGCGTTTCATGTCGATGTGCTCATGATGGACTAGTCCGTATCTGCTGCCTTTTGTAGAATTTTCCACTCAAGGGCATTGGTATTTCCATACCAGGCTGTGATGCAGCCAGTCAACATACTCGCCACTACACATCTACAGCAGTTTGTCAATGTTTTAGATGTCATGCCGAATCTTCGCAAATTCCTAAGGAATTCGAGGCATTGCCATGCTTTCTTCGTAATTGCACTGTGTGCTGGGACCAGGACAGGTCCTCTGAAATAGTAACAGCCAGGAATTTAAAGTTACTGACCCTCTCCACCTCTGATCCTCCAATGAGGACTGGCTCATGGACTTCTAATTTCCTTCTCCTTAAGTCTAATCTTGCTGGCATTGAATGAGAGATTCTTGTTATGACACCACTCAGCCAGATTTTCAATCTCCCTCCTGTATTCTGATTGATCACCCCCTTTCATTTGGCCTGCTACAGTGGTATCATCAGCAAATTTGAATATGGCATTGAAGTTGTGCTTACCTGGTCTCACTGTAGCCGACGTGAGAAGAACCCTGTGCAGGGTCAACCCACGGAAGGCTGCTGGACCAGACAATATCCCTGGTAGAGTGCTCAGAGGATGTGCAGACCAGCTAGCAGATGTTCTCACTGACATCTTCAACATCTCCCTGAGCAGTGCCACAGTTCCAACATGCCTCAAGGCCGCCACCATCGTCCCCGTGCCGAAGAAGTCTTCAGTGTCCTGCCTAAATGACTACTGTCCCGTTGCACTCACATCCATCATCATGAAGTGTTTCAAGAGGCTCGTCATGAGGCATATCAAGACCCTACTGTCCCCCTCACTGGACCCCCTGCAGTTTGCGTACCGTCCCAACCGCTCAACAGACGATGCCATTGTCATCACCCTCCACCTGGCCCTAACCCACCTGGACAAAAAAGACACATACTGTTCATAGACTTCAGTTCAGCATTCAACACAATCATCCCTCAGAAACTGATTGGAAAGCTGAGCCTACTGGGCTCTGCAACTGGATCCTAGACATCCTGACTGGGAGACCTCAGTCAGTCCGGATCGGGAGCAGCATCTCCAACACCATCACACTGAGTACGGGAGCCACCAGGGCTGTGTGCTCAGTCCACTGCTGTTCACTCTGCTGACCCATGACTGTGCTGCAACACACAGCTCGAACCATATCATCAAGTTCACCGATGACACGACCGTGGTGGGTCTCATCAGCAAGAACGACGAGTCAGCTTACAGAGAGGAGGTGCAGCGGCTAACAGACTGGTGCAGAGCCAACAACCTGTCTCTGAATGTGAACAAAACAAAAGAGATGGTTGTTGACTTCAGGAGGGCACGGAGCAACCACTCCCTGCTGAACATCGATGGCTCCTCAGTAGAGATCATTAAGAGCACCAAATTTCTTGGTGTTCACCTGGTGGAGAATCTCACCTGGTCCCTCAACAACAGCTCCATAGCAAAGAAAGCCAGCAGCGTCTCTACTTTCTGTGAAGGCCGAGGAAAGTCCATTTTCCACCCCCCATCCTCATCACATTCTATAGGGGTTGTATTGGGAGCATCCTGAGCAGCTGCATCACTGCCTGGTTTGGAAATTGCACCATCTCAGATCGCAAGACCCTGCAGCGGATAATGAGGTCAGCTGAGAAGATCATCGGGGTCTCTCTACCCGCCATTATGGACGTTTACACTACACGCTGCATCTGCAATGCAAACAGCATTATGAAGGACCCAACGCACCCCTCATACAAACTCTTCTCCCTCCTGCCATCTGGGAAAAGGCACCGAAGCATTCGGACTCTCACAACCAGACTATGCAACAGTTTCTTCCCCCAACTATCAGACTCCTCAATACCCAGAGCCTGGACTGATACCTTACTGCCTTATTGTCCTGTTTATTATTTATTGTAATGCCTGCACTGTTTTGTGCACTTTATGCAGTCCTGGGTAGGTCTGTAGTCTAGTGTAATTTTTTTCTGTGTTGTTTTTTAACATAGTTCAGTCTAGTTTTTGTACTGCATGGTCCTGAAAAACGTTGTCTCATTTTTACTATGTACTGTACCAGCAGTTATGGTCGAAATGACAATAAAAAGTGACTTGACTTGATAAGCATAACGTGAGAAGAGCAGGGGCAAAGCACACAGCCTTGTGGTGCACCTGTGCTGATGAAGATCGTGGAGATGTTGTTGCCAATCCCAACTGGCTGTGGTCTGCTAGTGAGGTAATTTGAGGATCCAATTGCACAAGGAGGAATTGAAGCCAAGGTCTTGGAGTTTATCCATTAGTTTTGAGAGGATGATGGTATTGAATGCAGAGCTGAAGTCAGTAAAGAGCACCTTTGCTGTACAGATATTTCATGTTTGAGTGAAGAGCCAATGAGATGGCATCTGCCGTGGACCGGTTGCTCCTGTAGACAAATTGGAGTGGATCTAAGTTGCTTCTCAGGCAGGAATTAATATGCTTTATATGTAGCTGTTCTTGAACTTGGTGGTGTGGACTTTTGTACCTCTTACCTAATCATAGCTGAGAGAAGATGGCATTAGAGGCGGATGACAGAAGGTGCAGATTTTTGATTACAGATGTTGCTTTCCCTGATACCTCAAGTGGTAGAAAGGGATGTGCATGTAATGTACATGTAATCCACAACTCTCTCTACAGTTTATGTCCCCATGCATTTGAATTTCTGCATCAAACAATGATGCCAGCAGTCAGGATACTTCCAACAGTACATCTCTCCAAGTTTTTTTTCCAGTATTCAGTTACAAACCAAACTTTCTTAAGTAAAGATGCTGGCACACCTTCCTCGTGATTGACCAATGTGCTAGGCCCAGGATAGGTCACCTGATATGTTAATGACCAGGAATATCAAGCTGCTGACCATGTCCAATGATGATCCACTATCGTACACAGGGCATATTCATCCTCCTGAATATCAACTGAGTTTATGGCATCTGCATTGCTCTGCCTAGAAACTGTAAGCATTAGCACCCATTTTAGTGTGCAGAAACAAGCATAGATCACATCAGCCAGTTTTCTTGAGAAATCATAGCCAATTTGAAATTGGACCAGGCAATGCCATGTGCTAGTCACATCTAATGATTTTCTAACATCAGCCACATACTTAATTAAGGCTCTGTTCATTACAGGTCTATTTCCTTCTTTTCTAATTAAGTTGGAGCTTTAAATTCAGTACAAGCGAAGAGCACGTCTTGCCACTTTGCTTTATTGTTGGAAAATCCACAGTGCAGTATTTTAAAAGACTGCTTTTTTCCAGCATTTACTGGCCAAGATGCCCATTGTTGTACTGCTAGCAGCACTCCACACTGAAGGGTTATTACAGCATTGCTGACCACATAGGTTGGGTTGAGGCCTTTAGGACAAGGCAAAAAATCTATACATTAGTGAAGAGCCATCCTTTTCTACCAGAACATCTCTGATGAACAACATATTTGCAGATTCGGGTGTTCCTAAGACTGTAACCATAGAAATAAATAATATTCTAAAGGAAGACTTTCAGCCTATTAAACACAGGAACAAAATCACGCATTTCAGTCCATTGAGTCTACTCCACCATTCAATCATGGCTGATTTATTTTCTTTCTCAACTCCTCCCTGGACTATTTCGCTGATGGAATCAAAACCACTTTAAACACAGAACATAGAAAAGTACAGCACAGGAATAGGCCATTTGGCCCACAAGGTTGTGTTGAAACAGCTAAAAAGCAGATCAAAACACCCAAACACTAATCACTCTTACCTACACCATATCCATATCCTGCCATCTTCCTCACATCCATGTGCCTGTCAAACATCTCTTAAAAGCCACTAATGTATTTGCCTCTAGCACCATATAGGCAGCACATTCTAGACATCCCCATGCTCTGAGTAAAATACTTCCCCTCATGTCCACTTTGAACCTACCCCTCTCACCTTCATTGCATGCCCTCTGGTATTAGACATTTCAACCTTGGGAAACAGACACTCTCTGTTCACTCTATCTATGCCTCTCATAATCTTATAAACCTCTATCGGTTCTCCCCTCAGCCTCCAACGCTCCAGAGAAAACAACTCAGGTTTATCCTGACTCCCATGATAGCACATGCTCTCTAAACCAGGCAGCATCCCAGTGAACCTTTTCTGCACCCTCTGCAAAGCTTCAAGTCAATATCCTTTCTATAGTGGGGTGACCAGAACTGTACGCAATACTCCAGATGTGGCCAAACCAGTTTAAAAGAGTTGCAACATAACCTCCTGACTTTTAAACTCAATGCCTCAACTAATAAAACAAAGCATTCTATATGTCTTAACCACTTTATCTATCTGTGTAGCCATTGTGAAGGAACTTGGATCCCAAGATCTCTCTGCTCAGCAACACTGTTAAGGATCCTGCGCTTACATTTGCACTACCGAGGTGCAACCCCTCAGATTTAACTGGGTTAAACTCCAACTGCCATTTCTTAGCTCATATCTGCAACGGGTCTATATCATGTTGTATTCTTTGCCAGTCTTCTACACTATCCATAACTCTACCAATCTTGGTTCATCTGCAAATTTACTGATCCACCCATCTATATTTCATCCAGGTCATTTATATACATTACAAACATCAGAGGGTCCCAGCACACATCCCTGTGGAACTCCCCTAACTTTATACAGTATACTCACTACATAGGACCTATCATCTTTTCTGCCTATGCCATTGGTGCCAATAGACACCATGACCTCTGCCTGTCCCCTCCCCCCTTGAGAATTGACTCTTGCACCTGGGAGGCAACACACTAGACTGGTATCTCTTTTGCAGCCACAAAAACTTTCTTCTGTCCCCTAACTATCAAGTACTCTATAACTACCGTACTGCCTGACCTGCTGAGGCTCAGAGCTGGCCACATTGCCACCAGCCTGGTAGCTGCTGCTGTGATCTGACGGGTCATTACCCCCAGCAGTATTCAACTGTATTGCGTACAGTTCTGGTCACCCCACTATAGAAAGGATATTGTGCATGTTGCTGAGGGGAAACCTGCACTGACTTCTTAGTCCCCTTACCTCTCGTGGTCACCAATCTTCTGTCCAAAATCTGTACTCTTGGTGTTTCAACACAACCTTGTGGGCCAAATGGCCTATTCCTGTGCTGTACCCAAACACTAATCACTCTTACCTACACCATATCCTGCCATCTTCCTCACATCCATGTGCCTGTCAAACATCTCTTAAAAGCCACTAATGTATTTGCCTCTAGCACCATATAGGCAGCACATTCTAGACATCCCCATGCTCTGAGTAAAATACTTCCCCTCATGTCCACTTTGAACCTACCCCTCTCACCTTCATTGCATGCCCTCTGGTATTAGACATTTCAACCTTGGGAAACAGACACTCTCTGTTCACTCTATCTATGCCTCTCATAATCTTATAAACCTCTATCGGTTTAGAGAGCATGTGCTATCATGGGAGTCAGGATAAACCTGAGTTGTTTTCTCTGGAGCGTTGGAGGCTGAGGGGAGAACCTATTCTCATAAGGCATTCTGTGATATTGCAAGCAAGATCATGATTTATATGCACAACAGATTCCACAGATGCTGGAACTCCAGAGCAACAAACACATAATGCTGGAAGAACTCAGCAGCATCCCAGTGAACCTTTTCTGCACCCTCTGCAAAGCTTCAAGTCAGGTCAGGCACATCTACATCTGCCTTTGTTGTGAGCAGCTTTTCATTGGTTCTATTGTGCTTCTTTGTATTTACTGTGAATAAAATGAATTGCAGGGTGGTATATGACAACATACACATAAATAATAAATAATTTGTAAACAGACATTTCAAGCTGTAACCCCACATTGGGACAGGAAAGTAAAGGGGAAGAAGCCAGAATAAGAAGGTGTGGAAGGTAAAGAACCTAGGCAATAGGTGGAAGAGGTAAAGGGATGAAAATGAAGGAATAGGCGAGGACAGTGGATGGTGGGAGAAAGGAAGAGGGACACTAGAGGGTGATGATGCACAGGTGAAGAGAAGGGATGAGAGGAGAATTACAATGGGGAATGGGAAAAAGAGGGGGATAAATCGATATTCATGAGATAAGGTTGCAGACTACCCAGACGGGAAATGAGGTGCTGTTCCTCTAATCTGACAGTAGAGGAGGCCACGCCCCAGGGACCGACATGTCGGAATACGAAGTCAAATTGAATTGTGTGGCCACCGAGAAATCGCCCTAATCGACGTCAGGTTTCACCTACACTGAAAGCTGCTGATACCGTTCGCAGGTGACTCGTATAACCCTTTCTAATTGAAAGGGGGTAATTATATAGAGATTCTGTGGGAAAATGAAATTGTATAAACAGGAAAACATGGCGACACAAAGCTCTCCGTAGAGGAGCAGCGTCAGCGACAGTGCGCAGGCGCCGGCCACTGAGGACGAGCATGCGCCAACCGCGGGCGATCTTGCGCGTGCGCAGAATAGTGACGCAGAACAGAAGTTATCGCCTTGCTTCGGGTTGTCGTTGGTGTTTTAGCCGCGCCGGGCGGCGGGGAAAGGGTTGGGAGTCCTCACAGGATTGGATCCGGATTCTCCCCTTCGGGTGCTCTTTCAATTCAGCGGGCACTTGGTACGTTAGTGTGACACATGTTGGTAAATTAACTGGTTTCATTGGAAGTGGGGAGGATTTGTAGCATCGGAATCTGTCGCTAACCGCCAGACGCCCGTTACGTTATGAACACGCATGCGTGTTAGGTGCTTCCATTGGGAGGGGGTGCAGAGTAGAACTTGTCAGGTTTCATATCAACGGCTGATGTGAACTTTGTTAACTTCACAGCAACAGTACAATGAAATACACGATAAATATAGAGGAAAAAACTGAATTACTGTAGGTATATATGTGTCTTAATGTAAAATAATGTACAAAAGCAAAAAATCAGTGTTCATGGGTTCAATGCTCATTTGGAAATTGGATGGCAGAGGGAAAAAGCTGTTCCTGAATCGCTGTGTGTTTCATAGGTTCTCCCATAGATGAATGGGTTGGCGAAGTGTTAAATGAATAAAGGGTTCTCTCATGAATGGATGGGCTGGGAGAGGTTTAGAGTGGGATCAGGGACCTTCCAGTTGATGAAAGGGGTCAGGATGGGCTGGAGAATGGGGGCATGTCACCACCTACCAGTTGAATAAAGGGGTGAGACTGGAGAGTGGTGGTGGTGTATTGAATGGGATCGGGGGTTTATACTCACTGGAATTTAGAAGATTGAGGGGGGGATCTTATTGAAACGTATAAAATTCTAAAGGGATTGGACAGGCTAGATGCAGGAAGATTGTTTCCGATGTTGGGGAAGTCCAGAACGAGGGGTCACAGTTTAAGGATAATGGGGAAGCCTTTTAGGACCGAGATGAGGAAAAACTTCTCCACACAGAGAGTGGTGAATCTGTGGAATTCTCTGCCACAGGAAACAGTTGAGGCCGGTTCATTGGTTATATTTAAGAGGAAGTTAGATATGGCCCTTGTTGCTAAAGGGATCAGGGGGTATGGAGAGAAAGCAGCAACAGGGTTCTGAGTTGGATGATCAGCCATGATCATACTGAATGGTAGTGCAGGCTTGAAGGGCCGAATGGCCTACTCCTGCACCTATTTTCTATGTTTCTCAGTGGTTATAGGGGTAAATGTAGGGTTGAGATCAGGGGTGAAGTCAATCTTGATTTCCTGTGATGGTCGGTGGTTTGTTTCTTCATTGTTTTTGTAAAGTAGATCAATAGTTATGGGGTAGTTGATGATAAGGGTTGCTGGGGCTACAAGTATTGGTTTTTCTCTTGGTTGATGGGGGCAAGGTGGTCAACTGTGTTTGAAAATGGATATTGGGAAGTTAGTGGCCCTATTTTGTGTTTTTTGGGACTACTTACTGACAGGTATATGCATGGGTTCAGTAGGATTGTCGGCCAAGGCCATGAAGGCATTTGAAAAAGGTTATCCATTGAGGAACAGTCAGTAAAATGGATCAACCATATTTTGGATTAGGCTTTCAGATGCAATTAAATTGTTATTTTTCTTATAGTTTATCTTCCTATGTTTGTACAGTCACTTGTTTGTAAATTTTTGTTGAATTTTAAATTCTTCTTTATAAGCTTGATAGGCCATGACACTGTAAATCAAGATTCCTTGTTCAAATTGCTTATCCTGCACTGTAACCATAAGATTTGTGTATCATTCTTGACTTTCTAAAGAACCTTATAAACAATATCGTCTCTAGATCCAACACGTGTGCTTGTGTGTTGGGCATGGCATTATTACTATCATTTCCAATAATTTTTATTGAATTTTGGATGTGGGCAATGATCTTAATTATCACCCAAAGAAAAAAATCACATGCAGTTGCAAATGTCAATAAAATTCCTAATCCTTTCTGTTAAGAAATTAATTTCTGTGAAGTAATAAGCATAAAGTAATAAGTACTTCTTAATAAACTTGATGTCCAAATGTTGCTAAGTATTTGTTTGATCATAATGTGGAGCATCATATGTTTTATCTTAATCACAGTGTTCCTTATTGCCAGGCATGATGGTTCGCTCAAGGTCAAGATCCCCAAGATGGAAGCACAGGTAAGAGATTTAAGCATTTTGAAAATGCAGTTGTTCAACCCTTCTCGAAAGATTATAAAACTGACTTGATAGAATTTAATATAAAATTGAGTACAGCAATTCCTATTATTACTTTTCAATAAATTACTGCCTTACTTTATAAAAGAAAAATATGGTCACAATAGATGGATGGTAAATTGCTTTCCAAGTGCCAGAGTCAGGAATGTGAGCCATGCACCAGTGAGGGTAAGAATAGGATGATTTGACAGATAAATGTGTGGTTGAAGAATTGCTACAGGGGGTACAGGGGACATGGTTTCATATTTCTGGATCATTGGGATCTTTCTGCGTAATTTATGACCTGTACAAAGGCTTTCAATTACACCTGAACCCAAGGGGGTGGGACCAATATCCTTGTGGGCAGTTTTTCATGAACTGTTGGGGAGCTTTTAAACTAATTTGACAGAGGTGTGGTAGAATTTGTAAAATGAAAGTAATGTCCTTTTTAAGATCAGCTAGTGGGTGAGCTGCTAGGGGATCAGCTATCCTGGATTGGGTGTTGTGTAATGAATCAGATTTCATGAGGAAGCTTAAAATAAAGGAACACTTGGGAATCAGTAATTGTAATATGATAAAATTCACCCTGCAATTTGAATGGGAGAAGCTAAAGTCAAATGTATCAGTATTAGAGTGGAGTAAAGAGAGGCATGAGATTGATGTCAAAGTTGATTGGAAGGAGACACTAGCAGGGATGATGGCAGAACAGCAATGTCTGGAGTTTCTGGGAGAAATTCAGAAGGTGCAAGATAGATATCTAAAAGGCAGAATGATGGAACTGTGGCTGACAATGGAAGTCAAAGCCATCATGAAAGCGAAAGAGAGAACATATAATAAAGCAAAAAAAAGTGGGAAGTTGGAGGATTGGGAAGCTTGTAAAAACCAACAGAACAGCTAAAAAATGCCATAAGGAGGAAAGGATGAAATATGAAGGTAAACATGCAATAATATCAAAGAGGATACAAGAAGCTTTTTCAAATATATGAAGTGTAAAAGAGGCGAGAGTAGATATTGGACCACTTTACTGTGGAAGACCCTAGCAGTATGTCAGGAGTGTGACTGTAGTTGCTAACATCTACGTGAAACATTGATGGAGGAAAGCAGTCTCAATCATCAAAGGTCCTCACCACCCAGGCCATGCTTTTTGCTCACTGCTTCCATCAGGTAGAAGGCACAGGTGCCTCAGGACTCGTATCATCATGTTCAAAAACAGCTACTACCCCTCAGCCAGCAGGCTCTTGAACAAAAGGGGATAGCTACACTTACTTAAGGAGTCAGTTATATTGTTATTTCAGGCTTGTTATTTATTGCTATTTATTTATATTAACATTTGAACAGTTTGTTTACAGTTACTGTTCTATAGATTTGCTAAGTATACCCACAGAAAAAGAATTTCAGGGTTGTATCTGATAATAACTTTTACTTTGAACTTTGAGGGAGAAGGTGCTTGGGAAACTGAAAGGTCTGAAGGTAGAGAAGTCACCTGGATCAGATGCACTATACCCCAGGGTTCTGAAATAAGTGGCTGGAGATTGTGGAGGCTTTCGTAAAGATCTTTCAAGAATCACTAGATTCTGGAATGGTTCCAGAGGACTGGAAAATTGCATATGTCTTGCCACTCTTCAAGAAGAGAGGGAGGCAGAAGAAAGGAAATTATAGGCCAGTTAGCTTGATCTTAATGTTGGGAAGATTTTGGAGGTGATTGTTGAGGATGATGTTTTGGGGTATTTGGAGGCACATGGTAAAATAGGCCAAAGTCAGCATGGTTTAAGGGAGAATCATGACCAACAGATCTGTTGGAATTCTTTGAGAAAAATAAGCAGGATAGATAAGGAAACTGGTGGATGTTGTGCACCTGGATTTTAAGACGGCTTTTGACAAGATGCCACACATGAGGTTGCTTAGCAAGAATATTGAAGGAAAGATACTTGCATGGATATAGGACCAGCTGATTGGCAGGAGGCAAAGAGTGGGAATGAAGAGAACCAGTGAAGGAGGTTCTCTTCATAACCTCCCCGCCCTGCCCCACATGACTTATCAATAATTTATCAACCTCTGCTTAAATACACCCAAAGACGTGGCCTCCATAGCAACCTGTGGCAACGAATGAGGGTGGAGAGTAAAATGGATCAGCCATGATCAAATGGCAAAGAAGACTCGATAGGCTGAATGGCCTAGTTCTGCTTCTATGTGTTATTGTCATATGGTCTTCTTCCCTCCTGAATTACATGATATAATGCAATATTGTTTGGTTTGCCATTCAAGGGCACTGCTTGCTTTGGAATTTACAAATGCAAACTTCTGGCATGATTCACATGCAATCAGTTAGTGTGCATTAGCTTTTCGTATAGAACTGTGGATTTGTTGCACAGTTAAACAATTGTGATATATTTAGGTTTAAGCTTCCTAACCTTCATATCAAAAACAATAAGTTGATTTTTTTTAAGTGAATGTTCTATTACTGTATTTCAGATGAAGTGTAACATCTTCCCAGTAATGATTTGGGCTAAATGACCCAATTTTCTCTTCCCTTTCACAGAACACTGTATTTATCTTGGAATCTGCAAGGACCATTCTACAGTATAGAAAACTCATCCATTATTTAGTCATAGAGCCATAGAAAAGTATAGTGCAGATACAGGCCCTTCAGCTCATCTGGTACATGCCAACCCATTTAAACTATTTGCTCCCTTCCACCTGCACTGAGACCACAGCCTGCCGTACCCCTACCATCCATGTACCTTGTTACGTATTCAGGCAACAATAAATATATGTGAGTTAGGCAAGGGTTTTAATAACAAATAACACGTTTATTAAACACTGAAAACAAACACTAACGTAACCGGAAAACAGCTGCTGTGCGGCAGCTTAACAGTTCTTAAAGCGATGCAGCTCAAACAGTTCTTAAAGAGATGTTGCAAAAACAGTTGTTTAAAGCGATATTGCCAAAAGTTCAAAATGCTCAGTCCATTTAAAAGGAGAGACTTTTTAAGGCGATTTAAATTCTCTTCCACGTCGTTTTCCTTCGATCCCCGGCGTCGAACTCTTCCCACGTAGAATTTTATGAAACGTAACGGTTTAAAGGCACTGACCTTTTCTTCCACACTATTCTCAATCTTCTGCTATCCCGCAGAGATTAACACGAGAACAGTCAACGAAATCCTTCCGAATGAGGATCACACAAGGTCGAAACCATTCCACCGTCGAAATTCGATTCTCCTCGATCTTTAACTCCCGAACTTTTATCTTCACTCTCCACAGTAAAGAAACTGCTGGCAATGACCTTTTAAACTTTAGGCATTAGATAAAACTTCATTTTTCAACTAAACTGCGTCATCACATTAAATCACACAGTGGCATGAAGTCAGCTTGGCAAATCCAGCCACAAACTGCCCCTCCCCACAGGGTGGGGTCTTCCTTTTATACCCTGTTTAAAAAAAACCTGTCACATGATCTCTACTGGCGGGAAAATGACGTCACTCCACCATCACAAGACCATTACCTGAAGTCCAGTATAGCTTCAACCCCAGTCACGTGACAAGGGTACCACTGTCACGTGTCACGGGTACGTAACAACCTATCTAACCTATTAAACTTTGAAATCGAGCTCTCATGCACCATTTGTGCTGGCAGTTCATTCCACACTGTCACAACCCTCTTGAGTGAAGAAGTGTCCCCTCATGTTCCCCTTAAACTTTTCACCTTTACCTTTAACTCATGATCTCTTACTGTAGTCCTACCCAACCTCAGTGGAAAAAGACTGCTTGCATTTACCCTATTTATACCATTCAAATTTTTTGTACCACTGTGAAATCTTCCCTCAAACTTCTGTGTTCCATTAAATAAAGTTATAATTGTTCCAGTCTTTACTTTAACTTGGGTCCTCCAGACCTAACAACATCCTTGTAAATTTTCTGTTTCCTTACAACTTTATTTACATCTTTTCTGTAGGTAGATGGCCAAAACTAGATAGATAGATACTTTATTCATCCCCATGGGGAAATTCAACATTTTTTCCAATGTCCCATACACTTATTGTAGCAAAACTAATTACATACAATACTTAACTCAGTAAAAATATGATATGCATCTAAAATCACCCTCTCAAAAAGCATTAATAATAGCTTTTAAAAAGTTCTTAAGTAGTTTACTTAAATACATTGAGTCCTAACCCCGGCACTTTAACATATCTTACTCCTGGCGGTTGAATTGTAAAGCCGAATGGCATTGGGGAGTATTGATCTCTTCATCCTGTCTGAGGAGCATTGCATCGATAGCAACCTGTCGCTGAAACTGCTTCTCTTGTCTCTGGATGGTACTATGTAGAGGATGTTCAGGGTTTTCCATAATTGACCGTAGCCTACTCAGCGCCCTTCGCTCAGCTACCGATGTTATACTCTCCAGTACTTTGCCCACGACAGAGCCCGCCTTCCGTACCAGCTTATTAAGACGTGAGGTGTCCCTCTTCTTAATGCTGTATTCCAAATTAGGCCTCACCAATGTCTTATACAGTTTCAACATAACATCCCATCTCCTGTACTCAGTACTTTTGATTTATGAAGGCCAATGTGCAAAAAGCTTTCTTTACATAAGAACATAAGAAATAGGAGGAGGAGTAGGCCATCCGGCCCATCGAACTTGCCCCTGTCGTGGTTTCTCGTGCCCCACAAATGACCAGGAGACGCTGAAGATTCTTCAAGAAGTATTAAACTTTAATTTGCAAATCAAAGCTGAGACAGTCATTGAGCTAGTCGCTGATTGCCCACCGATCCTTGGACATAGCATTTTTTATAGCAATCTCCTGGTTTAGTTGCATTAGCATATCCAATTGGTCTATAGTTGAGTATCACAAGTACATCCGCCACTATTGTTTCTACCCATTGACTTAATCATGTTCTAATCTACATCTCTTAGCTACCTCTCATTAACACACCATTGTCTTCTACATTCTTAAGATTTCATTCTCCTACTAAATTGGGTACATGCATATAGCAAATAGCAAACTCAGACTACATAATCTACATCTCTTAGCTTCCTCTTATTAACACACCATTGTCTTCTACATTCTTAAGATTTCATTCTCTAGCAAATAGCAAGTTCAAAGCTGACTACATAGTTTTGGTTACACAGCAAACAATTTCAACTTTTATACTCCAATACCCCACCATTCAATAAGATCATGGTTGATTTGTCGGTAAACTCAGCTCCATCAGCCTGCCTTTTCCCCATAACCCTTAATTCCCCTACAATGTAAAAATCTATCTAACTGTATATTAAATATATGTAGTGAAGAAGCCTCAACTACTTCCCTGGGCAGAGAATTCCACAGATTCACCACTCTCTGGGGAAAAACTGTTTCTTTTCATCTCCGTCTTAAATCTTCTCCCCTGAATCTTGAGACAATGTCCCCTAGTTCTAGTCTCACCTACCAATAGAAACAACTTTCCTGCTTCTATCCTATCTGTCCCTTTTTGTATGTTTCTATAAGTTCCCCTCTCATTCTTCTGAATTCCAGAGACTATAGTCCCGGGCAACTCAATCTCTCCTTATAGGTTAACCCCATCATCTCTGGAATCAACCTGGTGAACCTCCTCTGCACTGCCTCCAAAGCCAATATATCCTTAAGTATGGAGACCAGAACTGCCCACAGTATTCCAGGTGTGGCCTCACCAGGACCCTGTATAGTTGCAACATGACCTCCCTGCTCTTGAATTCAATCCCTCTAGCAATGAAGGCCAGCCAACATTCCGTTTGCCCTCTTAATAACCTGTTGTACCTGCAAGCCAACTTTTTGCGATTCATGCACAAGCACTCTCAAGTCCCTCTGCACAACAGCATACTGCAATCTTTCACTATTTAAATAATAATCTGCTCTTCTATTATTCCTTCCAAAGTGGATGATCTCACATTTACCAACATTGTATTCCATCTACCAGACCTTGGGCCTACTCACTTAACCTATCTATATCTCTCTGCAGACTCTCCACATCCTCTGTACAATTTGCTTTTCCACTCAGTTTAGTGTCATCAGCAAATTTTGCTATGCTACACTCAGTCCTCCTTCCAAATCATCAATGTAAATGGTAAACAGCTGCGGGCCCAGCTCTGACCCCTGCGGCACACGACTCACCAGTGACTGCCAACCGGAGAAACACCCATTTATACCAACTCTCTGCCTTCTATTGGTTAACCAATCCACTATCCATGCCAATACACTTCCTCTGATTCCATGCATCCATATCTTATTTATAAGTCTCTTGCGCGGCACCTCATCAAATGCCTTCTGGAAATCCAAGTATACGACATCCACTTGTTCTCCTCTATCCACTGCACTCGTTATGTCCTCAAAAAAACTTGCGTAAGTTTGTCAAACAGGACCTGGCCTTTCTGAACCCTTTCTTTACAACCTTATCTACCGGTGATGCCACTTTCAATAAGTTATGGACCTGTATTCACAGATCTCTTAGCTCTACAGCACTCCTTAGTGCCCTACCGCTCACTGTGCAAGACCCACCCTGGTTGGTCCTACCGAAGTGCAACGCCTTGCACTTGTCTGGATTAACTTCCATCTTCCATCTTCCAGCTGGTCCTGATACTGCTGCAAGCCAGGATAGACTTACTTCGCTATCCACTACTTCCCCAATTTTGTTGTTATCCACAGGTTTACTGATCCAGTTAACCATATTATCATCCAGATCTTGATATAGATGACAAATCACAACAGATCCAGCACTGATCCCTACAGCACTCCACTAGTCAAAGGCCTCCAGTCAGAGAGGTCTACTATCACTCTTTGATCTACTATCACTCTTTGGCTTCACCCACATAGCCAATGTCTAATCCAGTTTACTAACTTAACTTGAATGCTGAACAACTGAACCTTCTTGATCGATCTCCCATGTGGGACCTTGTTAAATGCCTTGTTAAAGTCCATGTAAACAACGTCCACTGCTTTGCCTTCATCCACTTTCTTGCTAACATCCTCTGAAAACTATGACCTTGGTTAGACATGACATACCACGCATGAAGCCATGCTGACTATCCTTAATCAATCTGTTTCTGTCCAAATACTTGTATATCCGGTCCCTCAGAATACCTTCCAATAACTTTCCCACCACTGATGTCAGGCTCATCAGCCTATAATTTCCTGGTTTTTTTTTAGTCTTTCTTGAACAGCAGAATGACATTGTCTATCCTCCAAGCCTCTGGTACCTCAACTGTCGCTAAGAGGATTTAAGTATCTCTGCTAGGGCTCTGGAAATTTTTGCACTTGCCTTGCACAGGAACTGAGGGAACAGTGCATCAGGCCCTTGGGATTATTCTGCCCTAATTTACCTCAGGGCGGCAACACTTCCTCCTCTGTAAATTGTATAGGGTCTATGAAGTTGATGACAATTTGCTTCATTTCTATAGACACTGTGTTCATCTCTTGAGTAAATGCAGATGCAAAACATTTATTTAAGATCTCCCCCATCTCTTTTGGTTCCATACATGGATTACCGTTTTGATCTTCCAGAGGACCAGTTTTGTCCCTTGCAATCCTTTGCTTTCAACATATCTGTAGAACCCCATAGGATTCTCCTTCATCTTGCCTACAAGGGCAACTTCATGTCTTCTTTTAGCCATCCTGATTTCTCTCTTAAGAGTTCTCTTGCATTTCTTATACTCATTAAGCACCTCATCTGCTCTGACATGCCTATACTTGCTATGCAAGTCCTTTTTTTAAACTTAAACAGAGCCTCAATATCTCTTGAAAACCAAGATTCCCTACACATGTAATCTTTATTTTTTATTCTGACAGGCACATACAAGCTTTGCATCTCAAAATTTCATTTTTAAAATCCTCCTACTTACCAAGTACACTTCTGCCAGAAATCAGCTGTACCAATCCACACTTTCCAGATCCTTTCTGATTCCATCAAAATTCCTCCAGTGTAGAATCTGTCTGCTGACCAGATTTGTTTATTTACTTTAAAACTAAGATATTGTGATCACTAGATGACAAGTGTTCCTCTACACAAACTTCTGTCACCTGCCCGGTCTCATTCCCTAATAGCAGCTCCAGTATTGTGACTTCTACATACTGATGAAGAAAAACTTCCCTGAACACATTTGACAAACTCCATCCTATCCAGTCCTTTTTGTTATGGAATTCCCAGTCAATCTGTGAAAAGTAAAAATCACCTAGTATAACAACCTTTTGTTTGTTTTTTTTTCAACAGTCTGTGATCTCCCTACAGATTTGTTCCTCTAAATAAAACCATAAGACATAGGAGCAAAGTGAGGCCATTTAGCCCATCAAGCCTGTCTGCCCATTCTATTATGGCTGATCCTGGATCCCATTCAAACCAATACACTTGTTTTCTCGTCATATCCTTTATTGCCCTGACTGATCAGGAAACTGTCAACTTCTGCCTTAAATATACCCTCGGACTTGGCCTTTACCACAGTCTGTGGCAGAGCATTCTGCAGATTCATTACCCTGGCTAAAAAAAGTTCTCCTTACCTCTGTTCTAAAAAGGCACATCTCAATTTTGAGGCTGTGCCTTCTGGTTCTGGATTCTCCCACCACAGGAAACATCCTCTCCACATCCACCCCATCTAGTCCTTTCAATATTCGGTAGGTTTCAGTGAGACCCTCCACCACCCCTTCCACCCCCCCCCCCCCATATTCTTCTAAATTCCAGTGAGTACAGGCCCAAAGCTGCCAAATGCTTCTCATATGGTAACCTCTTCATTCCGGGAATCATCCTCGTGAACCTGCTCTGAACTCTTTACAAATGACAACACATCCTTTCTGAGATATGGGGCCTAAAACTGTTGACTGTACTCTGTATGGCCTGACTCGTATCTTAAAAAGGCTCAACATTATCTCCTTGCTTTTATATTCTCTTCCCTTTGAAATAAATGCCAACATTGTATTTGCCTTCTTTACCACAGACTCAACCTGTAAATTAACCAGCTGGAAGTTTTGCATGAGGACTCCCAAGTCCCTCTGATGTGTGAACCTTTGCCCCATTTAGATAATAGTGTCCATTATTGTTCCTTTTACCAAAATGCATTATCATCCATTTCCCAACACTGTATTCTATCTGCCACATTTTTTGCCCATTCTTCCGATTTGTCTAAGTTCTGCTGCAATTGCATTGCTTCTTCAGCACTACCTACCCCTCTACCTATCATCCGCAGTCTTCGCTGCAAAGCCATCAATTCCATTATCCAAATCATTGACAAACAACGTGAAAAATAGCAGTCCCAATACTGGTCCCTGAGGAAAACCACTAGGCACTGGCAGCCAACCAGAAAATGGCCCTTTTATTCCCACGTTGCCTCCTGTCTATCAGACATTCCTCTATCCATGCCAGTATCTTTCCTGTAACACCATAGGATTTTATCTTGTTAAGCAGCCTCATGTGCAGCACCTTACCAAATGCCTTCTGAAAATCCAAGTAAATGACATCCACTGCCTCTCCTTTGTCCACCCTGCTTGTTACTCCCTCAAATAACTCTAACAGATTTGTCAGGCAAGATTTCTCTTTACAGAAATCATACTAACTTTGACTTATTTTATCATTAGTCTCCAAGTACCCCAAAACCTCATCCTTAATAATCGACTCCAATGCTTTCCCAACCACTGAGGTTAGGCTAACTGGCCTATAATTTCATTTCTTTTGCCTTCCTCCCTTAAAAAGCAGAATGACATTTGTAACCTTCTAGTCCTCCAAGACCATGCCAGAGTCAACTAGGCATTCAACAAGTTCCCTGTCTTGTGATCCGACACTGGCCAGATTTTCCCAATCCCCTTGCTTGTTGAAGTCACCCATTACAATTGCAGCATTACCTTTATTATGTGCTTTTTCCAACTCCCTTTGCAATTTCAATCCTACACCTTGGCTACTATTTGGAGACCTGTATGTGATTCCCATATTTTTTTACCCTTGCAATTTCTTAACTCCACCCACAAAGGTTCAAAATTCTCTGACCCTATGTCACCTCTTTCTAAAGATGTAATTCCATCTCTTACCAACAGAGGCATACCACCGTCTACATTTCCTACCTGTCCTTTCGATACAAAGTATATCCTTTGATGTTAAGCTCCCATCTATGACCTTCTTTCAGCTACAACTCAGTGGTGTCCACAACGTTATTTCAACCAATCTCTAATTGCACCATGCGTTTGTCCACCTTGTTCTGAATGCTATGCACATTTAAATACAGCACACTCAGTCCTGCATTTTTTGCCCTTTTGAATGTTGTCTCTGTGGTACAATTTAACTCTTTGCTCTGTACCCAATCATTGGCTTGTCCTTCCTTACGTTCATGTTACACCCATCATCTACTTGTAAATCTGCTGGCTCATCCTCAGCTCTATCATACTGGTTCCCATCCCCCTGCCATATTAGTTGAAACCACTCCCTGTTCTCTGACTGTTAACACTTTATCAACATGGTCATACCATTCTTATTTCTCAAATCCACCCATAACACCTCACTAGACGAGTTATCTAGTCTGCCCTGACTGAGCACTGCCATGACATTTTCTTTGACTAGTAATGCCATCCCTCCCACTCTTTCTCATCTAAAACTGTTGAACCCTGGAATAGGGAGTTGCCAGTCCTGTCCCTGCTGCAACCAATCCTCACTAATGGCTACAATATCATAATATCAAGTGTTGATTAATGCCCTGGGCTCATCTGCCTTTCGTACAATATTTCTTGCATTGGAATATACACAGCTCAGGACATTAATCAGACCATGCTCAACCTTTTGGTACCTGGCATTGTCTGAGGTCTTACAATGTCTGTCTCCACAACCTCCACTAACCATTCTGGCACTCTGGTTCCCATTCTCCTGCACCTCTAGTTTAAACCCCATCATGCAGCACTAGCACACCTTTCTGCTAGGATATTAGCCCCCTTTCAATTCAGGTGCAAACTGTCTCTCTGTACAGGTCCCACCTTCCCTGGAAGAGAGCCCAATGATCCAAAAATCTTATGCCCTACCTCCTACACCAACTCCTTAATCATGTGTTAAACTGAATTATCTTGCTATTTTTGGCCTCACTAGCATGGCAGGAGTCACAACCCTGGAGGTCCTGCCCTGTAAGTTAGCACCAAACTCCCTTTGTAGAATCTCATCATGCTTTCGACCTATGTCATTGCTACCTACATGGATTACGACTTCTGGCTGTTCACCCTACCACTTAAAAATGCTGAGGACTTAATCTGAAATGTCCTGGACCCTGGCACCCGGGTGGCAACATGCATCCAGGAATCTCATTTTCATCCAAAGAGCCTCATTTCTGTTACCCTACCTAACAAATCCCGTATCACCACAGCTTGCCTCCTCTCCCTTTTCCTTTCTGAGTTACAGAGTCAGCTTCATTGCCAGAGACCCGACTGCTGTGATTTTCCTCTTGGGTCATCCCCTGTCAACAGTATCCACAGTGAGGTGGATGGCCACAAAGGTACTCTGGACTGGCTGTTTAACCCCTTTCCTCTTGCTGACTGTCACTCTGTTTTCTGTGTCCTGCAACTTGTGTGTAACTACCTCTATATGTCCCTCAGCCTCCTGAATGCTCTGGAGTTCATCCAGTTCCAGCTGCAACTCTTTAATGCAGTGAGTTAGAAGCTGCAACTGGATGTGCTTCTGGATATTGTAGTTGTCAGGGCACTGGAGGTCTCCCTGCCTTCCCGCAAAATGCGATCCTGCATCTTGGCATCATTTTTAAAAACCTTGGGTGTAGGCAATTATTTATGGGGGGGGGAATCTATTAATTTTTAATCTCATTAATTTTGTCTGATGTTTGTTATACTGAATATTCAAAAATGTATTTCTTACTCCTTTCTAATCAGGTTCAGATTTCCTACTATTTCCATGTTTTTTGTGACTTTACTATAAAGTGGATAGAGTATCCACAAAACCCCTTTGCAATTTTCTTTCTTCCCATTAAAATTGCCTCAGTTTGCCAGGTTTAATTTTGTTTTCCGTTATTGTCTTACCTTGTTCTATCTCAATGTGGTGTTTGATCTGTATGAACCATATGCAAGGCAAGCTTTTCACTGCATCTTGGTACATGTGACAGTAATTTACTTATTGAGAGGTACAGCATGGAATAGGCCTTTCAAGCCCTTTGAGCTACGCCGCTGAGCACCCAACCCCTGATTTAACCCTGACCTAATCATAGGACAATTTACAATGACCAATTAGCCTTTTAACTGGTATGTCTTAGGACGGGGATGAAACCACAGCACCCATAGAAAAACCCACGCATTCCACTGGGAGGACACCAGGATTGAACTCTGAACTCTGATGCCCCAAGCTGTAATCGTGTCACACTACCCACTGTGCTACCATGATGTTGAAATGATCAACCAGTTCCAATTCAAATAAGCTATAATAGTGAAAATTTATGATAAGGTAGAAGCTGTTCTTGAATTGTTGAGTATGCATTTACAGACTCTTTTTCTGCTTCCTGACAGTTGTAACAAATTGTCATGTTCTGTCTGGTGAGGTTTAGTGTGGATGTAGTGGTCTGAAGTTGTCTTGATTGTACAGTATGCAACTCCATACAGACATTGGTAGCCAGGATTGAACCTGCATTGCTAGAGCTGTGTGCCAGCAGCTCTACCTGCTTTGTCGTTGCTATACAAGAAGGAGAAAAAAAACAATATTGTAAAATTCAAGAGACTGGGAAAAGCTAGAATCCAAATGCATGCATTATAGAAAGTAAGTGTACAAGTTCAGCAAGCAATTGGCAAGATACTGGTTTCCCAGTAGTGCAGAAGAATTATAGTGAAGATGTCTCTAAAATTAAGTTGGATCTTGGTGCAAACCACATCTGGAGAAAAGTAAACGGTCAGTAAATTACTTAATGAAGGGTAGACGTGAATCAGATAACCTTAATTTTACACTGTGCTGCTTTTTTTCACCCTAAATTTATTAATTCCTTTCAATAACATAGGACAGTGCAGTACAGCAACAGGCCCTTTGGCCCTCCATGTTGTGCTGAACCAGATATAAAAGAAAATCAAATAAACCCTAAAAACTAATACCTCCTATCTACACAATGTCTATATCCTTCCATCTTCTTTGTATTCATGTTCCAATGTAAATGTCTCTTAAAAGCCTCTAATGTATTTGCCTGTACCGCCATACCAGGCAGTGCATTCCAGGCACCCACCATTCTCTGAGTAAGAATCTGCTTTGAACCTACCCTTCTCATCTTCAGTTCAGGCCCTCTGGTATTAGATATTTCTACCATGGGAAAAATATACTCCCTGTTTACTCTGTTGATGTCTCTCATAATCTTATACACCTCTATCCGATCTCCACTCAGCCCCCACAGCTCCAGAGAAAACTACCTAAGTTTGTCCAGCCTCTCATGATAGCACATGCTCTTCAACCAGGCAGCATCTTGGTGAACCTTTTTTGCCTCTCCAAAGCCTTAAAATAATTCCTATAGTGGGGTGATCAGAACTGTATGCAATACTCCAAACATGGCCTATCCAGAGTTCTAAGAAGTGGCAACATAATTTCCTGACTTTAGGACTCAATGCCTTGACTAATAAAAGCAAGCATTCCATTAGCCTTCTTATCGACCTGTGTAGCCACTTTTAAAGACCTCAAGATTGTTCTGTTCAGCAGCATTGTTATGGGTCTTGCTCTTAATAGTATACCGTCTCCTTGCATTTGCCCTACCTAGGTGCAACATCTCACATTTATATAGGTTAAACTCCTATCTGCCATTTCTCTGTTCATATCTGCAACTGATATATATTGCACTGTATGTTTTTGCCAGTCGTGTATTCTATCTACAAATCCACCAATCTTGGTATCGTCTGCAAACTTGCTAGCTCATCCATCTACATTTTCATCCCGGTCATTACAGAATATACAGTGGCATGCAAAAGTTTGGGCACCCTGGTCAAAATTTCTGTTACTGTGAATAGCTAAGCGAGTAAAAGATGACCTGATTTCCAAAAGGCATAATGTTAAAGATGACACATGTCTTTAATATTTTAAGCAAGATTACTTTTTTAAAATTCCATCTTTTACAGTTTCAGAATAAAAAAGGAAAAGGGCTCAAAGCAAAAGTTTGGGCACCTTGCATGGTCAGTACTTAGTAACACCCCCTTTGGCAAGTATCACAGCTTGTAAATGCTTTCTGTAGCCAGCTAAGAGTCTTTCAATTCTTTGGGGGATTTTCGACTATTCTTCCTTGCAGAAGGCTTCTGGTTCTGTGAGATTCTTGGGCCATCTTGCATGCACTGCTCTTTTGAGGTCTATTTACAGATTTTCGATGATGTTTAGGTCGGGGGACTGTGAGGGCCATGGCAAAACCTTCAGCTTTTGCCTCTTGAGGTAGTTCATTGTGGATTTTGAGATGTGTTTAGGATCATCATCCTGTTGTAGAAACCATCCACTTTTCATCTTCAGCTTTTTTACAGATGGTGTGATGTTTGCTTCCAGAATTTGCTGGTATTTAATTGAATTAATTCTTCCCTCTACTAGTGAAATGTTCCCCGTGCCACTGGCTGCAACACAAGCCCAAAGCATGATTGATCAATCCACCCCTGTGCTTAACAGTTGGAGAGGTGTTCTTTTCGTGAAATTCTGCACCTTTTTTCTCCAAACATACCTTTGCTCATTGCGGCCAAAAGTTCTATTTTAACTTCATCAGTCCACAGGACTTGTTTCCAAAATGCATCAGGCTTGTTTAGATGTTCCTTTGCAAACTTCTGACACTGAATTTTGCGGTGAGGACGCAGGAAAAGTTTTCTTCTGATGACTCTTCCATGAAGGTCATATTTGTGCAGATGTTGCTGCACAGTAGAACAGTGCACCACCACTCAAGAGTCTGCTAAATCTTCCTGAAGGTCTTTTGCAGTCAAACGGGGGTTTTGATTTCCCTTTCTAGCAATCCTATGAGCAGTTCTCTGGTAAAGTTTTCTTGGTCTTCCAGACCTCAACATGACCTCCACGTTCCTGTTAACTGCCATTTCTTAATTACATTACGAACTGAGGAAATGGCTACCTGAAAATGTTTTGCTATCTTCTTATAGCCTTCTCCTGCTTTGTGGGTATCATTTAATTTTCAGAGTGCTAGGCAACTGCTTTGGCTGCTGATTGTTGGGACAAGGTTTGAGCAGTCAGAGTATTTATAAAGCTTTGAAATTTGCATCACCTGGCCTTTCCTAACAATGACTGTGAACAAGCTATAGCCCTAACAAGCTAATTAAGGTCAGAGACCTTGGTAAAAGTTATCTGAGAACTCAAATCTCTTGGGGTGCCCAAATTTTTGCATGGTGCTCCTTTCCTTTTTTTCACTCTAAAATTGTACAAAACAAAATTAATACATTAATCTTGCTTAAAATGTTGAAAAGAATGTTTCATCTTAACTTTATGACTTTTGGAGATCATTTCATCTTCTACTCAACTATTCACAGTAACAGAAATTTTGACCAGGGATGCCCAAACTTTTGCATGCCACTGTACATCACATACAGCAGAGGTTCCAGCACAGATCCCTAACCAGTTACAGACCTCCAGCTTGAACAAGTCCCTTCGACAACTACCCTGTCTTCTATGTGCAAGCCTGTTATGAATTCAAATACCCAATTCGCTGCAGATCTTATGCCTTTTAATCTTCTGGTTTAGCCTCCCATGAAGGAATTTGTCAAACATCTTACTAAAATCCATGTAGAAAACATCCACTGCTTTACCTTCATCAGTCTCTCTGATCAACTTGTCAAGTTGGTAAGACCCAACTAGCCCAGCACAAAGCCACACTGGCTCTCCCTGCACCGACTGCTTTATCTCTCCTGGTGATCACCTAGTTATTGTCGGAAGTCAGTACCCTGGGTGTGACCACGTCATCAAAAGTCTCAATTATAAGGTCTTTAGCCTCCCGGATGATCCTGAGTGCATCCAACTCCAAAACCTTGACCTGGTCAGTCAGGAGCTGTAGTTGGGTGCACCACACATCTGACATGAGGAGCATTCCACCCTGACTATGCTATATTTAAAAAAAAACACAAAACTTTACAGTCAACAAGAAAAAAAAGCTTGCCTCTTATCTGTGCCTGTTCTCACTGTTAAGACAAAGCCTTCTCACTCTAACGTTGGCACACTCCGTTTGACCCTACCTTCCTTTTACTTACTGCTGAGTGTAGGCCTCTGACACTGACACTTACCGTGCCTGCACATCTGAAAGAAGACTTGCCTTCCCTGAAGCTGCTCCTTTCTTATTCTGTCTCTCCCAAACTTCAGTAGGGCTCTGACACAGAAGACTACGCCTGAGCCACCAAAAAGGAAGATTGTTTACTCCTAATATTAACATCTGAATATTTCAGCCCTCTGGGTTGAGATTGAGTTAAAGTTCACTTTTGTGTTGTGAGGTTATAGCTACTGGGGTGTCTCAGAGGATGGTGCAGGTTAAGAGGACCAAGTTTGCTATTATAAAGCTCAATAGTCATTGAAGTTTATCAATATATAATGCCTTGCCTTAATCTACATCATGGTTCACTTAATTATGTAATTGATTTTCTTCCATGATTGAATGATCTACTTTTGGGGCTTGTCTGAGGTCTGGTCCCTGAGAGTATTGTAAGTCTACGTTTACATAGCACCTGTGCTTGACTCATGTAAAATTTTGTAATCCTTAAAGAAACACTGGGTGTGGAAGGTAGCCAAATAATGTAAACATTGGCCTAAGTTTTCATCTCCATTATACATGACAGGTGATGGTTTGTGGCAGATATACTTCTTTGCTACTTGATTAAGTTTGGGGTAGGAAAATACGTCAAGATTCTCATTGTCGATTATGAGAAATGATTTTGCATGATTATCAGGTGTTAGCAGAGGCTTGTGTGCTTTTGAGAGGCAGTCATTCTGCCTCCAGGTCCTCTGGATGGCCTGGCGAAACTTCCCAAGACACACTTTTCAGCTCTACATTCCTCAACCGTTTTGTCAGTAAACTTCCTTCTAGTGCGAGGCTAAAACCTCTTCTTGTGCCTTTTTATGCTAAGATGTGGGTAGGTGTACCTGTGATTTAAGTGTCGGGTAATGGCAATCAAAAGCACCCAATAAGCCTCTTCTCAACAGTTGGTGTCATTCTAGAGGCCATCATGGATCAAAAACTCAACTGGACCAACTTCACAGCTTCCAGGACACATTCAGCAGCATGAAATTTGCCTCCTGTTTCTGAAAAGCCTCTCCAACGACTTACTGAATGCTTCATACCTTGAATGGAATACCCTCTGCTAGCTTCAATGGCTGTAGCCAAAGCAAATCTGAGGTGCAAAGCATCAATCTGGGACAATATGTAAACCTTCATTAAAGATCTGGACTACAAGATGTACTGCAGAAAGATTCCAGTGTTTGACTAAGTCGGTGTCGTCTTCCGCACAGAAGGACAAATGGGAAAAGGAGTGTTCATGCGTCTTCCTTTCCTCGTTATTGAATACATCTCATTGCAGAATATAAGAACAAATTCACAGTTCAAGAAAGCAGCATCTTCACAAGGGCACTGAATGATGATTTCATTGACAAAAATAAATGTTCCGAAGATAAACTTGAAAGGATACGATGCTCTTTACTGTGCTTTCTAAGGATTGAATAGCCTGCACATTAATTCAACTCTTCTATAAAATAATAGGTACCTTGTGGGACTTGTTTTATACCATGTTGCCTGCTAAGTCACCCAAGGAGGAAGGTGTCAGACTCAATGCATGGAAGAGATATACTGTCCAACATAGAGTGTAAGTCATTGTCCTGGATGTTATTCTTCTAAATGCAAGACCCTGTTGGACATTAGTAAAGAAGAATACTGCAAGTCTGGTTCACTGTCTGTTGGCGAGAACAACGGCGGGTGAGTGCATGGGTTCATGAATTGCGCTCACCAGGCCCACGTGCCGCAGTGTTGTCTTTTGCAGATGCCAGTGGCAGCGTGGCGCAGGTGGGTTGGAGATATGCCCTTCTCATCAGTGCTACCATCCAATGTTCTCGGAAGAAGACGAGCTGGATTGCATTAGTCTGCAGCTGCATTAGCATCGCATGTACTTGCGGAATCATGGTTCTGGGACAGCACCCCTTGCACCAACCACCATGACACTCAGGGACTTGGAAGATTTTTTTTTTTGTGATTGTATTTTACTGCTATCGTAATTATATGTGCTTCGTGTGACTGTTGGTGTGTTTGCACCTAGGCCCTGGAGGAACAGTTTTGTTTGGCATGGTTGAATAACAATTAATCTTGAACTTGAAATTGCATTCCTCAAATGAAGGCAACTTTTTATATTTAAGTTGCACTTACATCGCACAAATTTGAAAGTTGTAACTGAAGTAGATATCTCCATGCTTGTTTCTGTAATTGCTGTTTGAGAACTCTCAAAATTCAATGGCAAATCCTTTGTTGGTTTAGATGTTGTTTTTCTCTGAAGAAATAGAGCAACAATCTTTTTGGATCTTGTCTGTGTGGTTGGTGTGAAACAAAGACTTCAACCTTAGAGTTTGGCACCTTTGATCACGTGCTCTAATTTCCTGTCATGGCAGTTTCTTTTGTGTGGCTCCAACTTTGAATCATATGTTTAAACACATGACATGTATTCAGAAGAAGCATTAGAGTTTTTCTCTTCTGAGTGGAGCAGCAAAAGCATTTGGATTATTCCACTTTTATATGGCAGTAGCTATTATTGTTGAATATACTCTTCCCAGTGATTGCAATATCAAGTTAAGTAATGCTGCCCAGTAAAAATGTGCAGCCTCGATTGACAATAACCGTCTGGGTATGAAAATTGCAGGTATTTGACCAATGATCAAATCCAGGTCAAGGATCATAGTCCATAAAACTATTTTGTGCTGTTGATATTTCCAATAAAACCTATTACCTTGTTTAATGTTTCTGGATTTCAATTGCATCATTATCATTTTTGATATGTGATTGTACAGTATAATCCAAAAGTGAGAATTAATCTTTCTGCTAAAAAGAACTTAAAAAAGGAGTGAGGGACTTCATTTTTGTTATATTTTTAAGTTGTACCAAAATATCCCATCTTCTCCAAATCATTGTAGGTTAATCTCGCCAGACTGTGGACGAAGCCAAGAATACAATGTTGTGAGACCATTTTATCCGTCACATAATAGTGAGTCAAGAGGATTCAGTCAAAGCTCAGGAAGACCTACACAGTGGAGGGGACAACAGGAAAAATGGAATGAAGCAGGCACTGCAGAATCAAGATCCGAAGTTGCACAATATGGTAACATTCATTATAAAGTTTTTGAGTATAGACAACCTTCGCCGATTGCAAGAAGAATGGAATCTGATCATGCGTTAGAGAGAAACTTTTACCCAGAGGAGAGAGAAGAAAATCGATCTCATGCCCTTCTTTCGAGATCTGCTGAAGAAAATCCATACCATGATCATGATGAGCGTCATGAGAGCAGTGGCTGGCACCATGAATGGCATCATGGTCACAGTGATCGTCACCATGGCCACAGTGAACGTCACCATGATCGTGATGTATGGCGTAATGACCACGACGACCAGCATTATAATCAGAGTGCAGAAACCTTGACTCGTTACAAGTTGTCTGATGAAAAGTCAAAGACTGTTAGAGGTGATTCACAATCCAACTGTTATGATCGACCTAGTACCACCACTTATGCCGGTGCAGAAAAGTGGCGTGACCCTGAAGGCTTCAGAAGTCACAGTTTACACGAGGAAAGGCACTCAAGTTCTTTACGGTCTCCTGGAAGACGGTCTGAAGAGTTTCTGGAAAGGAGCACCTACCAGAAGAGGTATTGGGATTGAACCATTAAGGATATTATGTTTTGCTATAGAACTTCAACGTTATAAATTGTTCTTTTATTTTTAGTTGAGAGTTTGAAATTGGGAAAACCCTTTGTCCTAATCTGAAAGTAAGAGTGTAGGTTTATATAAATGATCAACTCTTTAGTTGTTTTGAAATAGAACAGATTGGTGGCTACAAGCTGTGCCTTGGCATAGCGCAGTGTGGCTTTCAGAAGGATAAAGGGTTAAACTAGTAACCTGACACATCACTGCTTTCAAGGCATTGCTCCCAAATGTACTTCAAATAATCAGAATGTAATTCTCATTCTCTTCTCTACTGCAAGTGTAAACTGCTTTATGTCAACACAGGTATCCTGAGGATAATGATGTCAAAGGGTACAGAGAAGCATCTGGAAGAGGCTGGGTGCCAGGAAAGCTTGAGGCAGTAGATCATGAACGAGATTTAAAATGGAGAGGAGAGAAAATGCCTCATAATAAAAAACCCTACACTTCTGCATTATACAATGACTCTGAAAATGCACGTATTAAAGATGTGTCAAGAAACTGGTATAGTAACAGTGATCGCTTTGAAGAGTTTGTGCAAGTAAAGAGTGGGTTTGCACATTCACAGAAGTATCCTGAAATGCACTCATCTTCTGAGCACCATCAGAGCTTTTCCAGTGAAAGGCAGCAAAGATACTCAAGTAAAGATAAAGAATATACGACTGGCTCCTTGAGTGCTAAAGAGGTGAGTCGTTTTCACAGTAACAGCAGCAGGTCGGGTACTGATGCAAACAAAGCAGAGGGTCACTACTCTGCGACAAGCAAGTATGTTGTTCCTGAGCATTACTCCGACAGGTTTCCACGTGCAGGCAAGAAAGAAGTGAGCCCTCGATATACAGCAACCTCGGCCACCAGGGAGCGAGTGGAAAGGAGAAAAGAGTTCAGAAACCGTTCTAAGGACCGGCGTGATGATACTCGTACTACTAAGCGATCAAACCATGGGTCTTATCACATGGAAGCTTCACATTGTGTTGTTAATAATGAGAGAGACCATACAACTGAATCCTTGACCATCAAGTTAGACATGAAGAAGACTGTGAACAAGTACAGGTATTGTCCTAAATTCTTTGATCACATGAGGCTGAATAAAGAAATTTCATGCTCCTTTTAGTACCTATCTAATGGCTTGAATTATTTCTAAGTAATTTTCTTTCCTCACAGAAAGCAGACTGTTACCAAATGAAAATTGAAATGGAAAATCAGAATGCAAACTGTACCTTCGACTGCACTTGATACAGGAAAGCTTATCATACCTTAATTGATTTTTCTAATTGGGATGCTAGAAACTCCCATTTTTTTAATTCCAAAAAAGTTCTACAAAAGCCTTCATTCTCCACCAAAAGAGAAAAATCAGGAGAAATTCATGTATAATAAGGAATATTAGCATGTTGCTTCTTCCTGAATGTTTACCAAGCAGTTGGATTCTAAGCACAAAGAATATTATTTGCATACAGAAAACGTAATTGCTGTGCATTCAAGCAATTAAAAACACCGACGGATGAGATATGTATTTGGCTTCTTCCAGGCTCTCCTTGCGTAATAGAAACCCTTTTGGATAAAGAGGTCCAACTCAGTATAAAAAGTAACTGAAGATCTCTTGAATATCAAGCAGTTTTGCTTCTACTCTTTTTGATAGATTGGGCGAAAGCTCTCTCCAACTTACAAAATAAATCAAAAATCTGTGCTCTTAAAATAGCAGATATTTGGTCTCGAACTAAATACTCTGTCAAGAGCATATCGATGCAACAGGGCCCAGAATGAGGAATGTTTGAATGATTTGAATACAGTGCCAGATGGATTGAAAAAGCAGGGTGTCGGGACCAGAGGGAAAGGCCGGGCTAGTTCTGCACACTTCACCATGATGTTTACTTCACTCTTCACTGTTCTGAGGCTGTGGCCTGCTCCGGACTTCATGTCTGAGGACTCATTTTCATACTAAATGGTATTTCCTTACTTTATTGCTTGCATGGTTTGTGTTTTTTTTCTCTCTTGCACATTGGGTGTTTGTTAGTCTTTTTTTTGTTTCTTTGTTTTGTGGCTGCCTGTAAAGAGACAAATCTCAAGGTTTTATAATGTATACACACTTTGATAATAAATGTACTTTGAAATTAAACTACTCATTACAAACATTCAAGATTAAATCTCTACCATTTGGATATTTCTCATTTGTGCAATACGAGTATATCAAGCAAAGAATTTTTAATGTTGCCAGAATTATGTTCTATGTATGAACTTCCTATTTTTTCCTGTGATCCATTTTGGTTGGATTGGTTATCGAAGAAGCTGCATGATGTTGGATAAATTTAGTTTTGTCATGATCCAAATGAAGACTACAAAGGGGAACCCTATTTTGAAAAATTCATGGAACGGACAGCAATTTTGTGTAGCAATCTAGTGCACCTTCCTCCTTGCCATGCATTATAATGGACTTCTCAACTTTGCCAATGAAATAGCCCTTTCAACAAGCAGGAGTTCTTTACTTAAACCAGAATTCATATTGTGAAATTACCTTGTGAGAGAAAAGAGCAACTTATGAATTGTTCTATCAAAATGGCAATACTAAATGGAACTTGCATTTCTCAGACGCATCATATTAACAAACTTCAAGACTGGAGCAATTGAGGAAATCTTTTCTTTGACTTTCTAAATCAACTAGTATTTTATGCAGTTCAGAAAATAAATCCAAACCGTACTACTGATCAAGAGTTCAAATTCAGCATCAATGCCTTCAATCAGGATGGACTAGATAGTTCTCTTAATGTGAATCACAGCATGAAACATGTTTCTTTAAAGATAACTTCTGTGCCTGCTCTTTACTTAGATTTCAAGCTATTGTTTACTTGAAATATTGTCAAAGCAAGCAAGATGATAGGAGGTATTTCAAAGTGAAGCCTCCAAATTCAGAATGGTGAATCATAGTAAACTGAAGTGTCAGTTCACGACTGAATGCACAACTGTAAAGCACAATGGCAGATGAATTGAAGATCGTATCCAGCTGATTTTGGAACTTAAAAAAAAGCAGAAGGGTGGAAGGCATATGATTTGCACTGTACGTGAAGAAACTAATGTTGGCTTTGTATGTTCCTCTGCCCATGCTATACCTCTGAAGTGAGATTCTGGCTATCAATTCAGTATTCTCTCGCTTACTTCATCATGTATGTCAATATGAAACAAGCTTGTTAATGGAATTGTGAAACATTGTTTTGAAGAAGAAAATTAAAATGTTTTACACAGCAAGGGCATGCACCAGAAGAATTCAGTGAAAGAACAACTTGCCTTCCTGATACCATTGTGGTGGCTGCACAAAATAACAGTTAAATTGTTGATCAATTTTAGCCATTTATGTCAAACTTTCCACCACCGGACTCGTATGTGATGATAAAACATTGAACAATTTAGCACAGCACGGTCCCTTCCACTTGTGCAGAACAATATAAACCTACTCCACAACTAATCTTCCTTCCTACACAGCCCACAACCCTCCATTTTCTGATATCTATCTGGTTATCTAATAACCTTAAATATCCTTATTGTAGCAGCCTCTACCATCTCCCTCAGCAGTGCATTCCAGGCACCTACCACTCTCTGTTCAAAACAGAAACCTTACCTCTGACATCTTTCCTTAACTTCTCTTCCATTCATCTTAAATATCCTCTGATATTGGCCATTGGTGCCCTGAGAAGAAAGTACTAGCTGTTCACTCTATCTGTTTCTTCCACAATCTTATACACCACCATCAAGTTGTCGGTCATCCTTCATCGCTCAAAAGAAAAAGCTCATTTAACATTTCCCCATAAGATTTGCTGTCCAATCCAGGCAGCATCCTGCTAACTCTCCTCTACACCCTCAGTATTTCTCTGCATCCTTGCTGTAATGAAGTGATCAAAACTGAACACAATCCTCTTGGTGTGGTCTGACCAGAGGTTTTTATAGATTTGCAGCATTACCTTGCAGGTCCTGAACACAATCCCCTGACTAATGAACTTGCCATACAATGTAACCACCTTGTCCACTTGTGCAGCATCTTTGGGGGATCTATGTACTTGGACCCTAAGATGGCTCTGTTCCTGCACAATTTGCAGACTTAATAACCCAGCTCTCCATTTCTTCATCCAAGTCATTTGAAACTTTCAGAGGAGGGGTCCCAGAACAGATCCCTATGGAACACCACTGCTAGTCACCAACATCCAGGCAGCATTATAAACTTAAATTTGCCTGACCAAATAACCACAGCACAAAAAGATCGTTACTTTTCACCAGTTTATTTCTTTGAGCTCAGCCGGCAAAGGAACTTGGTCCAGACATCGGGGGAGAAGTGTTCTCATCCCTCTGGAGGTTCAAACAAGTTCACTGCTCGACTTCCAGAATTGTTACAATTCTTAAGGCCACCGATACAAAAGAACAATCACTTAGACATTCCAGCTACTGAAATAGAGCAAAACTTAATAGCTTAGATAGGAGACTCCACCAAATTTAAGCTTTAATTAAGAAAGGAATGTCCTGTCTTATCTCCATCATCAACTGCCTTTTGTCGAAACCAAAAGGTATGAAAAGTCAAGAGATGTCTTTTGTGGATCTGTGTGAGCTTTAAACGCTGATTTATACTTGTGCATACGGGCTACGCCGCAGCTTATATCGTAACTCCCTCACTCTACGCCATAGCAAGTATGCGTTGGTGTGCGCCAAAATGCTAGTTGGTGGTGGGGTTTCTATGCCACTGTGTTGAGTTCCTTCGTGAGAGACATGAACGAGGAAATGTATTTCAAATGTCTTTGCATGTCAGCAGGTAGATTTGATGATTTGGTTCATCCATTTCGCATCAGTGTATGCAGAGCCTACAGACATGGTGGAGAAGAAGCAACCGGAAATGCGTAGGAGGAAATGCGATGCTACCAAGTGGACCAATCACAGTTGTTCCAGTCTGCGTTGCCACGACGCGTGAGTAACTTTTCTGGAGAGGTGCACGTCATCCTACGGTGTAGGGTATGGCATAGGGTACACTTCACCTACGGCGTCGATGCAACGCACAAGTATAAATCAGCCTTAACCTTTATCTCACTCCAAAGAAGCAGCTGTGAGACACCATCTTAAACATGCTGTAGCCATTCACAAACCAGAATACACAGACACAGTTGGTACTCAACCTTAACCCATTATTTACATGAATCTGAGGATGCCCCAATTCCCTTAAAACCTTATCAGCATTAGCTTCATCTACTGCGATGCTGCCTTCTGTGGGCAGGCCTTTACTGAATCCATGTACTTAAGCTTCCGTGGATTGCATGCCTGTCGATTTTCTAGATGAGCCTACCTTGTGCAACCATGATTGATCAAAATATCAACGATGGAAAAGTTTGAATAACATGGGATCCAAAGTCACCTGTTTTCTCCCAAGCCAGTAATAGTTTTTTTCAAAATACTATTTTATCTTAAAATATTCCGAAAGAAATCAACTTTTCATTTGAATGATTCAAACAAACTTTCCTAAAGCCTATTTTAATGATTTACCAGTCAAATACTGAAGTAATGTTTCAGCAGATTACCTCTCTCCACGTGTACATCATGTCGTTGGATTCTGTCATCTGGATAAAGCTGTAGTACATTAATCCTAGCTGCCTATGTCTCAGTGTTTACAGGATGAATCATTGTTAAATGGAAAGTGAACATCTGAAAATTCTACTAAGTTGATGGAAAACGAGCCTGCATTTTTGTCACATTAACTTTGATACAGTGGAAAGAAGCAGATGAACACCTATTTAAAATGGAAGATTGCTGAATTAATCAAAGCTGTTCTGAGGAGTGTTCAATAGCATGAGTAGCACATGAAAATTGAATTTTAATTGCTATTTAATAGAGTGTTCAGTGTGAAATTTCTTTTATTCAGCCTCAGTTTTACATATTAAATAGTGGCATTTTCTAACACAAGCTTAACTAATAAAATCAATGTGTTTATTTTCTTGCGCAATCAAATTGAAAACAAGTAGAAACTCTTCTTTAAATGGCTTGTTTGTGTAGTCATGTTAAATTATGTAGAATGTGCAGGAGTTCTTTAACAAGAAGACTTTAAAGAAACCAAGTCCAGATCATTATACAAGGTACGAAAATGATTCTTAAATTTTGCATTTGTTTTTTCTGACTTACTTTGAATGTAACATGAGTGACAGTGTTTGACAAATTACAGATTTTCTGCAAGAAGTTGTACAAAGTGCTTGATTAAAGGAACTTAAAATTTATGAACGTTAATCAGAATTAAGGTAATTATTTTAATTGAAATCCCAAAGCTATCAAGTTGAGAAATTTAAATTTGCAGTATGCAGAATACTGGAAAGGTTTTCTACCCATTCATCCTATAAAAAGGATGTCACACAGGTTGACCTGTGTTTTAGAAACATAGGAAACCTACAGCAAAATACAGGCCCTTTGGCCCACAAAGTTGTGCCAAACATGTCCCTACCTTAGAAATTACTAGGCTTACCTATAGCCCTCTATTTTACTAATCTCCATGTACCTATCTAAAAGTCTCTTAAAAAACCCTATCGTATCCGCCTCCACTACCGTTGCTGGCAGCCCATTCCACACACTCACCACTCTGAGTAAAAAACTTACCCCTGACAGCTCCTTTGTACTTACTCCCCAGCACCTTAAACCTGTGTCCTCTTGTAGCAACTATTTCAGCCCTGGGAAAAAGCCTCCGACTATCTGCACAATCAATGCCTCTCATTATCTTATACACCTCTATCAGGTCACCTCTTATCCTCCTTCGCTCCAAGGAGAAAAGGCTTAGTTCACTCAACCTTTTCTTGTAAGGCATGCTCCCCAATCCAGGCAACATCCTTGTAAATCTCCTCTGCACCCTTTCTATGGCTTCCACATCCTTCCTGTAGTGAGGTGACCAGAACTGAGCACAGTACTCCAAATGGGGTCTGACCAGGGTCCTATATAGCTGCAGCATTACCTCTCGGCCCCTAAATTCAATTCCACGATTAATGAAGGCTAATACACCATATGACTTCTTAACCACAGAGTCAACCTGCGCAGCTGCTTTAAGTGTCTTATGCACTCAGACCCCAAGATCCCTCTGATCCTCCACACTGCCAAGAGTCATACCATTAATACTATATTCTGCCATCATATTTGACCTACCAAAATGAACCACTTCACACTTATCTGGGTTGAACCCCATGTGCCACTTCTCAGCCCAGTTTTGCTTCCTATCAGTGTCCCGCTGAAACCTCTGACAGCTGTCCACACTATCCACAACACCTCCAATCTTTGTGTCATCAGTAAACTTACTAACCCAAACCTCCACTTCCTCATCCAGGTCATTTATAAAAATCACAAAGAGTAAGGGTCCCAGAACAGATCCCTCAAGCACTCCACTAGTGACCGACCTCCATGCAGAATATGACCCATCTACAGCCACTCTTTGCCTTCTGTGGGCAAGCCAGTTCTGGATCCACAAAGCAATGTCCCCTTGGATCCCATGCCTCCTTACTTTCTCAATAAGCCTTGTGTGGGGTACCTTATCAAATGCCTTGCTGAAATCCATGTACACTATATCTATTGCTGTTCCTTCATCGATGGGTTTAGTCACATCCTCAAAAAATTCAATCAGGCTTGTAAGGCACGACCTGCCCTTAACATAGCCATGCTGACTACTCCTAATCATATTATACCTTTACAAATGTACATAAATCCTGCCTCTCAGGATCTTCTCCATCAACTTACCAACCACTGAGGTAAGACTCGTTGGTCTATAATTTCCTGGGTTATCTCTACTCCCTTTCTTGAATAAAAGAACAACATCCACAACCCTCCAATTCTCCGAAACCTCTCCCGTCCCCATTGATGATGCAAAGATCATCACCAGAGGCTCAGCAATCTCCTCCCTCGCCTGGGGTACATTTCGTCCGGTCCTAGCAACTTATCCAACTTGATGCTTTCCAAAAGCTCCAGGTATTAAGCTTCTTAATATCTACATGCTCAAGCTTTTCAGTCTGCTGCAAGTAATCACTATAATCACTAAGCTCCTTTTCCATAGTGAGTACTGAAGTAAAGTATTCATTAAGTACCTCTGCTATTTCCTCTGGTTCCATATACGCTTTCCCACTGTCACACTTGATAGGTCCTATTCTTTCATGTCTTATCCTCTTGCTCTTCACATACTTGTAGAATACCTTGGGGTTTTCCTAAATTCTGCCTGCCAAAGCCTTCTCATGGCCTCTTCTGGCTCTCTTAATTTCCTTCTTAAGCTCCTTCCTAGTAGCCTTATAATCTTCTAGATCTCTAACATTACCTAGCTCTCTGAATCTTTTGTAAACTTTTCTTCTTGACTAGATTTATTATAGCCTTTGTACACCACAGTTCCTGTAACCTGCCATTATTTCCCTGTCTCATTGGAAAGTTCCTATACTGAACTGTACACAAATATCCCCTGAATATTTGCCACATTTCTTCTGTACTTCTCCCTGACGACATCTGTTTCCAATTTCCAGTGGGCGGCCTATTAAAAACACCCAGTAAAGTTATTGACCCCTTTCTGTTTCCAGTTTCCTGCCTGATAGCCTCATAATTCCCCTTACTCCAATTAAACGCTTTTCTAACTTGTCTGTTCCAATCTCTCTTCAATGCTGTTGTAAAGGAGATAGAATTATGATCACTATCTCCAAACTGCTCTCCCACTGAGAGATCTGACACCTGACCAGGTTCATTTCCCAATACCAAATCAAGAACAGCTTCCCCTCTTGTAGGCTTATCTACATACTGTGTCAAGAAACCTTCCTGAACACACCTAACAAGCTCCACCCCATCTAAACCCCGTGCTCTAGGGAGATGCCATTTGTTATTTGGGTAATTCTCCCATCACAACAACTCTGTTATAGTTACACCCTTCCAGGATCCGTTTCCCTATCTGCACCTCGATATCCCTGTTACTATTGGGCGGCCTATTAAAAAAACACCCAGTAAAGTTATTGACCCCTTTCTGTTCCTAACCTCCACCCACAGAGAATCCGTAGACAATCCCTCTATGGCGTCCACCTTTTCTGCAGCTGTGACACTGTCTCTGATCAACAGTGCCATGCCCCCACCTCTTTTGCTTCCCTCCCTGTCCTTTATGAGACATGTAAAACCCGGCACTTAAAGTAATCGTTCCTATCCCTGAGCCATCCAAGTCTCTGTAATGGCCACCACATCATATCTCCAAGTACTGATCCATGCTTTAAGCTCATTTGCTTTGTTCACAACACTCCTAGCGTTAAAATAGATACATCTCAAATCTTTGGTCTGAGCACATCCCTTCTCTATCACCTGCTGTCCTCCCTCTCGCACTGTACAAGCTTTCTCTCTTTGTGAGCTAACCTCCATTTCCCCAGTCTCCTCAGTTTGGTTCCCACTCCCCAACAATTGTAGTTTAAACTCTCCCTAGTAGCCTTAGCAAACCTCCCCGCCAGTATATTGGTCCCCCTGGGATTCAAATGCAACCCATCATTTTTTGTACAGGTCACACCTGCCCCAGAAGAGGTCCCAGTGATCCGGAAATCTGAATTCCTTCCCCACTGCTCCAATCCCTCAGCCACACATTTATTTTCCACCTCATTCTATTCCTATTCTCGCTGTCGCGTGGCACAGGCAGTAATCCTGAGATTACTACCTTTGAGGCCCTGCTTCTCATCTTCCTTCCTAACTCCCTGTAGTCTTTTTTCAGGACCTCTTCCCTTTTCCTACCTATGTCATTGATACCAATATGTACCACAACCTCTGGCTGTTCTCCTTCTCACTGCAGGATATCTTGGACATGATCAACCATCCGAGTTTCTTTCCTGTGTCCACAGAATCGCCTGTCTGACCCCCTAACTATAGAGTCCCCTATCACTACTGCCTTCCTCTTCCCTACTGTTCTGAGCCACAGGGCTAGACTCTGTGCCAGAGGCACGTCCACTGCCGCTTCCCCCAGCTAGGTTGTTTCCCACTCCCCCCCCCCCCCCCCCCCAAACAGTACTCAAATGGGAGTACTTATTGTCAAGGGGTACAGCCACAGGGGTATTCTCTAGTACCTGACTCTTCCCCTTCCTGACTGTGACCCACTTGTCTGTCCCGTGGCTCAGGTGTGACCACCTGCCTATAACTCCTCTCTATCACCTCCTCACTCTCCTTGACTCGGTCCCTTAGAAACTGCAGCTTGACACACCTGGTGCAGATACGTCTGTCTGGGAGGCTAGGAGACTCCAGGATCCCCCATATCTGACACCGAGCACAGAAAACTGGCCTCACACACATACTTCCTCCTTTCCGCAATTAACACAGGTAGACCATAGACCATAAGACAAAGGAGCCCGTCGGCCATTCGGCTCATCGAGTCTGTTCCGCCATTTCATCATGACCTGATCCAGTCTCCCCTTTAGTCCCATTCCCCCGCCTTCTCACCATAACCTTTGATGCCCTGACTACTCAGATACCTATCAATCTCTGTCTTAAATACACCCAATGACTTGGTCTCCACTGCCGCCCATGGCAACAAATTCCATAAATTCACCACCCTCTGGCTAAATTTTTTTTTTCGCATCTCTGTTCTGAATGGGCGCCCTGCAATCCTCTTGTACTAGACTCCCCCACCATGGGAAACAATGGTGAACCTACCTCACCTTGTCCCGTTACTGCCAAAGCCCTATCACTCTGCTGCTTCTCACTCATCTGCCTGCTTCAACTGCCCACTGGATACGGCGGTCTGCTTTCTCAACCTTCTGCACTCTACTGGCTGATATCACGCGCCTGTGCAGTCTTGCCTCTCTTTAACCCCGAGTAGTTTAAAAACTCCCTTCGCTCCGAAAAATCAGCCGTTCACTCGTAGCCTTCTTGCTCTGAATTACAAACCGTTGAAGATTCCTTCCCTTTTTAAACCTTTCGCACTGTACTGGCTGACGTCACGCGGCTGCGCAGTCTTGCCTCTCTTTAGTCCCGAGTAGTTTAAAAACTCCCATTTGCTCCAAAAAATTAGCCATTCACTCGCAGCCTTCTTGCTCTTGCTTCTAGCTGCTTAACTTATCCTCTTTCTTTTGGCACTAACTTCTTGCCAATTTTATTGATCCTTAATTGTTGACAACATCTTTCTTGATGCTAGCTGCAGGAATAGAAGTATGGTAGCTGAACATAGTCTTGCCGTAATTCATACGCATAAAATGAAGCCTATTATGCCTCAAAAATTTAATATATATTCTAACATCATGGAAAAAAAATATGTAACTTATTATTAAAAGAGTCAAATTTGTTAAACCTATTTCAGAATTTTGTTATAATTCAGACCATCAAGAACCAATCTGCCAGCCTTTACATGGCTTTTTGCTTTAAGAAGAGACAAGTTAAGGTGGTCTAGGCAGCTGATTTAACTGAGTCAGCCCCAGGATGCTTGGTAAATCATTATTTTTTCCAGAAATAAGTAACTTCTGGGCTGCTCTGTAGAAGACTGATAAAATTTAAGGGCCTCGATCGCATGATGGTGGCTCTTCTCTTTCAGTGATTACTGAAATAATCCTTAACTAGGCAATTAACTTGGTTAAGAAATATTGAAGTTTGAAATTGTCATGTGCATTCTTCAAACAAGAAGCACCTCCTGAAACTTGTTCTTAATTTTATATAAATAAAATTTTAAGAAATTAATTATGAATTTTTATATTTGTATATGTATATTTGTATGGCTGCCCTCAGTCAGTTGCAGTTATTTCGTTGTGAATTTGTATTTGGGATTCCTCCAGGCCTGCATCAAGCCATTCTTCAGAGAGACTAATGTCTCGGGATTTGGTTAGTGTTGGCAAGAAACGAGATGAGTTTCATCATGTGTTTGAGCATATGGGTTCATCATTGAAGGCTAACCCGAATATCTCTTCAGGAGAATTTGCCCAGGAGATAATCACTTTGGTGCACCAAATTAAAGGTCGGACATGCATTATTGCATCATTTTTAAAAATTTGTTTGCAAGAAGTGGTATTGAGACAGTTTCATTTAATGGTGGCACAACTGTTGGTAATTGATGGTGTTACTGATTAAGTCCTTAAGATACTGCATGATGGAAATTATTCTTTCATTGTAATGTGTGTATTCTTCAGAATTGTTATAAAATTGCATTTTAGTTTCAGTCCTGGTTGGTTATTGAATACTGCTAGGTGAAACAGATTAGAGCTGGTGCTTTAATCCCATTCCTGTAGACACCAATCCAACGGAAACTTGGAGCAGTTGAAGTGTATTTCTGAATGGCAGACTTTAGGTGGATTTTTTTTTCATTGATTGGTTCAAAGAGCAGAGATTAAACTGGATATAAAGTGAATAATGCCTAATATTTTGGATCTATGCTGTCTATGACTCATTGCACTGTCAGGGCTGCAGAGGAGATTCACCAGAATTATGATGGTGGTTTTATTTAAAGGTTGCTTTGCCAACAATAAACACAGCAGTTTGAGCATACATTTTAAGATGCAAGTCTTGACTCCTATCTCGACAGTCCTGCAAATCATTACATTATTAAAAAAACTACTGCAGACTACAATAAGTAATATTTTCTGTATGCTGCAAATATTTAGTAAATGGATGGCAATACTACATAGAAGAATTTAAATGTGAGGTTACTAATGATAGGAGGTGAATTGAGATTTAGTGAAGATATCTGGGTGAGAATTGAAAGCTATAAGGATAAAGGAATAACATTGGATTTATGTTATAGACCCCGTCCCCCACCCCCAATGCTGATGGTGAGTTTAGTAAATACTCATTCAGAATATTGAAAAAGCAAATTCTATGGGTGATGTTATAGTTTTGTGTGACCTTAATTTCTCAGATATTGAGTGGGAGAACCCAGTGGATTATAGGAAAATGAATTCATCGAGTTGTTGAATGATTGTTTTTTGATCCAGCCTGTTAATACACCAACAAGAGGGGAGGCCTGTCTAGATTTGATATTCTGTAACAATCTGGATAGAATTTTGAGTTCAGAAGTTGTTCAGCCTTTAGGAACAAGTGACGATAACATTGTTGGTCTTGAAGTTTTTTGGGAGAGTATATCAGTAAAAACCAAAGCCATTAAATTGAATTTCAAAAAGGCAAAGTTTGAAATTCTTTGCCTACAAAAACTTCAGAAGGTAAACTGGAAGGAACTGCTTGTCATTGAGTCAGTTGAGGAACAGTGGGGTCAGTTTAAACAGTTGGTTCACGCACTGCAGGAAAAGTTCATACCCAAGGTCAGGAGAAGCCATAAAAACCCATAAATCAACTACATGGTGAATAAAAATATTCATAAAAATTATTGAAGAAAAGATAGCTATATAAGGAATACAGAAAAAAATAGTAATGATGTTAACCGTAGGGCATATGAATATATGAAAGCTATCATCAAGAGGGAAGTTTGGATTGCCAAAATGCAGGCTGAGGAGGATATTGCTGATAATGCTAAGATTGATCCTGAGGGATATTTTCAATGCTTTAGTAGTGGGGGGGAAAGTCGAGGGGGAAGTTAAGGGTATTAGGAATAATAGTAGTGTTAAGTTATGCAGAGAAGAACATAGTAGATATACTTAACTCATATTTTGCTGAAGTATTTGCCTATGAAGATGTTAGCAATATGTCAGTAAGTGTAGAGAAAAATAAGGTGGTTTTAAATGACTTGGAGTTCTTAGAAAGTAAGGTCCTCTTTCAGCTGAAAAGGCTGAAAGTTAGTAAATCTCCAAGGCCAGACAACTTGTTGTGGGAATAACAGAGACATGGCTTCAAGTGGACAGGGCCTGGGAAATGAATATTCAAGGATATACATCTTATCGAAAGGACAGACTGACTGGAAGAGGGGGTGGGGTGGCTCTGTTGGTGAGGAATGATATTCAGTCCCTTGCGAGGGGGAACATAGAATCAGGGGATGTAGAGTCAGTATGGATAGAACTGAGAAATTCTAAGGGTAGAAAGACCCTAATGGGAGTTATCTACAGGCCCCCAAACAGCAGTCTGGATGTAGGGTGTAAGTTGAATGAAGAGTTAAAATTGGCATGTCGCAAAGGTAATGATACAGTTGTCATGGGGGATTTCAACATGCAGGTAGACTGGGAGAATCAGAATGGTACTGGACCCCAAGAAAGGGAGTTTGTGGAGTGCCTCCAAGATGGATTCTTAGAACAGCTGGTACTGGAGCCTACCAGGGAGAAGGCAATTCTAGATTTAGTGTTGTGCAATGAACCGGATTTGATCAGGGACCTCGAGGTAAAGGAACCATTAGGAGGTAGTGACCATAATATGTTATGTTTTAACCTACAATTTGAGAAGGAGAAGGAAAAATTGGATGTGTCAGTATTACAGTTGAACAAAGGGAACTATAGAGCTATGAGGGAGGAGCTGGCCAAAGTTCTATGGAACAATACCCTAGCAGGAAAGACAGTGGAACAACAATGGCAGGTATTTCTGGGAATAATGCAGAAGGTGCAGGATCGGTTCATTTCAAAGAGGAAGAAAGATCCTAAGGGGAGTAAGGGGCGCCCTTGGCTGACGAGGGAAGTGAAGGGCAGTATAAAAATAAAAGAGAAGTATAACATAGCAAAGATGAGCGGGAAACTGGAGGACTGGGAAGCTTTTAAAGAGCCACAGAAGATAACAAAAAAGGCAATATGCCAAGAAAAAATGAGGTACGAAGGTAAACTAGTCAAGAATATAAAGGAGGATAGTAAAAGCTTCTTTAGGTATGTGAATAGCAAAAAAATAGTTAAGACCAAAATTGGGCCATTGAAAACAGAAACGGGTGAATTTATTATGGGGAACAAGGAAATGGCAAACGAGTTGAACAGGTACTTTGGATCTGTCTTCACTAGGGAAGACACAAACAATCTCCCAGATGTAATAGTGGCCAAAGGAACTAGGGTAAAGGATGAACTGAAGGAAATTTATATTAGGCAAGAAACAGTGTTGGATAGACTGTTGAGTCTGAAGGCTGATAAGTCCCCGGGACCTGATGGTCTGCATCCCAGGGTACTTAAAGAGGTGGCTCTAGAAATCGTGGACGCATTGGTAATCATTTTCCAATGTTCTATAGATTCAGGAACAGTTCCTGCTGATTGGAGGGTGGCTAATGTTGTCCCACTTTTCAAGAAAGGAGGGAGAGAGAAAACAGGGAATTATAGACCAGTTAGCCTGACGTCAGTGGTGGGAAAGATGCTGGAGTCAATTATAAAAAGAGGAAATTACGACACATTTGGATAGCAGTAGAAGGATCAGTCCGAGTCAGCATAGATTTATGAAGGGAAAATCATGCTTGACTAATCTTCTGGAGTTTTTTGAGGATGTAACTATGAAAATGGACAAGGGAGATCCAGTGGATGTAGTGTACCTGGACTTCCAGAAAGCTTTTGATAAAGTCCCACATAGAAGATTAGTGGGCAAAATTAGGGCACATGGTATTGGGGGCAAAGTACTGACATGGATTGAAAATTGGCTGGCTGACAGGAAACAAAAAGTAGCGATTTCGGAATGGCAGGCTGTGACCAGTGGGATACCGCAAGGTTTGGTGCTGGGACCGCAGCTGTTTACAATATACATTAATGATTCAGATGAAGGGTTTAAAAGTAACATTAGCAAATTTGCTGATGACACAAAGCTGGTTGGCAGTGTGAAATGTCAGGAGGATGTTATGAGAATGTAGGGTGACTTGGACAGGTTGGGTGAGTGGGCAAATGTATGGCAGATGCAGTTTAATGTGGATAAATGTGAGGTTATCCACTTTGGTGGCAAGAACTGGAAGGCAGATTACTATCTAAATGGAGTCAAGTTAGGAAAAGGGGAAGTACAACGAGATCTAGGTGTTGTACATCAGTCAATGAAAGCAAGCATGCAGGTACAGCAGGCAGTGAAGAAAGCTAATGGCATACTGGCCCTTATAACAAGAGGAATTGAGTATAGGAGTAAAGAGGTCCTTCTGCAGCTGTACAGGGCCCTGGTGAGACCCCACCTGGAGTATTGTGTGCAGTTTTGGTCTCCAAATTTGAGGAAGGACATTCTTGCTATTGAGGGAGTGCAGCTTAGGTTCACAAGGTTAATTCCCAGAATGGCGGGACTGTCATATGTTGAAAGATTGGGCTTGTATGCACTGGAATTTAGAAGGATGAGAGGGGATCTGATTGAAACATATAAGATTATTAAGAGATTGGACACGCTGGAGGCAGGAAGCATGTTCCCGCTGATGGGTGAGTCCAGAACTAGAGGCCACAGTTTAAGAATAAGGGGTAGGCCATTTAGAACAGAGATGCGGAAAAACTTTTTCACCCAGGGAGTGGTGGATATGTGGAATGTTCTGCCCCAGAAGGCAGTGGAGGCCAAGTTTCTGGATGCATTCAAGAGAGAGTTAGATAGAGCTCTTATAGATAGCGGGTCAAGGGATATGGGGAGTGGGCAGGAACGGGGTACTGATTGTGTATGATCAGCCATGATCACAGTGAATGGTGGTGCTGGCTAGAAGGGCCGAATGGCCTACTCCTGCACCTACTATCTATTGTGTCCAAGGGTACTTAAAAGAAGTCTGTGATTATATATACAAACACCTAACATGTTTTTTTCAAAAGTTACTGGAGATGGGTGAAATCCCTAAGGACTGGAAATGGGATAATGTTGGTCCAGTATATTAGAAGGGTGACGGCACTGACCTTGGTAACTGTAGACCAGTGAGCTTAATGTGTATTGCAGATAAGATAACAGTAATAAAGAAAGAGATGTCAAAACAGCTGATAAGAACAGGCACATTAGCAGAAAGCCTGCATGGGTTCAGAGAGGAAAATTCTATCTTACTAATATGCTGAAGTTCCATGTTGAGGCAACTAAAAATTATGAAAACAATAGAGTACTTTATATCATTTACTTGGACTTCCAGAAGGTTTTTGACTAGGTACCCCATGAGAGGTTAATAATCAAATTACAGGAGGTAGGGATTCAGGGTAAGGTGTGTGAGTGGGTGCAGAATTGGCTGAAAAACAAAAATACCAATTATGGTGAGAAGATCATTTTCACACCTAGAAGATGTTAAAAGTGGTTTAGCAGGGCTCGGTTTTGAGGCAGCTGCTGTTTTCAATTTACATTAATGATTTGGGTTACAAATAAATGGTGAAGCTTGATGACGCAAAATTTGGGGGACAAGCTGAAGAATCAATACAGTTAGCAAAATCAATACATTGATATCTAAACAAAATCCAGATGTGAGCAGATAAATGGCAAATGAAATTTAATGTAAGTAAATGTAAAGCATTACATATAGTATTACAAGAGCTACTTAGAGTCATTTATCAATACTCTGGATCGATCTTAACTCACCCCTTTTGGGCTACTGAAAGTTTAAACCAGTGACCGACTCACTGGTGTCTTCCATTGACCGAATCCATCTTGACTCTAACTGTGTGTGTCTGTAACTGACCTTGTAAAAAGTAAACAAGCTGCAGAGAAACCATAACATTTGATTGTCTATCAAATAACTCCACCTCGTCAAAGGACAAAGGGTCTTGACCTGAAACGTTGACTGCTCATTTCAACGGATGCTGCCTGACCTGCTGAGTTCATCCAGCTTTTTTGTACGTCTTGATTTGACCACAGCATCTGCAGTGTACTTTGTGTTTACTAGATGAAATACAGTGTTGGGAAATGTTTGATAAAGCATTTTGGTAAAAGGAACAGCTATTATCTAAATGCAGACTAAATGGGAAGAAAATTCACACACCAGAGATGCAGAGGGACTTGGGAGCCTTCGTGCACAACTCCCAGGAAGGCTAATTCACAGGGTAAGACCGTGGTAAAAAAGGCAAATACAATGTTAGCATTTATTTCAAGAGGAGTAGAATATAAAAATAAGGAGATAATGCTAAGCCTTTATAAGGCACTAGTCATGCAGCACCTGGTCCCTTATTTTTGGGCCCCTTATCTCAGAAAGGATGTATTTCCATTGGAGAGAGTCCAGAGGACATTCATGAGGGTTTTTCTGAGAATAAAAGGGTTAAAAGGAGCATTTAGCAGCTTTGGGCTTGTACTCACTGAAATTTAGAAGAATGCAGTAAGATCTCATTGAAACGTACCGAATGTCGAAAGGGCTTGATGGGGTAGATGTGGAGAGGATGCTTCTTATGGTAGGTGTATCCAGAACTAGAGGGCACAGCCTCAACACTGAGAGGTGATCTTTGTTAACAGAAGTAAGGAGGAATTTTTCTTTTTTAGCCAAGAGTGGTGAATCTGTGGAATGCTCTGCCGCAGACTGTAGTGCAGTTCAAGTCCATGGGTATGTTTAAAACGGAAATTGATAAGCTTCCTGATTGGTTGGAGCATCAAGGGATATGGTGCAAGGGCAGGTGTATGGGAGTCGAATGGGACTTGGGATCAGCCGTGATGAAATGGTGGAGCAGACTTGATGGGCTGAATGGCCTAATTCTGCTCCTATGTCTTATGGTCTTATAAAGCCTCTCCTTGCTTTTTATATTCTACTCCCCTTGAAAATAATGCCAATATTGTATTAGTCTTCTTTACCACAGACTCAAACTGTAAATTAACCTTCTAGGAGTCTTGCACGAGGATGCCCAGGTCCCTCTGCACCACTGATGTTCGAATTTTCTCCCCATTTAGATAATAGTCCACACTATTGTTCCCTTTACCAAAATGCATTAACATACATATCCCAAAACTGTATTCCAACTGCCACTTTTTTGCCCATTCTTTTCAACTTGTCTCAAGTCCTGCTGTAATCACGTTGCTTCCGAGGAATAGTGTATACCCAACTGCTGATCGTCTGCTCATTAACACCTCCTCAGTCACCAAAGCCTGCAATTTGAGACCACTGCGCTTTGTCAAAATCCACTGTGGAAGTGTTAATTTTTTTGCTTGGCTTTTAGTTTTCATCTCAAATACTTCTAATCCAGATGGTATACCTTAATTGAATGTTCCTTCTTGACACCAGATTGCAGGACTACTGCAGAACATTGCAGTAAAAGTTGTATTATTCATCCCGTAATAAAGATTTCTAGTCATTGGCTGTACTTGCATGATTTTCCAAGATTCATGTACTGGTTTGTGCAAATCTGTTTGAATGCATTTACTAGTCCTCTTAATATGAAAACAAGTCTGCTTTTCTATTTGCATCATAATGGATAATTGTGCATTTTCCTAATGTCACCTCTACTTTCCATTGCCACCTGAATTTGCATTGTTGGCAAACATAAATAATACACTCATTAATTTATGGTCGTTTGGAGATGGTTCGCATCATTTTAGGATAGAACCTTGCATTATTAAATTTTTGATGAAGTATTTCCATTAATGCAATGCAGGTTTGAGGTATATCATGATCTTAATTATCTTGTGTAAATGTCCAGTGGACAGATTAATGCTTAAAATTTGACTTTTCCCACTGAGCCTTAATGACGACTATAAATGATTGATTTCTGTTACAGAAGATCATTTTAAGTCTTCCGAGATAACTTTACATGATCGCTTTTCAAAGTTACAAAATGCACGAAGTCCACAAAAAGAGGGGAGACATCTTGGTCCAGAGATTCACAGGTATTGCCATGAAACAATTTTAGTTTGTAAAACAAACTTGTTTTATTCCTCAAAGAATGATTTATTTTTCTTTCTCAAAAAGACGGATTGACATGTCATTGGCAGACTTGCACAACCAAGAAAGGAAACCTATTGGAAGAAAGGTATTGTGCTTTACTTAATGTGATCCTTATAATTCAAGTGTATCCTGTATAGTGAGAGGCTTCTCTGTTGGCTGATTCCAGTCCAAAACTATGAATGCCTGCAAGAAAATTAATCTCAGGGTTTTATATGGTGAGATAAATGTACTTTGATAATAAATTTACTTTGAATTGGGTATTGCATTCAAGTAATCTATTTGTTAGATTAGATATGCAAGATTAAGAGTCCCTTTTTGTTTCATTGATTCACTGCTAAAATGATGAAAGTGTGTGAAATGGTTCAAAAAGAAATTAAAGGTGACAATTATAGAAAAACCAGGTGGGGTATTCCCTTTCCCAATACAGGTATTACCCGCTATTTGAAGGTAGAGCATTCCTGTGAAATGATTCGTAAGCCAGAATGTCATAAAGTGAAGAAGCAATTACCATTTATTTATATGGGAAATATTTGAGCATTCGCAGACCCAAAAAATAAGTTACCAAATCATGTCAAATAACACATAAAACCTAAAATAATAGTAATATATAGTAAAAGCAGGAATGATCTGATAAATACACAACCTATATAAAGTAGGAATACTTTTCTACAATTATTGTAGCACTGTCCACCGTAGTGAAAATCTCACGCAAGCGCTTTCGGCAGAAGCACTCTTTCCAGTACCCTTTAAGCTATGAAGCTGCCAAATCATACCAAATAACACACAAAAATACACAACCTATATAAAGTAGAAATAATATATGTACAGTATAGTCTCACTTACCAGAATCGGGAAGACAGCACACTGATGATGGATGGTGTGTTAGGCTGAGTTGTCGGAGGTTGGGATGGTGGGAGACTGGAGTGTCATCTCATCATCGTCTGTTTCCATCAGGGCAGGCAGGTCACCTTTTTCTATGTCTGCCTGCCTCAATGTCAAAGGTCGAGTTTCATCGTCTGCTGTGGCTGATGTGGAAGGCTTGAAAAACAGCAGTATGCTTGACTGCTTAGCCTCGTGCATTTTTCTATCATACAGTTCTTTGTAAGCATTCAAACCATTCTGCAAATATGCCCTAAACCTACGTACCCTTTCAAAATTAAAGTCATACTTTTCTGCAATCATTGCAGCATTGTCAATCACAACGAAAATCTCATGTAATTGCTTCACGTTCAGTTCCTGGAAGACTTCGCTTTTGGGCCGTTTGCTACTGCATTTGGTTTCAATTGTTATCCTTTCCTCTTCATCAGCTCTTCATCTATCAGTTCTTGGTCATGGGATGCCAAAACCTCTTCAACATCATCTTCGTCAACTTCCACAAACCCAGCCACCATAGCCAAACTCACTATGTCCATACTTCATTCACCTTGATCAAAACACTTAATTATGTCTAGTTTTACGCTAAGTGTAACACCCTTACGTGCTGTTTTAGGCTTTTCTGATACCTTAGAACTCATCTTGCTAACGGATGCACAAAATAAATCAACATAAAGCACAGATGCTCACTGGCACGTGTTTAAGCAATGCCAGCTAGAATGCAGTTCCAGGGGAGGAGCTTGGCTGCTTGGCGTGCGCGCGCTGCCTTTTTTCATAACAGTGAAGACTCCTTCTGTTAGCAAACACAGGTAACTAATGTAGGTCTTTCGTAACAGCAAGGTGTCGTAAAGCAAATGGTCGAAAAACGGTGGACACCCATTTTTGCATTTAAACAATCTGTTACTTAGATGAGCAAGATTATGAAGTACCACTGGGAAAGGATGTAAAACATGGGTAGGCAACCTTAAGCACAAATGATTTTCAAGCATGCGTTATTCATTAATTTGAGGCAAAACATAACTAGATGTATTTAAATGAATAATTCCCATATTTCAAGTTTTTTATGGCATTTATCTGGCCCATTGTCCACTCATTAATATGCGATCCGGCCCACAGAGGTAAAAAGGTTTCCGACCCCGATGTAAAAAAAAATGATTGGTTTGCAAATCTGATAGCAGTTGTGGCAAAGCTGTTCTTGGATGTCTGGGCTTTCAAGCTCCTTTATCCTCTCCCCAGAAGGCAGATGGGAGGAAAGGACAAGGGTGGGGTGACTAGCATCCTTGACAATACTATTGCCCTTCCTGTCAGGTCAAGTTGATGATATGCATCACTTCTCAAGACACCTTTCAGGTTGAAGACCTTTACTCAGTTCAGGTTTCCAGCAATTACGCAAGTCTACGTTCGTTAAGTATTTCATTACAGGTTTGTTTCCTGAAATGAGTTAGCAAATAATTTAGCCTAGATCAATAATTAAACCAGAGGCCATGAATGAACTAGGAGATTTGCAGACTGCTGAGGGCTAAATCTGTGGTATTCAGGACTAATGATCCAGACCCCTACAAGACATTCTACCCATGGCGAATCATCATAAGTGGTAAAAGGCAATTGTGTGTGCATTTAGAGACACAATCATGTGCACAACAACTGTGGTAAGGTTTGCTACAGTTGGATGTTCCCAACTGCTTCAAATGGGCATTAATTACACTAGTTCTCAAGAAGAGCAGGGTGAGCTACCTAACCGACTGTTGCTTGATAACACATGCACTGAGTGCTTTAAGAGGTGCCACAGCAAATGAAATCTCACTGCCTCTCCACTTGGCCTTTGATTTAAACCCTGGTTTGCTGTAGCTGTGTCTGCAACCGAATCCTCGACTTCAGAGCCGATCAGTAACAACTCCTCTTTCTCACTGATAGTCAATACAAGCACACCTCAAGGATGCATGCTTAGCACACTGCTCTACTCTCTCTACACTTTTGACTGTGTCTAGGCACAGGTCAAATGCCATTTATAAACTTGCAGATAACGTCACTGTTGCTGGCAGAATCTCAAGTGGCAACATGGAGGCATACAAGACTAGGGTAGATTGGTTGGTTGAGTGGTACTCGTGTTATCAAGGTTGCACCAACAAACTTGCACTCTCAGTGTCAGTGAGATCAAGGAATTGATTGTGGGCTTCAGGAAAGGAAGTTGTGAAAACTTGTACCAGACCTCATTCAGCAGTGGAAAGAATGATCAGTTTCAAGTAGATGAGCATCAAAATCTCAGGGGATCTGTCCTGGCCCAACATTACGATTGATAAATCCCCAGGGCCGGATATGATATACCCCTGGTTGTTGTGGGAATTGAGAGAAGAGCTCGAAGGAGCATTAGCCATGATCTTTGAATCCTCTTTGGCTACAGGGGAAGTGCTGGAGGACTGGAGAATGGCAAATGCAGTTCCCTTGTTTAAAAAAGGTAATAGGGAGAAACCTTGGAACTATAGACCGGTGAGTCTTACGTCAGAATGCTGGAAAGGATTCTTAAGGATAGGATCTATGAGCATTTGGGGAAGTACAGTCTATTCATGGATAGTCAACATGGCTTTGTGAAGGGAAGATCGTGCCTCATGAGCTTGATTGAGTTTTTTGAAGAGGTAACAAAAGAAATTGATGAGGGTAGGGCAGTGGATGTAGTCTACATGGACTTTAGCAAAGCATTTGACAGGTTCCCTCATGAGAGACTCATCCAGAAAGTCATGAGACATGGGATAAGTGGAACCTTGGCTGTTTGGATTAAAAATTGGCTTAAAGGAAGAAAGCAGAGGGTAGTTGTGGAAGGAAAGTATTCTGCCTGGAGGTCGGTGACTAGTGGAGTGCCGCAGGGATCTGTCCTGGGACCCCTGCTATTTGTGATTTTTATAAATGACCTGGATGTAGAGGCGGAAGGATGGGTGAATAAGTTTGCGGATGACACGAAGATTGGAGGAGTTGTGGATGGAGCTGTAGGTTGTCGAAGGTTACAGGAGGATATAGACAGGCTGCAGAGTTGGGCAGAAAAATGGCAGATGGAGTTCAATCTGGACAAGTGTGAGGTGATGCATTTTGGAAGGACAAACCAGAAGACTGAGTAAAGGATTAATGGTCATTTACTTAAGGGTGTGGATGAACAAAAGGACCTTGGGGTTCAAATCCATACATCCCTCAAGGTCGCTGCACAGGTAGTTAAGAAGGCCTATGGGATGCTAGGCTTCATTAACAGGGGGATTGAGTTCAAGAGTGGAGAGGTCATGTTGCAACTCTACAAATCTCTGGTGAGACTGCATTTAGAGTGTTGTGTTCAATTCTGGTCACCTCATTATAGGAAGGATGTGGAAGCTATGGAGAGGGTGCAGAGGAGATTTACCAGGATGTTGCCTGGATTGGAGAACAAGTCATATGAAGCAAGGTAGCAGAGTTGGGACTTTTCTCTTTGGAGCGTAGAAGAATGAGAGGGGACTTGATAGAGGTCTACAAGATTATGAGAGGCATAGATAGGGTGTATAGTCAGTACTTGTTTCCAGGGCAACAATAGCAAACACCAGAGGGCATATGTACAAAATTAAGGGAAGGAAGTTTAGGGGAGACATCAGGGGTAAGTTTTTTACACAGAGGGTTGTGAGTGCCTTGAATGACTTGCCAGGGATGGTGGTGGAGGCTAAAACATTAGGGTTATTTAAGATGCTCTTCGACAGGCACATGGATGAAAGAAAAATGGAAGGTTATGGGGTAGTGTGGGGTTAGTACTTTTTAAGGATTATATGGGTCGGCACAACATGGAGGGCTGAAGGGCTTCTGCTGTAGTGTTCTAAGGTTCTATATTGAAGCAATGATAAAGAAGGCATGCCAGTGGATATACTCTTTTAGGAGTTTGAGGAGATTTGGTATATCAGCAAAGACTCTAGCATGAAGTTCTACAGAGAATGTTCTGACTGAATGCATGACTGCCTCGTATGGATTCTCCAATGCACAGGATTGCAAAGGGCTGCAAAAGGTTATGGACATTATTAAGCATCCTCACCATCCAGGGCATGTAGTCCTCTCATTACTACCATCCAGGAGGAGGTACAGGAGCCTGAAGATGTACACTCAACATTTTAGGAACAGTTCTTTCCCTCTGCCACATGTTTCTCAATGGTCTACCTCACTATTAGTCTCTGCATTAATTATTTTATTTCTTATTGTAACTAATTCTCTCACCGGTGCTTGTACATCAGCTTGGATCGGCAACAGCCACGTGACTCAGCAGTGAGAGGGCTAACTCTCATATGTAATATGCATCTTGTGTCAGTATGATTTGGGGTTCAACGAAACAGAAACATCGGGATATTCCAATTTTTTTAAAAAAACACCTCGAGTTGAGCGAATGCTGTGTAAATACTGTCCAAACAGAGTTATCGATGCCCAGAAATAACAGATCGCACAGCAGTATAAAATTATAAGACAGTGTATTTATCAATTTTCAATTTTATCAAACAATTAACAGAGAAAAAAAAAAGAAAAATAAAAGGACCCGGTACAGTTAGACCACTCTAAATGTGCACATAAACATTGGAGCTCATTTCTGTTGTAGCTGGGTGTATCACTTCACTCATGGCACTGAACTCCCATTATCAACCACAGATAGCACTTCCTATTGAATCCTGTGCCTCACAAAGCAGGGGTGCTTTGCAAGGATCACCTCCTTGCAATCAGGTGTCCTTTCCGGAGAGATACTCCAGATGTCTTCCCTGGTGCTCTTCTCCGCACCTCCCGCCAATTAACCCCAAACCAGAATACTGTCCTTCTGAAAATTCTTGCCAGCAGGACACTGTTTTTACAGAAAACTGCTAAAATAAAATTCCTCACAGACATAGCTTATTTTACCCTGCGCATTGTACAGCTACCACTATGTGTTTCTTGATATAGCAGCAGAGTTAGGCATTTCAGCTCATCATCTGCACTGCTGTTCCATCTTAGCTGATATCAGATCTCACTCAACCTCATACACCTGCCTTCTCGACATACCCTTTGATGCCCAGACTGATCAGGAAACTATCAACTTCTGCATGTAACCACGTACTTGGCCTCCAATGCAGTCTGTGCTTCACTACTCTCTAAAAATATTCCTCTTTTTTAGAGAGTAAAAGGAGTTGTAAAAGGCCGCCCTTTGGTTTTGAGGCTGTACCCTCTAGTTCTGGGTACACCCCACTATAGGAAACATCCACCCTATCTAGTCCTTTCAATATTCGGTAGGTTTCAGTGAGATACCCCGCACTCCCCTAACTCCCAGTGACTTGATTTAAAGTCTGTACCGAGCCTTACAGGCTCATCAGGCTGGTTTCAGTGGCGTGAAGTGACTGAGAGTACGAGACTCGCTCCCCTCCCCCGGTAGGAGGACAGTCTATCGTGAGGTTAACCCCCAGCACTTTACTGAGCAGTGTGTGGTTAAGTGCCTTGCTCAAGGACACAACACGCTGTCTTGGCTGGGGCTTGAACTCATGACCTTCAGATCACTAGTCCAACGCCTTAACCACTTGGCCACGCGCCACACACAACTTCCAGTGAGTACAGGCCCAAAGCTGCTAAATGCTCCTCACATAAACCCTTCATTCCCAGAATCATCCTTGAAAACCACCTCTGGATCTCTCCAATGACAACACATCCTTTCTGGGATGTGGGGTCCAAAACCTGACAATACTCCAAGTGCAGACTGACTAGTGTCTTATAAAGCCTCAGCAGTATCTCCATGCTTTTATATTCTATTCCCCTTGAAATAAATGCCAACATTGCATTTGCCTTCTTTACCACAGACTCAACCTGTACATTAACCTTCTGGGAGTCTTGCACAAGGACTCCCAAGTCCCTCTGCACCTCTGTGTGAACCTTCTCACTATTTAGATAATAGTGTGCGTTATTTTTCCTTTTACTAAAATGCATTATCATACATTTTCCAACACTATCTGCCACATTTTTGCCCATTCTTCCGATTTGTTTAAGTTCTGCTGCAATTGCATTGCTTCTTCAGCACTACCTACCCCTCCACCTATCATCCGCAGTCTTTGCTGCAAAGCCATCAATTCCATTATCCAAATCATTGACAAACAATGTGAAAGGTAGCAGTCCCAATACTGACCCCTGAGGAAAACCACTAGGCACTGGTAGCCAATCAGAAAATGCCCCTTTTATTCCCAAGCTGCCTCCTGCCTATCATGCCAGTATCTTTCCTGTAACGCCATAGAATTTTATCTTATCAAGCAACCTCATGTGTGGTACCTTATCAAATGCCTTCTGAAAATCCAAGTAAATGACATCCACTGCCTCTCCTTTGTCCACCCTGCTTGTTACTGGCTCAAATGACTCTTAACAGATTTATCAGATAAGATTTCCCTTTACAGAAACCATGCTGACTTTGACTTATTTTATCATTAGTCTCCAAGTACTCCAGTCCCCAGAGGACTGTGTTGGGACTACTTCATTTTGTTGTATGTCAGCAATTTGGGTGGTGAAATTAATGGCTTTGCAGATTATATGAAGCTAGGTGGAGGAGCAAGTACTATTGAGGAAGCAGCGAGGCTGCAGAAGGACAACCCAACTGGGCACAGAGGTAACAGCTTCAATACTGGTTTGGGGTATGTATGGTCATGCACTTTACTTGAAGGAATAAAGGCATTAGATTATTTTCTAAATGGGGAAAAAATTCAAAACTCTGAGGTGCAAAGGGATTGGGAGTCCTCATGCAGTATTCTCTAAAGGTAATTTGCAGGTTGAATCAGTGGTGAGGAAGGCGAATGCAATGTTAGCATTCATTTCATAAGGACTAGAATATAAAAGCAAGGCTTTGTAAGGCTCTGGTGAGGCATCACTTGGGATATTATAAACAGTTTTTAGTCACTTATTTAAGAAAGGATGTGCTGACATTGGAGAGGGTTCAGAGGAAGTTCAAGAGAATGTTTCCAGCCTAGATAGAGTGAATGTGAAGAGGATGTTTCCTTTGGTGGGGGAATCTAGGACCAGAGTGCAAAACCTCAAAATAGAAGGTTCTCCATTTAGAACAGATTAGGAGGAAATTTCTTAGTCAGGGGGTCATGAATCTGTAGAACTTGTTGCCACAGGCAGCTGTGAAGGCCGGGTCACTGGCTGCATTTAAGGCAAAGGTTGATGATTTCTTGATTAGTTGGGACATGAAAGATTATAGGTAGAAGGCAAGAGAATGGGATTGAGGGAGAATGGATCAGCCATTATCAAATGGTGGAGCACACTCAAATGGCTGAATGGCCTCTTAAAGTCTTGTGGTCTTGTAATTGGATGCTCCTGTAGTTTTAAACCGAATAGCCTGCAACAATGTTAGTCATTTTCCTAGAAAATCCTAGTTTAGATTTTAAAGGCCTGTTTAAAAATCTTTATGGTAATAATGAAACATTGTTTTCTATGGCTGATTGTATTTTAACTTGTGTTTGCCTTTTAATATTCAGACAAGCACATGGGTTGCAGTAAATCCAGATGATCTTCGCCATGACATTGAGAGGAGGAGAAAGGAAAGGTTACGTGGCAAGTATGAGGAATCCTTTCAAAATGTGGAGCACAAGTTGCTGTCTCACAGGTGACATAGATTAGTCTTTTCCAGATACTTATTTCCGCTTCTACCCTTGAAGTCAGAAATTTAATATTTCCCTTTGAGTCTATTCACTGTACAGATCATTGTTTTTAGTGAATTCTAAATCAAGTATAGTTATTTACTCTGTTAAGACTTAGCCTTGCAGTAGAAATGTACTGTCTGAGATCATTCTGTGAATTGCCCCTGAAATGCACAAAGACAGTGCAGAGTTTACTTTTGGTTTCTGAGCCTCCCCAATGGTAGAGCTTACACTATCTACTCTTGGGACAATGAGCATGGAACATGCCAGCACAAGATATCAGAGTTGAAGGACCTGAACTATATGCTCTATTAAATTTGGTAATGGTAGACTTGGTAGAACTGGTATGCTATATTTCCTTCTCAAACAAGTTAAGGATTTTTGACAGCTGCGGTGCATTTTGAATTTGCCCATTTCCTGACTTTTATCATCCACAAACATTGCCATGAATTAACAGCAAGGCAAAACTTAGATAACCTGCTGTCTGTGTATTGGGAAATTTCAATGGAGCTTAACCTTAACAAAGATACTGATTTTCAGTCTCCCTTCTCTCTAGGACCAAGGTTCTGCCGTCCCTGAAACTTACTGGATTCACTAGAAAATTTATTCTTCTGTCACATGCATGTACACACACAGTTAACTTAAAAAAGTGTTTTGAGTTAATAATAGAATAACCATAAGACATAGGAGCAGAATTAAGCCATTTGGCCCATTGAGTCTGCTCTGTCCCCCACTGCTGCCTGTTGCATTAATTCTACAGATTCACCAACCTCTGACTAAAAAAATTCCTGCTCATCTCCATTCTAATCAATGGTAACATTGCATTTGCCTTCTTCACCACCATCTTAAACTGCAGTTAACCTTTAGGGAATCCTAAAAGGTAAAAGAATTCCTTATACCAAAGTGCACTTCCCAACACTATTCCATTTGCTACTTCTTTGCCCAACATCCTAATCTGTCTGAGTCTCCCTGCTTCCTCAACACTGCCTGCCCCTCCATCTGTCTTCGTATCATCCACAAACTTGGCCATAAAGCCACCAATTCTGTCATCCAAATCATTCACAAACAACATAAAACTGTAGTACCAACACTGGCCCCTATGGAACCACTAGCCACTGGCAGCCAACCAGAAAAGGTTCCCTTTATTTCCACTTTTTGCCTCCTGCCAATCAGCCAATGCTCTCTCTATCTATGCTGGTGTAATACAATGGGCTCTTATCTTGCTAAGTAGCCTCATGTGTGGCACCTTGCCAAAGGCCTTCTGGAAATCCAAGTGCACAACATCCACCAATTTCCTTTTGTCTATCCTGCTTGTTATTTCAAAAAAGAAATTCCAACAGATTTGTCAGACGGGATTTTCCCTTAAGAAAACCATACTGACTTTGGCTTATTTTGCTTTGTACCTGCAAGTACTCCAAAACTTCATCCATAACAATCGATTCCAACGTCTTCCCAAGCACTGAGGTCGTCACTGGCTTATATTTTCCAATCTTCCAGAACTATGCCAGTATCTGTTGATTCTTGAAGGATAATAATTAATGCCTCCACAATCTCTTCTGCCACCTCTTTTGGAACCCTGGGATGTAGATCACTTGGTCCAAGGGACTTGTCTATTTCCAGTCTTTTCAGTTTCCCAAGCACCCATGCACACACAAGGACTCAAATACTTGCACTAACGGCACTTTGTGCATTACTGTGGTATTCTGGTGCTGCTGCAACTTATTTTCAGCTACTTATCTATTTAATACTGTTTTTCTATTACTGTCTTGTTTTTATCTACCGCTTTGTTTGATTGCCTGAGAGGAAACCAAACAGAGTTTCATTGTACCTATGTATAATGACAATAAAGATCATTCAATTCAAAATTCAATTCAATACCATCTCCCTAGTAATGGCAACTGCATTCACCTCTGCCCTATGACATTCAGACTTTGGGATATTGCTAGTGTCTTCCAAAGTGAAGCCTGATGCAAAATACTTAGTCTACCATTTACTTGTCCCCCATAACTACATCTTCAGCATTATTATTCAAGTGGTCCGATAACTACACTCGCCTCTCTTACTTTTTATGTATGTGAAAACACTTCTGATACTATTGGCTAGTTTATCTTCATATTTCACCTTTCCCTCCTTATGGCTCTTTAAGTTGCCTTCTGTTGTTTTTTTTTAAATTTCCCATTACTTTTTGCTCTATTAAATTCCCTCTCTTTTGCTTTTATGTTGGCTTTGATTTCCCTTGTCAGCCATAATTGTGACATCCTACCTTTAGAATACTTCTTTGGGATGTATCTATCCTGCACCTTCCAAGTTGCTCCCAGAAACTCCAGACACTCCTGTTCTGACGTCATCCCTGCTAGTGTCCCCTTTCAATCAACTTTGGCCGGCTCTCCTCTCATGCCTCTGTAGTTCCCGTTACTCCACTGTAATACTGATACATTTGACTTTGGCTTCTCCCTCTCAAATTGCAGGATAAATTCTATCTGCATGTATATCAACTGCCCCATCACACAGTTTCCTGCCAAATTAGTCTAAAACCTCCCCAACAGTTCCAGCAAACCTGCTCACGAGGATATTGCTCTTCCTTTTGTTCCAGCTGAACCTGCCCCTTTTGTACAGGTCACCTTCCCCAAAGAGATCTGAATGATCGAAAAATTTGAAATGCTGCCCCTTGCTCGTTGGCCACCCATTCATCTGCCGAATCATCCTATTCTTATTCTCTTTTCTTTTTCAATCTTTTTATTAGTATTAAAAATATTATGAACAAAATAGTTAATATATTAATAAAGGGATTACAAACATACAAATTCCCATTACACATGAAGGAATACATAAGCAATGAATACAGTATAAATAAGTTTTCCCAAAACATGAACCATATAGTATATATATGAACAAGGTAAATCTAGATATTTCATAATATATAATATATAAAAAAAGAAAAAGAAAAAAAATATATGCAAAATTACTAACCTACTAATCTAATATCTAAGGGGAAAAAAAGAAAACAAAAAAAAGAGAAAAAACTAAAGAAAAAGAGAAAAAAAAAGGGCTGTTTATAGTATCTCACAAGAATACATAAACATCAATGTTGTCAACTCCGATCCTCTCAACATACATACAATTAAAGCTGAAAAAACCAATAAGCTTGGCACAGGGCCATATTACATCATATGAAAATATTGAATAAATGGTCTCCATATCTTTTCAAATTTAATAGAAGTATCAAATACAGCACTTCTAATTTTTTCTAAATTTAGACATATCATAGTTTGAGAAAGCCAATGAAATACCGTGGGAGGATTAATTTCCTTCCAATTCAACAAAATAGATCTTCTAGCCATCAAAGTGAGAAAAGCAATCATTCGACAGGCGGAAGGAGATAAATGGAGTGAGTCCATCATCGGTAAACCAAAAATTGCGGTAATAGGAGGGGTTGTAAATCGATGTTCAGTACCGCAGAGATAATATCAAAAATATCTTTCCAATATTTTTTCAAAAGCGGACATGACCAAAACATATGAGTTAAAGACGCGATTTCTAATTGACATCTGTCACAAATAGGGTTTATATAAGAATAAAAATGAGCTAATTTATCCTTGGACATATGGGCCCTATGTACAACCTTAAATTGTATTAATGAATGTTTGGCACATATAGATGATGTATTAACTAATTGAAGAATTTTATCCCAGTTCTCAATAGGAATAATAAGATTGAGCTCTCTTTCCCAATCATTTTTGGTCTTATCAAAGGGCACTGAACGTATCTTCATAATTATATTATAAAGTTTTGATATAAGCCCTTTTTGAAAAGGGTTTAATTCAAACAAACTCTCCAAAATATCTGAAGACACAAAATTTGGAAACGTAGGAAGTACCGTACTTAAAAAATGCCTAACCTGTAAGTATCTAAAAAAATGATATCTAGGCAAATTATATTTATTAGATAATTGCTCAAAAGACATAAAACAATTGTCCAAAAATAAGTCGGAAAATCTTAATAAACCCTTCATTTTCCAAGCCGAAAAAGCTTGATTATAATTGAGGGATGGAAAAAACAATTAGCTACAATAGGACTATTTAAAACGAATTGAGTCAACCCGAAAAATTTCCGAAATTGAAACCATATACGTAAGGTATATTTAACTATCGGGTTGTCAATTCGTTTCGGCAATTTAGAAAGAGCAAAAGGGAGAGATGTCCCTAAAATAGAACCCAGAGCATAACCTGATACCGATTTAGTTTCCAGACTCACCCAATGAGGGCCAAAAGGACCATCCCATTCTTTCAACCAACATAACAAATATCTAATATTAACTGCCCAATAATAAAATCTGAAATTGGGTAATGCCAACCCACCTTCCTTCTTTGTCTTCTGTAAGTATGTTTTACCTAACCTGGGATTTTTATTCTGCCATATATATGAGGAAATTTTTGAATCAACATTAGTAAAAAAGGATTTCGGAATAAAAATTGGTACCGCTTGAAAAATATATAAAAATGTAGGTAAAATAACCATCTTAATAGCATTAATCCTACCTATCAGAGATAAAGATAATGGTGACCACTTAGTAAACAATCCTTTAATCTGATCAATTAAGGGTAGAAAATTAAACCCAAATAATTCTTTATGGTTTTTTGTGATTTTAATCCCTAAGTAAGTAAAAGAATCATTAACTAATTTAAAAGGTAAAATATCATAGTTTGGGACCTGTCTATTCAAAGGAAACAATTCACTCTTATTAAGATTTAACTTATACCCAGAAAACTCACTAAATTGAGCCAACAATGATAAGACTGCTGGAATAGACTTCTCAGGGTTAGAGGTGAATAATAATAAATCATCTGCGTACAAAGATACCTTATGAATATCTATTCCACGATTAATACCCAAAATATCCTATGATTCTCTGATGGCAGTTGCCAAAGGTTCTAAAGCGATGTTAAATAGTAATGGACTAAGAGGACAACCTTGTCTAGTGTCCCGAAATAAACGAAAAAATGGAGATCTTTGATTATTAGTAAACACCGAAGCTACTGGAGTTTGATAAATCAGTTTAATCCAAGAAATAAAGGTCGGACTGAAATTAAACTTCTCCAGCACATAAAATAAGTAAGGCCATTCAACTCTGTCAAATGCTTTCTCCGCAGCTAATGAAATAACACATTCTGAAGTGTTATGTGAAGGAGTATAAACAATATTCAGTAATCTCCTAACATTGAAAAAAGAATAGCGATTTTTAATAAAACCGGTTTGGTCTTCCGAAATAATTTGGGGTAATACCTTCTCCAACCTGGAAGCCAGTAACTTGCAAAAGATCTTAGAATCCACATTCAATAAAGATATTGGTCTATAAGATGCACAGTCAGTAGGGTCTTTATCTTTCTTCAGTATTGAGGAAATGGAAGCTCTATAAAAAGATTGTGGCAAATTCCCCAATCTAATTGCTTCTTCAAAAACCTTGCATAGCCAAGGAGAGAGAGTAGCAGAAAAACATTTAAAAAATTCTACTGTATACCCATCTGGACCTAGTGCTTTCCCTGAATTCATTGAGGAAATAACCCCTTTAATTTCCGCATCCGTGAACGGAGTATCTAATACTGAAAGATCATCGAATGATAATTTTGGAAAATTCAATTTCCCAAGAAAATCACACATGGTATTAT